>NC_043700.1:31322814-31464665 GCF_006229205.1 Suricata suricatta | reverse complement strand
TTTTTTTCCAATGAAAATATTTTTTTTTAAATGAAAGTGAAACACTTTCAGACAAATAAAAGCTAGGAAAAGCCATTCCCAGCAGACTTGCTCTACATGAAATGTTAAAGAAAAGTTTTCAGGCAGAATCACATACACAAAGCAATGAATATTGCTGGTAACAAAAATGAGCTGAGTAAATATATATTTTTCTCATTGCAAAATCTCTTTAAAAGATAATTGTCTGCTTAGGGCCAACATAATAAAAATTGGCCAGGTTTATAGCATCTAGAAATAAAATACTTGACAATAGGACAAACTATAGAAGAAGAAAAAACATATACTTTTCAAAGGTTCTTACCTTATTTGTAAAATACTACAATATCAGTTGAAAGTAAGCCGTGTTTGGAGGAAAGACCTTTCCTCTACCAACTTAGGTTCAGGAGTTGGGGACCTACAAGTTAACTGGCAATGGATTAACAGGAGAAAAGACAAAATTCACTTACATTTACATGTGGGAGCACTGGGATGAAGATGGGGTTTATATGTCAACCTAATAGGAAAAAGCAAAGAGGGAGAAATGAATTCTATGGGAAAACAAGGGGGATTTCTGTAAAGACATAGAAGGTGTAACCATTTGTGATGACAATTGTTTATGCAGCATTCCAGTATAACCATGAATCTCCCACCTGGCTATGAAGCTTCCTTAACTCAACTTAGCTTAGCTTTTATTCAAAGAAAGGAAGTCAGAAAAGACTATGTTTGCTTTTGCTATCCTTCAGGTATGAGAAGTTAAAAATGTAAATTGTGAATCATAAAGCAAAGATGAAAAAGAAAAATAGTATATCAAGTTAATCAACAGTGGAAATAAAACCACACAAATCATTCAATGGTTCCAACAGAAGACACAACAGAGGGAAAAGACAAAAAACGACAACTGGACAAATAGGAAACCAATTCAGCATGGTAGCTATGATAAAGGGTGAATCATAGAAAATTATAAATTAGACTCATCAAAATAAAAAATATCATTTGAAAGCCATTGTCAAAGAATTATTTTTCTTTTTTGAGAGAGAGTGTGTACACATGCAAATCAGGGAGGGGTAGAGTGAGAGAAAATCTTTTTTTTAATGTTTATTATAATTTATTCTGAGAGGAAGAGAGAGAGTATACAAGCAGGGGAGGAGCACAGAGAGAGGGAGAGCGGAAGTCTTAAGCAGGCTCCACTCTAAGCAAGGAGCCAGATGTAGGGCTCAATCCCATGATCCTGGGATGATGAGCTGAGCTGAAATCAAGAGTCAGTTGCTTAAATGACTCTTTTGTCAAAAGAGCCACCCAGGCAACCCCTTTGTCAAAAGAATTAAAAGGATAATCACAGACTAGAAGAAAATATAAAACATGTCTGATATAGTATTTATATTCAAAATACACAAAGAACTTTTACAGCTCAATAATAATAAGACCAACAACCCAAATTTTAAAATAGACTAAAGATTTGAATAGATCTATTGCCAGTAAAGATAAACAAATGACAAAAAGAACACAGAAAGTTCATCATTACTCTTCATTAAGAAAATGAAAGTTAACTCAAATATGTAAAGCAATAGGGACACTTGGGTGGCTCAGAGAGTTGAGCATCCGACTAGTGATTTCAGCTCAGGTCATGATCCGAGGGTCATAGGATCAAGCCCCAGATCTGGCTGGGTGCTGAGCTTTGACCCTGCTTAAGATTCTCTCTCTCTTCCCCTCTCCCCCACTCATGCTTTCTCTCTCTCTCAAATATATATGTGTGTGTGTGTGTGTGTGTGTGTGTGTGTGTGTGTGTGTATAGCAAAGCAATAGAAGTGAAATCTAAATGGGGTATTATTACACACTGCTTAGAATGGCTAAATACTAGAGAGGTATAAGAAGAAATTCATATTCTCATATGTTGCTTATGGGAATACAAAATAGCAGAGCCATTTTGGAAACCAGCTTGGTGGTTTCATACAGATTTAAGCATACCCATACCCATTCAACACAGCCACCACACCCCCATGAAATTAACCCAGAGAAATGAAGACATATACCCATGTAGATTTGTTTGTTCAAATTAGATTTTTAAAGTTTGTTTATTTTGTGAGAGAGCGTAAGCAGGGGAGAGGCAGAGAGAGAGGGGGAGAGAGAAGGAATGCCAAGCAGGCTCCCCACTGTCAGCACAGAGCCCAACTCCAGGGCTCAAACTCACAAACTGTGAGATCATGACCTGAGCCAAAATCAAGAGTCAGATGCTTAACCATCTGAGCCACCCAGGCATCCTGATTCAAAGTAGATTTTAAAAAACGAAAAAAGCTGGAAACAATCTAAACAATGCAAATCCCCATCAAATGTTGAATGGATAAATTGATTGTGGTATAACCATACAATAGACTAAGAGTTCAGTAATAAGAAATAATGAACTACCAATACATTCAACAACATGGATGGATCACAAAAGCATTACTCTAAATGAGAGAAGATAGGGAGAGAATTTACATGCTTCATGATTCCATGTACATAAAATGCTGGAAACTTAAAACCTAGTGGCAGAAAGTAGACTGGTGGTTGCCAGGGTGATGATCTGGAAGGAAGCAGTTGACTGCACAGGACTGTAGGGGACATTTTTAGACTGAAGGAACTTTATTGTATCTCAGTGGTGGTGATGCTTACATGGCTGAAGCAGTTCTCAAACTCATCATTTTTATGGCACATAAATTTTATCTCCATAAGATGATTTGTTTCAATGATCAAAATCAAGCTTTCCTTATGTGCTAGACCTTATGCTAGATATCATAAATAAATAAATAAATAAATAAATAAATAAATAAATCAACACCAAGTACAGTCCCTTCTTTCACTATCTAGTCAGAGAGATAGACAAATTTAGCAATTGCCGCATAATATGGTATGTGATATAACGGGAATATGTATAAAGGCAAATAGATTTGCATATTAGAAATTTGAAAATATTGGGAACAAGATGGACATGTTTAAATTGAAATTATTAAGAGAATGCTCTATTGTTTTGTGTGTGCATCTCTTCTACTCTTACACTTATGTTGCCTTCATTTTTGTGAATTATAATGTAGATATTTTAGACCACACAAATCTTATTTGTACCACATGCCACATTTTTACATTTATGTATTTCTTCATAACTACCACCTAGATCAAGATTTAGTACCCTCTTCCATTTTTTTTTCTTTTTTTAAAGGCTCTAGATTGCTGGTTGATTATTTATTGGCATTTTGGAATTTGAGAGAGAGGGCAATGCTGTCACGCCATGGAAAAACTGTAGGGGAAGATCAAAATTGTCATTGCTACTTATAGGAATTGTTCAGCATGATCAGTTTTGACTCTGTCAGCTTCATTATAAAGATAGCTAATTTAGGCAACGTTTGTAAGCACTCCCAGGGTGAAGCATGTCTTTTCAAGAGAGGTAAATATCAATATTCTGCCCTTGGGAAAGCTATCTGAATTTTAAAGTCATTTCACTATAGGTGGAAAAATGATAATTTCCAATGGGAGCATGTTGAACTCTGAGTAAGATGGGTGCCTACTAGCAAGTCCTCTGTGCTTTTGTATAAGAAAAAAAAATACCTTTGTGAATTGACCTTAAAATGCACTTTAATCTATGGCAATAATCTCCGGTTATCCACTTGAAATAATAATTAATGCTAATGAAATCGATAATTAGGAGCCATTCTCAATTTTAATTAGACATACAAGTATTCTAATTAACCAGTTTTGGACTTTGTCTTAATGTTGAAGGTCTTCTATTCCTTGACAGAAGAGGAGGACAGCTCAGGGGGAAAAACCAACTATATCCTCCTGAATTAGACTAGAGATCTCATGGGTCCCTACTATTGTGTTCTGTCTGTATAGCGATTGAAGAGAAAAGTCCCTTCCCAGGAAAATGGAATCCATTTTGGAAAGAGGGTGTAAGGACGCAGGTCTGATTCAGGCTTCCCCTCTGACCTTGAAGGCCAGCTAACACCATTAACATTTCTGGGGGCGGGCCTAAAGATGGAGGTTAAGACTAGTCACGCCCTACGTGAGGGTTCTGGGTCCACTCTATAATTGGTTAAAGTTACTGTCAATGATGTGATGCTCTATTGATTGGACACCTGTACCTGTGTCACAATTTCCTGTAACTCCCCCTTCCCAAACTCATAAAAGGCCCTGCCCCGCCATGTTCGGGGCTCACTCCACGTGGATCCAGTGTGTTGTTGAAGTCTGTGAGCCCGAGTTTAGGCTGGCTGCGCCTAAATTCATAATAAAGCCCTTTGCTTTTGCGTGCGCGCTTCGGCCTCCCTGGCGGTCTCTGGTTTTTGGGGGCGATATTAAAATCTGGGCATAACAAGGGATACAGAGCCCGAGGCAGATCCACACAGTGTTATTTGAAATCTTCTCTTAACAATTCCAAATGCTCCACCTTGAGACCTTTTTTAGGACCTTTCTGGTGCTACATCTTACCTGGAACTATTTCTGCCCTGAATCCCAAACTCACAGTGAATGAGAACTGGGTATGTACGGAGGCATGAGCAAGTGACGAAATATGACACTGGAAAGGCAGATGGGGGAATGAGTCATAAATGTCCTGAGCTTCAGGTTGTCTCCTGTCCTACCCTCCATGAATCAAAACTGGTTTGAGAGTCTCAGTCTTTCTTAATCTTGCCCTATCAATGGTTTGTTTGCAGACACATTGTTCCACTAAAGTAACATTTTACAAGATGCTGAGAATTACAAGGCCTCTCTAACTTTCGAGGACAGTGTTTCTGGACCACCTAGGCTTTTGCGTTCCTTCAGATCATCTGCCTGGGTAACTGATCATTCTATCTCCAGACCATACAGAGCTCACTCAGGAGGCTGGAATGTCTCAGTAACTAGAAGGCCAGCAGATGACATTGAGGAGATCACATCTATCACAGGGAGAACAGCTTATTTAAGTGGGCTCATTCTGAAAACATCTACGGACAACATACTCTGCTTTCTTTAATGGCTGGAGAAATGAAGGCACAGTATAAGCTAGTGTTTTCCCTAGAATCTCAGCAGATATCTCTGAGTTCACTTAAACTCTGTCAGGACATGAAGGCTACTTTTCTGCTGGGATTCAAGCAGGCTAGTTTCTATAGCGCTATTATTCCAGTATCTCTGCCTCGTCGACTGGAAGATTATAGTCTCAGTGTCCAGCTCCAAAGACACAAGCCTGCAGTTGCAAACATTCCAGACTCTGACCATCCCCACTGCATTTGTCTCTCTTATGACCCACACCATTAGAACAAGACAGCTTTGTTCATTTCATTTTCAAACAAAATAGAAGGCTATGGCTTGTTGCCCAGTCTACTCATTTAAGGACCTAACAGATCACTGAGCATTATTTTTGCAAGACAGAATTTCAAAGTGCCCCGGAGCATTAACGCTGTAGGAGATCGGGGAACGGTATCTGGTAGCTTCTGCTTTTGGTTAAATGGAATATTTACTTGGAATAATTTAGAGTTAGCATTTTGTTTGTGATAATTTTTGACTTATAGAAAAGTTGCAAAGACAGTACTGAGTCCCTGTGAACCACTCGCCTAGTTGCATTTTCTCCTGATGTGATCATACTGTGACACATTTGTCCAAACTATGGAACTAACACAGATACATTAACTCAACTGTGGATTTTATTTAATACTAGCAGTTTTTCCATTAATATCATTTTTTTTTTCTGTTCCAGGATCCAATTATGGATCAGCCCTCTTCCCATCTCATGTGAGGTCTTTTCCAGAATTTACCTTCCAGGGGCGCCTGGGTGGCTCAGTCGGTTAAGCTTCCGGCTTCAGCTCAGGTCATGATCTCACGGTTCGTGGGTTCGAGCCCCACATCAGGCTCTGTGCTGACAGCTAGCTCAGAGCCTGAAATCTGCTTCGGATTCTGTGTCTCCCTCTCTCTCTGACCCTCCCCTGCTCGCACTGTCTCTCTCTGTCTCTCAAAAATAAATAAAAGACATTAAGAAAAATTTTTAGAATTTACCTTCCAATATCAGTATTTTCTTTCCCATAATTCTTTTGGTCTGCCTTGGATCTTAACAGGAACAGCACTAAAGCCCTGGGCTCCGTGTCCCATGTTGTTTTGCTCCTCTCGACAGTGAACTCACCTCATCCTTACTGCTCTGGCTCAAACCAAAAGAGAACAGAAGGGTGATGGGCTTATAGAGATGTTCTTCGTTGGTTTTACCAAGGACACAATAGAGGTAACCCCTGTCCTCTTTCATTCTCTCTTCCCTTCTTTACTTTTTCCTGGTAAAAACATTTAGGTCAAATTTATCTGAACTAAAAGGCAGCTGAATATCCCCTGAAATCAATAGAATGTTTTCACAGCATCCACAGTGAAACAGACAAAACCTTCATCAATGCCTGACGGGCCAAAGATTCCCTCCTTTGTGCATCTGTAGGGTCATTCTTAGGCTGTAGGCTTTAATAAAAACATCCTTAAGACCTCAAGGAATAACAGAAAGGGCATTATTCCTTGATCTGGGAAGTTGTAATGCATCATAATAGATTCCATTTGGAAAACCATTCTTGCTAACGCAAGCTCACAAAATATACTGCTCAGGCGTTGTACCTTTATTTTTTTTAATGTTTATTTAAAAAAACATATTGAGAGGGAGAGAGCATTCGTGGACACGCACACTCCAGTGGGGTGGGGGAAGAGAGAGGGAGACAGAGAATCAGAAATGGGCTAGGTGCTTTCAGCAAAGAGCCAATGCAGGGCTCCAACTCACAACCCACAAGATCATGACCCAAGGCAAGTCAGATGCTTAAGAGACTGAGCTATCCAGGTGCCCCAAGTGTTGTCTCTTTAAAGCTTATTAAGCAGGGACACTTAATTGCTCTTAAAAAAATGACTTTGAACCCAAAGATTTCCTCCTGTCCAACCAATGTCAGTTCACAGTAGCTCTGTTGATCAGTGCATGTAAAAAAAAAAAAAAAAAAAAAAGGAAGGCAATGATTTTTGAGAATAGTCACACCTGAGCTCATGGGTGGGAAGGAAATTGTGACATGTATTTTTGCATATTTAATTCACTTATTCCCTGAGTGAAAGAACAAGAGGCAGAAGGAAATTATAGAAGGTGTTTTAAAAATTTTTTTATTTTTAATATTCACTGCTTAGAGAATTATTACAAGTCTACATTGTTAGACAATTATATGGACAAAACACCCAGTTAAAACTGTTACTTTGAATATGAAAATGGACTCTTTCAGTTTGGATTGAGCTTGGGTTTTATATTGCTTCACAGTAAATCTTCGTAATTCTGGATTCCACTAACAGGAATCTAAAATTTTATGTATAGGTTAGGTTGAAATTTCATTGAGACCATTGGGAAAAGATGCTTTTTTTCTTAGTAAATGAACACTGCGAACAAAAGAGTCAAGTGCAATGGCTTAATCCTATCAAGAACAGCTGCTTTCAAATAGTGAGGGTGTTCAACTGCTGGGGTAAAAACATGAAACTGTTTTGTTTATCCGTTGTTACCCGTTCTGCTCTGCTGACTTCTGCTCTGCTGACTTCATTTTACAAAAATGAAGTATTATTTCCTAATCTTCAGTTATGTTTAATTATTAAACAGTAGTTCTAGGGGCTCCTGGGTGGCTCTGTAGGTTAAGTGTCCAACTCTTTATTTTTAAATGTTTGTTTATTTATTTATTTATTTATTTATTTATTTATTTATTTATTGAGAGAGAGAGAGAGAGAGAGAGTGAATGAGCAGAAGAGGGACAGAGAAAGAGGAAGAGAGAGAATCCCAAGCAGACTCTGCACTGTCACCACAGAGCACATCAAAGAGTTGGAGCACATGAACCAAACTGTGAGATCATGACTGGAGCTGGTCAAGAGTCGACGGTTAACCTACTCAGCTACCCAGACACCCCAAGCATCCAATTCTTGATCATGGCTCTGGTCATGATCTCATGACCATGAGATCTAGCCCTTCGTTGGGAGTATAGAGCCTACCTGGACTCTCTCCATCACTCTCCCTTTCTCTGCCCCTCCTTGGCTCACATGCATACACTTCTTCTGTCAAAATAGAAATAAAAATAAAAGTCATCCTACTCATCTAAAAACCACTATTATCATAACTGATTCAAAAACACAGCCCTTCAGACCCCTGCAAGAGGACGGACCTGTGACCCCTGGAAGAAGTGTGCGCTCT
This sequence comes from Suricata suricatta, assembly GCF_006229205.1. Lineage (NCBI taxonomy): Eukaryota > Metazoa > Chordata > Mammalia > Carnivora > Herpestidae > Suricata > Suricata suricatta. The sequence goes on along the minus strand of NC_043700.1, from coordinate 31,456,474 downwards.
CCAGTGCTGTCTCTCTGTTGCATGCATCACACGTACCCAGCCACCACTCCCGACTCTTGCTGCCTGTCTCCCTCAAGCACCACCCGGGCCTCCTGGTTATCCTGCCCCCAGGGTAGGATAGCACCAAGCTAGCCAGTGGATGACCAGATGTCAGAGCATAAAAAAATATCAGGCCCCCCTTTTGGCAGAGCCTCAGGTTATAAAGAGATTCTCTGGGGGATTCCCTGCTTTGGCCGCTCTCCATAATAGGTGCAATAATTGAAAAGTGCTTATATGTACACTTAGCTCTCAACCCACATGCTAGTTAGAACTTTGAAAAATAGCGAGCACTTCATAAATGCTTAAATAAAATGAAGAAAAAACTCAAAGATCATGTCATAAGTTAAACATTTAAGTTGTGTGTGTGTGTGTGTGTGTGTGTTGGGGTTTTTTTTTTTTGCCATTGAACTTATTAATTTGTAGAGTACATAAATTGTTTTTGAGAAGAAAGTAAATATATATTTTTTATTTTTATGTATATTTTTAATATTTATTTATGTTTGAGAGAGAGCAAGTGAGAGGCAGAGAGAGAGGGAGACAGAGTCCCAAGCAGGCTCCTCACTGTCAGAGCAGGGCCCAACATGGGGCTTGAACCCATGAACCATGAGGTTATGACTTGAACCTAAATCAAGAGTTGGCATTGACTGAGCCACCCAGGTGCCCCAGATATATATTTTTAAATTGTCCATGAAATAAGCCAAAAAAGCCACTGCTAAATATCCAAATGAAGTATTAGCCTAAAATCATTAGCTATGCTGTTTGTGTTTTGGTATCTATTGCAGGAATGTAGCAAGTTGAAATGAATGCCCTTCCATTCATGAAAATAGTGATGACAGTGGTGAGGATGAAACTATACTGCAGGGCGATTTAATCTTGCCCTCAATCCCATACGCCCCAAGAAGAGAAGTAAGATCATCCACTGGAACTTTCTCAGGACAACCTAGATATTCTATTCCCTTTATTTCAAAGGAGTTTGATCTCAAGAGGAAAGCAGAGAACTCAACTCTGACCTATTGCTCCTTGTGCTCTTTCCCCACTTCCCTTCTCATTACTAGGTTTTATTTTTTCTCTTCCTGTGTAAACAGACCTCTAATTTCATCAGATTTTCATCTTCTCTAATTATAGACCTTGTTTTAAAAAAATATTGTTGTCTATTTCCTTGGGTCCATAATCTTCATATGCTAGCTTTAATGGTGGGAACAAACCAGAGGAAAGAGAAACACGAATTGGTAATCAGTAAAATATTTCTGAAAAATGGCCATCACTACAGAAATACTGGGGTGTAAGTTCATGGCATGACGACATCCCAGACTCAATTTTTGTCTTTAATCCTGTGCTCTCATCACCAATTTCCATGACTATGCTTTCATAAAGTTGGAGCACGTGGCTTCTGTTCATGCTCCGGGTCTTTTCCAACATGACCTGTAAGCTCAATTTTTATACCAATGATTATTGTGTTTTACTGCTTCTTTATCTGGGAGCCACCCTGCTATGTAAATCAGTGTTTTCTAATCTTTATTTCATTTAAGAGGTAATAAAGTAGCCACTCAGGAAACCCAAGGCTGCAGGCTACACTCTCAGAACTGCTATAAACTGCTGCATAGCTAAGCATTTGGGAAGATAGTTGGTAACCTGGACATAAACTTGCATAATGTTTGAGTAGAATTCACTTGCCCATATTGCAGTACTGCCTATGGGAAAGAAACAAAAAAGTTGGTAAGTAGTTTAAAGTGTGCTATTACAAAATTGGAAAGTATATGTTTCAAATAGAATTATTTTCTACCCCTTCTCAAAGTGTATAAGTTCACCACACATAAATGAGAATTGACTATATTAACATGGATCTAAAAGATTCTCAGCTCTAATTTGTTTCCTATGAACTTTAATAAATAGCATTTAGATACTGATGTGCAGGCTTTAGAAGGGAATTGAAACCGCATTTATATTCCTAAATATATATGGTTCTCCTCCATAAAGAAAAGTCCACCATCTTTATCCAAGCTCTCAGCTTTGGGAGGAAAAATCATGGAGAATGAAGAGAAGACAGTGGCTCACGGGGTGAATTGTGCAGTTTGGGGGTTTAGCCATAAGACTCTTGAGTGCATAGATTCTTTATTTTGAAAATCCAGATTTTCATGATGAGTTTAGTCTAAATTAAGGAAGTTTGATGATATCTTTTAAAGTCGGTTTCTTTAGGTACCAGTATTTCTTATAATCTGACTTCAGAGATTCAAAGCTCATCTTTTTAAAGTGAGCTAAAGAGATACCTTCTAGACAACAGCAGAGATATATAAAAGTGACCCAAATTCTCTGGACCTTACTTTCTTCAGGGTTAGAATGGCCAAATTATGGAAAAAAGCCCAAATGTCCATCAACTGATGAATGGATTAAGATATAATATAAATATATATGGTAGAGTACTACTCAGGGATGAAAAAGAATGAAACCTTGCCATTGGCAATAAAGTGGATGAAACTGGAGGGTATTCTGCTAAGCAAAATAAGTCAGCCAGAGAAAGACATATTACATGACCTCACTCATGTGGAATTTGAGAAACCTAACAGATGATCATAGGGGAAAGGATGGGGGAAAAACATAACAACAGAGAGGGAGGCAAACCATAAGAGGTTCTTAAATTCAGAGAAGAAACTGAGGGTTGATGGGGGTGGGGAAAATGGATGATGGGCATTGAGGAGGGTACTTGCTGGGATGAGCACGGGATGTTGTATGTAAGTGATAAATCATTGGTTCTACTCCTGAAGCCAAGACTACACTGCATGTTAACTAACTTGAGAATAAAAATAAAATAAAATAAAAAATAAAATTGAAGAGAGAGAGAAGTGAGGTCTCAATCGTTTGCTTGTCTCAAAACACAACAAAGATGAACTTTGGACACTGTATTTCTGACTTACTTCATGAGCAAAATGAGGACATGAATCAATTTGAAACAATGGTCTGATATGCATATGTCTTGATTTCTCTTCTGCTTCTATTCTGACCTTGAGAATTAAAAAGTTTTACCAAAGGTTGGAAATGCCCCATGAGAGTAGCTCCATAGAAGAACTCAGGGGCGGAAGTAACAGGACAACTTTCTTCATGTGTTCATTCTGGTGGGACGGCAACTTAAGTTTAAGTGAATTTAAGCTCCCTGGTATTAAACAATAGGACTTCTCACTCTATTAGGAGACTCCAAAGAGAAGTGTCATTCTCCGAGAGCAACTTATCCCTTGACAGTGGGTAACAGTGACATCATTAATGAAGAAAGAGCTTAGGGATGCCCCCACAAAGTTTATAGGTGGCACCAATAGCACATGAGGATGTTTTTGGAAAACCTGGGTTCTGCTGCACCTGACTGGAACTTTAAAAAATTTTTAATGTTTATTTTTGAAAGAGAGAGAGAAAGAGAGAGGGATGGAGACACAGAATCCAGAACAGGTTCCAGGCTCTGAGCTGTCAGCACAGAGCCCAACATGAAGCACAAACTCACAAACAGTGAGATCATGACCTGAGCCCAAGTCAGATGCTTAACTGACTGAGCCACCCAGGCCCCCCTAACGGTACTCTTTTGTTCCACTTTCCATTGTCTGGGAGTTTGAACATGTTATTTGTTTTGTTTTTGAGTTCAATTTTGTCATCAGTAAAATGAAGAGGCAGGTGACTACTAAGGATCTTCCCAACCAACCTCTGTTGGTCCAAGCCAAAAGAGCCTCATCATTAGAGACCCAACTATTGCTTTCACCCTTTCTTTGACTAACACAAACAATTCCATGGAGAGTCAAGTGATGACATCCAGTAGACTGGGTTCTCAAGCAGGAAAAGGAATGTTCATTTCAACCGTAAGAATGGTCTCTGTTGCGGTAAAACTTTTTTGGCTACTGCCACACCAAACATTATAACACAAAACCCTAGGCCCTCCAAAGGGTCAAAACATAACCATGTGAGTAGTACCCTAGCATTTAACACACAAATACACACACACACACACACACACACAGGCAAATACAAATACTTCTGGACAGGGTGAATTTGAACAATTACAAGGCTGCCTTTTAGGATATTTTCAAAGTGATATTATGTATTAATACTTATAACAATTTGGAATACAGGAACAGAAGGAAAATCTTTAAAGCTTCAACAATTCAAAATAACACACTGAAATTCAGATTAGTACTGGGAATTTCAAAAGCATTTGATACCTCTTATCAAAAGCTTATTCTCTTAAAGTTTGGACCTTTTGGTACAATTTAACAAATATATATATACACTTTTTTTAAGCAAATTAAAAAAATGGAGACAACACCAAGGTAAATTAAAGCTAGTCTTACTCCATTTGTCACCAATTTTGAGTCAATGTAGTATGACTTAACAACTTCACCAAAGAAAAGTATTAACTCAAAACAAAACAGGGACACCTGGGTGGCTCAGTCAGTGAAGCATTTGTCTCTTGGTTTCAGCTCAGGTCATGATCTCATGTTTCATGAGTTCCAGCCCTGTGTGGGGCTCTGTGCTGACAACATGGAGCCTGCTTGGGATTCTCTCTCCCTCCTTTTCTGCCTCTTCATCTCTCTCTCTGTCACAATAAATAAATAAACCTTTTAAAAATGGTGACAAGAGCTGTCATGAAAGAAAGAATAAACAGATAATCAAATATGTGTCTTAAATACCCTTTTTATCATTCAAAAAAATACAGCTGACTTTCAAAATCAGTTGGGAAGTGCTTCCTTTTTCATATTTCTTCTCTTGCTCTCATTCTGCAGTTAAAGCAAGTGTCCTGCTTCACTGGGCATCACACTTCAATCTCTCTGACATGATTGGCAAATATGGCTGCTGCTCTGAGATTTAGCCTTTTGCCAACCAGGTGGCCACAATTTCAGTAATATCTTCACATTTAAATAGATCTTCTCTCCCAAGGCCCCTGACAGCTCCTCACTTACTCTTCCTTGCAACACTTCAGGAGAGAAGACAGAGTTTGGCTAATCATGCCCTGGAGTAGAGAAATCAGAGATCCATATGGATAAAGAGTTGACAGGGGAAGACAGCACAATGGAATATCATAAAGCAAATCCACCATAAGGAATCGGAAATGCTGAGATATTTTCAAGGTCGAATTATACTTCTAAATGTATTCCCTCTAGAATCCTCTTTCTATTCATCATCATTTAGGAATAAAAAGGGAGATTCGCGTTATACCATTTTTTATTTGGTGGATTGATTTGTGGGAGGGTATCTGAAAAGCCCTTCCCCCTTCTTGGGTTTCTGGCTCCAAGGAAACTGGCAGATCCCCTTCTGCTAATGCAGACCTAGCCTGCTTTAACTCTTGAAGTAATGCTGGTCTCTGGATTTGCAGAAAGTTTATACCTCACAAACCACTACTTGCTGGGCTGAGCTACTCAAATGCCAAAGGACTATGAACAAGTTTGCTTACGTTTTTTTCTAAATGTTTATTTATTTTTGAGAGAAAGAGAGAGAGAGCAGGGCAGGGGCATGGGGGGATGGCAGAGGGTCCATAGTGGGCTCTGCACTGACAGCAGCGAGCCCAATGGGGAGCCTGAACTCAGGAACTGTGAGATCATGACCTGAGCTGAAGTCCCGACTGAGTTACCCAGGCACCCCTAATTTGCTTACTTTTTTCTAAATGTTTATTTATTTTTGAGAGAGAGAGAGAGCAGGGCATGGGTGGCGGGGGTTGCAGTGGATCCAAAGTGGGCTCTGCACTGACAGCAGTGAGTCTGATGTGGAGCTCAAACTCACAAACTGTGTGATCATGACCTGAGCTGAAGTCAGATGCTCAACCGAATGAGCCACCCAGGTGCCCCTAATGTGCTTACTTTTTTGACACTGCCAGTTAATTATAGTTATTGTGTATAGGGTACTGGTACCCAATTATTGTAATGCAAAAAATATGAATAGACTTAGACTGTGAGAGTACGAACTATACATTCAAATATTTTACATGTGCTTATTTGGAGTGTGTGTGGTTATTAAGGATAAAAAGACAATACTTGTAGAAAAAATAAGACCTTTTTTCCTGAGTGAGGATTTGTTTCTATGTATTTATCAGGGGGAAAGTTAATCATGATCATTTTTTTCCCTATGTAATCAACATGCATTGAGAGATCTGTGTTTGATGCTAGGGAAATTGATGAAGGCAGTGGGAAACATGAGATTTTTCAGCATCTTCTATCATGAACTATGCTATAACAAATAGGTTTCTTCTGGCTCAAACTCACAAAGGAATAATATTTCAACACCCAGCCATAGAAAAATACAAAGCAATGGGGCACCTGGATGGCTCAGTAGGTTGGGCATCTGACTTCAGCTCAGGTCATGATTTGGCAGTCTGTGAGTTTGAGCCCCATGCTGGGCTCTGTACTGACAGATCAGAGCCTGGAGCCTGCTTCAGATTCTGTGTCTCCCTCTCTCTCTGACCCTCCCCTGCTAGTGTTCTGTCTGTCTGTCTCTCAAAAAATGAATAAACATTTTAAAAAATTTTAAAAAGAACAATAAAAAGCTAATATGTAAAATATAGTCTAACCATGTCATTTTAAAAATATATAAATAAATTTTTTATGTCAGTGTTAAGTTTATAGAAAAGACACAACAATAGTACAGGTATTCCCATATACCCCACACCAAATTTTTCCTATCAACTTTGTATATTATTATGGTCCATTTGTCACAAATAATAAACTAATACTGATACATTATTATTCACTAAATTTATTCTTTATCTGGATTTCATTAACATTTCTCTACCTGCTTTTTCTGTTCTGGGATCCCATCCAATATATCACATTTCAGTTAGCTGTTATGTCTTCTTAGGCTTCTCTTGGCTGTGACAGTTTCTCAGACTTGCCTTATTTTTCACGGCCCTGATAGTTTTGAGGAATTTTGGTTGGGTGCAGTATGGCTCTCAACTTGGGCTTGTCTGATGCTTTCCTCATGGTCAGGCTTGGGTTGCAAGTTTGGGCAGAAAAACTATAAAAGTAAAATGTCCTGTTATCATATCACATCAAGGTTACATGCTAGGAATATGATCTGGGTCCTAACTTCCAGTGTCTGCCAGGTTTCTCTACTGTAAAGTGCCTTTAAAAAAATTTTTTTGAGAGAAAGATAGAGCATATGTGTGTGCCCAAGCAGGGGAGGGGCAGAAAAAGGATAGAGAGAATCCCAAGCAGTCTCTGTACTAACAGTGCACAGCCTGATGTGGGGCTCAGTCTCACAAACCACAACATCATGATCTGAGGCAAAATCAAGAGTCAGATGCTTAGCCAACTGAGTCACCTGGGCACCCCTTTCCTATAAAGTTACTTTTTTTGTTCTACTTTCCAGGCTACACTATTTGAGAGCAAATCATAAAGTCTTGTCCTCATTTAAGGGGTGCTCAAGGAGTCACTTCCTTGGAAGTGTTGGGGAGTAGAATCTATACCAATTACTTACAAGTATTTCTGTATGGAAGATTTGTCTTTTACCCCTTATTTACTTATTCATATATTTATTTATGTCCATATGAATTCTTGTGTGGGTATTGTATATTTTGGATTATACTTTGAATTATAATCCAATACTGTATTATATATTTTGTGGCTCAAAGTTTCTAGCTTTACCATTGGGAGCTCTTTCTGTTGGCTCCTGTGTCCTGACATGTTGTTTTGGGAGCTCTTTCTTACTTTCTGACACTATAAGACATTCCAGGCTCATCTGCTATATTCCCTGTCTCGGTCTTCATTTTAGATTTTTTTTTCTAAGTAGCCCTCATTCCCTTTATTGGAGAATGGTATTAGAAATGAAGATCTGGGAGTACATGGGGGCGCAGATGGTTGAGCCTCAGACTTTGGCTCAGGTCATGATCTACAGTCTGGTGAGTTTGAGCCCCTCATTGGGCTCTGTGCTGACAGTATGGAGCCTGCTTGGGATTCTCTCTTTCCTCCTCTTTCTCCCCCTTCCTGCTTATGCACAGGCTCTCTTTCTCTCTCTCAAAATAAATAAACTTAAAAAAGAGAAAAGAAAAAGAAATGAAGATCTGAGCGCTGACCAACATGTCATTTTACAGATTACATAACTGAAGCTCAGAGAAGTTAAGGGATTTGCTCAAGGTCCAAAGGTGACTAGTTGCAAAGCTAACACTGGGACACAATTATCTGGATGCCTCGGTCACTGATCTGGCCATTACACCACATTCTTTCCTGTCACATTCCAGGACATGCAGCCCTCATGGGCATACAAATGAAAACCTGTGTCTTTTGTCCCTATAATCTAGATCATTCTGAGCATCCTACAATTACATGCATTGTTGTTTATGTAGGACTTTGAAGTCTTGCCATGGAAGAGAAGACGAAAGCCTAAGAAATATGATGATCTTAATAAGGACAAAGGAAAAAGGAAGAGCCATTTCCCTATGTAAGGTAAGGTTTAAGCTACACACACTGTCAGGTGTGTCCTTTTATGCTTGGAAAATCTGCTGTGGGATATATTTGTGTGCATGGCCTATCACTTCCCAGATCCTTACCAGTGTGTCACAACCTTTCAGACAAGTGTCTTTGAAGCCATGAAGACCCAGGGCAAGTATACTTGCATACACCTCTATAAAGGGCAAAAGGAATTCTCGTGGCTGGAAATTTGAAATCTGTTGTAAAATAATGCAGAGTAATGCATAGTGTTCCTCTTTGGAAGTGACAAATAGCACATTTTCCCATGGTCTTTGAGATGTATACCATTTAGTGATCAATTAGTACATAAAGCCCATTAAAACCCTGGACAATGTTCTTTGGTGCCAGAGGGCTCAAACGCCCTATCATCTTACTATATATGTTATTTAGCCCAGTTCTATGTTTTAAAGGTCAGTGGATCATTTTAATATTAATTCCTTAGGCTTTTTTCTTTTTTTATTTACACAAGATATTTCTAGCTGATTCTATGCATTTATAGTGAGTACTGCTAATCACTACAGCTGGTTATGACCAAGACTATTCCAGCCATTACGGGTGAGGCAATAAGTCCCAGAGCCCGATGAGAAAATTGTACCTTAACCTATGTTTTACGGATGACCCCCAGTACGATATAGCGTATACAATAAGCATTATGCAAGCAATCATTGTTTAACAAATTAGTAGCCAATCCACATAATATTGGGCTTTTATATTTTTCACTAGCAGTTGTTTCATTCAAGTATTTATATTGCAACTGGTCAGTATTGCGATTTCTGTGTCAGAAAAGGTTTTATTTTTGTTAGTGTTTTATTTGTTTTGAGAGAGAGAGGGAGAGAGAGAGCATGCGCTCGTGAATGCACACATGCATATGTAGGGGAGGGGCAGAGAGAAATGGGGAGAGACAGAATCCGCACTCTGAGTGCAGAGATTGGGGGGGTGCGTGAACTCACAGACCGTGAGTTCATGATTACTCAGATCATGACCTGAACCAAAACCAAATGTTGATCACTTAACCAACTGGGTCCCCCTGGTGCTCCCAGAAAAACTTTTAATGATTATCTCCTCATGTCTGTCTGTACTTTTGGTAATAAACCCTGTAAAATAGCAACCAAGCCCATACTATATGAAGACTTCCTTTCTTATTAATCTCATAAGTAGAGAAGCAGTACTGAAGTAGCTTTTTCCTGAATGCTCATACCTATTGGTCAGTGTCCCCAGTAGTGAAGAGCTTACACACTCAGGCTTCATTTATTTTTTTCTTAAAATGAGGACTTTATTTAAAATACACATCCTTAGAAGCAATTCCCTCAATTATTTTAATTCTGGCATATAAAAGAAAGAAGTTTATATACGTTTGAAATTTATACACACTGTTCAAAACCAAAACATCAGGGTTCTTTACCTCTTCATTATCTTAAATTCTATTTTAAATCTACATTTTTATATGCAACTGCAATTAATGCAAATGTATGGCATTTATACCAATTACTTGTCCTGTAGTAATCAGCCAGTTGCTAGTGCCAAATGTTTAATGCAGGCAAAGCCTCTCACCCAGTAGTAAGAATAATCACATTTTTACTTACATTTGTATTGGCTTGTCAGTATCTGTCTATGTATGTAATTTATTGGAGCATTATCTGAAAGAATATGGTCAGGGATAAGAGTTAAGACTTTTTCGATCATAAGTCATTTTATAAGGGTTTGTACTAAATAAAGCTAATTGATGCTAAAGGCCATATCTTCAAAGAGCTTGTTAAGGGATTTTTCGGTCCCCAAATACACATATTTCTTCTTTTTTCCTGATTCATATAAACTGAACGCATTTATATACTATCCAAAGCAATCTATCCCCAATCCCAAATGGATAAGGATCGTTTTCACTTTTATAGCCCTTTCAAGTCTGTCCATAGCCTGCTTAATGAGCGGCTGAGTTTGACAGCAGCAGATGCACAGGAAGCCTTCGAAGGAACTTTTCTAGCTTGTCCGCACAAACCATCAACCATTCTATGTACCTGGAGAATCTGATCAGCGTGTGTTCACGCTGGCTGGTGTCTTTTGTGCAAAGGACATTGCATCTTACCATAGGTCTCACATGCTACCTGCTTTCTCTCCTCAGAGGAAGAGAAGATTCCTCAGGACTGATTTCTCAATGAAAAAACAAACACAAAAACAAACAAACAAAAATAGATACTGAAAATGGGCCGTGCTTAACTTTATTCTTGAATTTTAGCAAATTTCAACACTTCTTTCAATTCTCGCCTCATGATTTTTAAAATCCAAGTACACTTCTTTGCTTTAGTTTAATTTCCTTCTGAAAGTTCAAGTTGGTCCTGGCTTCCTATTCCTGTTAAGAACTTCTTTGGTAGAACAAATCCAGAAGAACATAACAAGATCCCCTAAACTTATCAAATTGAAATGAACCTGTGAGAAAAGGTAAAGGCATTTGTGAAACTGAACTTAAAGTCAATCTCCAATATTCTAAATCCCAGTGAGTGCTCAGCACACTAAAGGCTAAGCTGTGGTCTTTGGTTTGGTGTATTATCATTCTCTGGACTGACATGTGGACGAACTTCACTGATCTTTAAATATTTCATTTTTCTCTTTGACGATTAAGTGAAATTCTTCCCATCTAACAAAGGAGCAGAATATTAACACATCCCACAATTGCCTGTTTTCCTTTCAGCAAATGATGGGACTTGCCAACAAGAACCATCCATGGCTCATGGTCCCATGATTCCATGGCTCAGCCCTAGAGAATTTGGGCATCCCCATATTGCCATGGAACTAAGAAGAAATGTACCAAACTTTTATTTCTTCAGCGCACGTAAGACGAAATGAGATCTGTAGAACATAATGTTACAGGAAGGTTGGTCAGTCTCCGTAGATGGAAGTTTTGGAAAGGGAGTAGGGGTAAATATGTTGTTCAGAGGACATTTGGGGCAGAGTGGCAGGTTCAATGCTCAGGGAAGTACACAGTTTGGTATAGGACTCCTTTCTTCTTCTGTCTTCTGACTCTGTAGTCCCATCCCAAGCCTCTATTCCATGGTCAATTTGTTTATGGGCAAGTGTTTAGTGGCATGCCAATGAATGCAGGAGTTGGCAAACTATGGCCCATCAGCCAAATCTGGCCCAATCCCTGGTTTTGTTAATAAAGTTTTATTGGAACATAGCCATGCTCCTTCACTTGCATGTTGCCTATGGCTGTTTTGGTACTATCTCAGAAGCTTTTAGTAGTTATAATAGATATCATATGGTCCCTATAGCCTAAAACATTTTCCTGTCTGACACTTTGCTGGAAAAGTTTGCTAAGTCTGACCAGAAAGGATCAGCTGATAACTCCGGATTTGCAAACATTAGTTTTTGCAGCACTGATCACATACATCACATATTTCTTCTTTGAATAATGCAGCATCTCAAATCCTAGACCATTTCCTCATTTTCACTCTGCAAACAAAACCATGTGCACCATGTTAGGGAAGGAATTAAATAGCCCAGCAGTAAGGAAATTCAGAATACTTCGTTTGACACCTCTACTCCTCTTCCCATCAGTGACCTGAAAACCCTGAGAATATCATGCACAGAGGGATTCATGCTTCTTTTCAGCTCGTCATTACTGGTGTTGCAAGAAGGCACAAGGCACAGACTTTGTGAGATTTCACACCAGGGTTGGATTCTACTGTATACACACACACACACACACACACACACACACACACACACACGCATGCACACGCACACACACACAGCTAGCCAGCACCCACACCCAGCGCCTTCCCTCATATTTTACGTCCACTCAGGTGTTGACTGCCAGCTGGCATCAATGACAGATGACGCTAACTTTCAACAGATGTCTTTTTGACCCCAAAGATAATGGAAATGACAAATAATAACTCTGTAATTACCTTAACTTCCACCAAAGCACAAGCTGAAAAATAACCAGATGAGAACTACAGGGAACATGTGGGAACGGCTTCCCTATTAAGCATGTTGAAGTGTCCCCCATGCTGTGCAGCTCAGAGGCTGGGCCAGGAGAGCAGGCAAGGCAGCTGAACATGCGCCCAACCATAAATCTTCTTGGTCCCATGATAAACAAACAAGATTTGAACATCTGCACGCACAGCTGACGAGAAATGGAAAAATGAAGATTAAGTGGAAGCGAGCGTGCCATCAGAGCTTGTAGTTCTACAGAGCTCTGGATCGGATCAAAATCCTCCAATTAAAAATAGACTTTACATGCTCACATTCTCTTTTCTTCTGTTGGTTGGGTTTGGTGGTTGAGAAGAAACAGTGGGAGAGACCCAGACTAGGCAAGTAGAACTTTGAATGGATGAGAGGACAGTTTGCCTTTGGCTGATATTCTTGGTTCAGGAAATGGCTGAGGCAAGACTGTGGAGTGCAGCATGCCATTTCTAACTCAGGTCACCACATGGCTGCCTGGGCTTCATCATGCTTTCAGAATAACAGAGAGACCCATGAGCCTGTTGAGACTATCCTTTATTTTTAAGAATCTTGAGTTTGTAGGAATTAAGTCTTTGAATAAACACCTACAAGTGAATTTGTTGAGTTGTTCTAAAAGTCCTGACCATTCTGTCTATTCCTAGGTGGAGATCTACCAATCTCCAGGTAGAAACAATTCTTACTTATAATGATTAATTTTATGTGTCAACTTGATTAGGCCACAGGGTGTCCAGATATTTAGTCTACCATTATTCTGGGTATTTCTGATAGAATTTTTCAGGGGATGAGATTAATGTTTAACTCAGTAGATTGACTAAAGAAGATTACCATCCCTAATGTGGCTGTGAACCATATATAATTAATTGAAAGCCTGAATAGAACAAAAAGGCTGATATACCCCTAAGTAAGAGAAAATTCCTTCTGCCTGATTGTCTTCAAAGTAGGGCATCAGAATTTTACCTGTCTTTAGACTCAAGCTGAAACATCAGCTCTTCTTGGATTTTGTGCCTGATGGCCTTTGGACTGGAACTATACCATTAGCTCTTCTAGGACTCCAGCTTGCTAACTCACCCTGTAGATCTTGGGACTTTCCAGCCTCCTTACCACATGAACCAAATACACACACATGCACACCTGCACACACACACGCATGCCCTATTTGTTCTGTTTCTCTGTATGGTATAACTAGCACACCACTGGAAGTATCTTAGGACATGCATGAGATGGCAAAGATCTTATTGAAACTTTCTTCCCACTGGTACTAGCTACTCTCCTTGTGGCTGTAACAAAATTAATTATACGAAGAAAATTGCCATGATCACCTTCTACAGGCTCACTATGTTTGATCTAAGCATTCCTCATTAGACACAGTTTGAATTCTTCTAGCTCACAGCTACTCTTTCCTAAATGCCCTACAGTCTGTTTATATCCCACTTAAAGTGTGGCTTACAGCCTTCTGTAGGTACAGAGTACTCATCACCTCCTGAATTCCAGGGCTATAAATCCACTAATGCAATATCTATTAGCATTAGCTTTTTTGATGATTATATTAGTTTTGATCCACATTAGCCTAAATACTCCTGCTACACCTAATGTTTCTGCTAAACTATATCTTTTTTGTGTGTATAGTAAAACATTTTTTTTCAGTACAGAAACTTAGAGTTATAGCCATCATTTCAACTGTTGCCTATAAGCTGTTCTCTCTTGGATCAACATTTCTAGACTACACTTTCATGTAAGTTCCAACATCAATTCAATCACCTACTGGGAGATGCATAGATGCCCCACTAGATGTAAGCTCCTCAAGAGTAAGGATTTGTTTCCTTCACTACATATGTCCAGCACTAAGAGGAGTGTCTGGCATCTAGTAGGTAGGGTTTCTGCAAACATTTTTAACTGAATACATAAATGAATCTTAAAGTTAATATGTTCAAATATAGTCTTATCACCTTATCCAACTTCTTATATGTCTTCCCAGGCATAGAAGAACATCTCTGTAGGCACCAAAGCCAAAAATTTGAGAGTCATCCTATCTTACCCTCTCTACACCTCACATATCCAGTTAGATTTCAGGAAACACTGATTTCTCGGCTCAGTGACCTTAGACTTATCCCTTTTTTTCTTATTCATCATCACTGCCTCAGTTCAGCTCCTCATTTTCCCTACTGATGTGTTACAATAGTCCCCTAACTAAATTAATCATTCAATTTTGCCCTCATTCTTCATACTTTGCCCATCCATTCTTCATACTTTTGTCTAAATGGTCTTTCTAAAATGCAAACTGGGTCAAATTTTTGTACTGATTAAAATCATTTCCCATGATCCTCACAGCAAATCCAAATTCCTTAGCAAGGCATTTGTCATTCTAAGTTCCTTCATGATCTGTCCCACTCATGCCTTTCAGCTTCATTTCTACTCACTTGCCCACCAAGTGTCCTATTCTCCAGCCATAATGAACATGCCACACTCTCCCCTCTGACCTGTGCATGAGTTATTGCCTATGTTTCTTGTCTTTATTTATAGAGTTAACTACAACTCACTAAACCATTCAGGAGGTGGTTGCCGATATCTACAGCCTGAATAAGACACCTTGTTTGTGCTCTAAAAACTTACCTATGCCTACCTCTATTGCAGACAATCATAATTAAGTGTGACAAGTACACTCTTTCACACTTCATTCTAAACATGTACAAATTTGTATCTTCGGTGCTCATCCTCGTGTTCAGGACATACTGAGTGCTCAATTGAATGAACTGCACTCTATTAAACATACTGCAAAAAGTGGGAGAAGAAAAGTACTGACTGGGTAGGAAACATTCTAGAATAAGTGGTCCACATAAGCAAAGGCACAGAGGCTAGAGTGAGGCTTGTGTCTGTGAGAGCCAGGCACATGGAGTTCAGGAAAAGAACTAGAGAGTAGAGTGCTAGAAAATAAGTTGTTCTTTACAAGAGACTTTCCGAGGTCAGTGAGTTGCCATCTGGCCATTTCTAGTTGTCCAAGCCAGCAATAAATTATGTGCAACCCACAGACTTCCCTCAGAGTGTCCCACATCTCCCACTTTGCATTGCCTCCCCTTCATCAGTCCGAACAGACAAAACTTCTGAGTTCAGCACAAATCATCTTGTTAGCAAGGTTTTCCCTTCAGTGCTGGATTTTTGCAATTCAATCTCTAATGCTGACTGCTAAAATGGCTTGGTGTCCAGATGTAGATTCAACATCTGAGTCAGGAGCTCGAAAATCTGTTCAGCATTGTGGAAATGTGCTGGCAGATGTGATAGTGATTTATCTCTAGCACATTTATTTTAACATTCTGAAGCCCTGAACAAAAATAACTCACATTTATGGGGTATTTGCTTTGTACCAGGTATTACTCCAAGTATTCCGCATGCAGAACCTCACAAAATTTCTAGGGATATATGCCATTATTATCTCCATTTTACAGACAAGATCATTGAGGTGCAGGGAGGTTGAAAAAAGTCACACAGCCAACAAGGTTTGGAGTTAGAATTTTTAAAATGTAGCTCCAAACTCTATGAACCTATTAATCATTATTCTCTGGTGACTCTCTAAAATGGGCGAGAAACACAGGACCAAGAAAAAGAGTACAGCTTCAAATATTGACTTTGCTATAAGTTGTCTGATTCTGGATAAGACAGAACCCTATGAAACTTAATTTATTTCTCTGTGAAAGATCAGACTTCAAATATTTTTACTTCCATAGCCCTTAACAACATTGAAAAAATATATTGTATCCCCTTATACATTTTAAAAAGACATCTAGATTTTTAATACATTTAAATATTTGCCAAAAAATATTTTCCAGCATTTTATGAATACAGATTTTTAAATAAAACTTTTCTATTACCCTCTTAAAAGAAGCATTTCGGATTTCTTCTGGCTATTATTTGCCTGGTATATTTTTTTCCATCCTTTAAATTTCAAACCACCGATGTCTTTAAATCTAAACTATGTCTGTTGTACAGAGCATATAATTAAATATTGCTTTTTCTTGTCCAGACTGATGATTTGTGCTTCTTGGTTGGAGACTTTAGTGCATTCATACTTAATATAATTATTGATGTGGTTGGACTTATATATCTGTCATTTTTCTATTTGCTTTCTATATATCTCATGTATTGTTATTGTTGTCACTACTGCCTTTTTTGGTATTAAACCAGTATTTTTTGTTAAATAATTTTAAATTACTCTGTTAAGATTTTAGTTTTGGGTTTTTTTTGTTAACTTTTAAAAAGGTTTTCACACTTGGGGTTACAACATGCATTCTTTTGCTAAAAATTGTATGTGTTTCAGGTATACAGTATGATGTTCACTATACACAGTGAATAATCACTGCAGCCAAGCAAATTAACACCTCCATCACCTCACTTAGTTACCATTTTGTGTGGGTGGGGACACACCAAATATCTACCATCTTCACAAATCTCTAGTATTCAATACAGCATGACACTATATTGAACATTAGTGTACATTCAATGTCTAGACTTATTCATCCTAAGACTCCAACTTTGTATCCTATGGCCAATATCTTCCAGTTTTCCCCGCCTCACACCTTAATTCATCACAGACTATTTCCAATTTGAGTGATGTTCTTCTAGTTAAAATATACCTCCATTCCTTCTCTTTGGTGCTAATACTGTCATATATATTAAATCCATAAATGTTATGAGCACAGTGAAAAGTGTTATAATCATTGCTTTAAACAACCTTATGGGGGAAAATTAAACAATCTTATGGGTATTTTTAAAAAATTAAGAGAAACCAGAGGTGCCTAGCTGGCTCAGTTGGTTAAGCATCCAACTTTGGCTCAGGTTTGTGGGTTTGAGCCCCATGTCGGGCTCTGTGTTGACAGCTCAGAGCCTGGAGTCTGCTTCAGATTCTGTGTCTCCTTCTCTCTCTGAAACCACCCCCACCCCACACTCTGTCTCTCTTTGTCTCTCAAAAAATTAAAAATCAACACCAAAAAAAAAGAGAAATTAAGAGAAATCAAAATATATATAGTAAGGGTATTTTGTATTTACCCACATATTAATCATTTCCCTGCTCTTAATTTCTTCTTGGGTATTTGCATACTTAGTTGTCATTTTCTTTCAGCTTAAAGGGTGTCTTTGTAGGACAGATGTGCTAGCAAAAAATTCTCTTGGTTTTTGGTTGCCTAGGAATGCCTTTATTTTGCCTCATTTTTGAAGGATAGTTTTTCTGGGTAAAGAATCCTTGATTGATAGTTCGTGAATGTCTACAACCCACTAAGTATGAGGCAATTAGGACTTGGAACAACATTCCCCAAGGAAGTATAACCTTTGGAGATTCAGTTGCTATGGAATATCCATGGTCTATGAGAGTTGGAAAACAGTGGTTTCTTTACAACAGAGATTCTCAGAATCTTTCAAATGTTATTATGTATTTTGTTTCTTGAAGAGCATAGACCTTAAAATGCTTCCAGAACTTTTTTAACTACAGAAAAAATTTTCTACTGGGTGTCTCAGTTGGCTAGTATTCTATAAACAATATGTTGAAAAATATTGATCTAGTTTGGATAAATAAACTGAAGCACAGAAAGAGTGTGGCCCAATGGATGACACAGTGGCAAAGTAGAAAGAAGAGCAACATAAGCATGTTATTAGAGAAGTAAGTGTTATGACCTTTATTAACAGTCAAAGAAATATATTGTGATTCATTTACTATTGGTCTTTTTGTTGTTAATCAATGCCTTATATTTGACCATATAGCTTGATAAGTGATCTGGAACTTAGTCTGTTATCTTCACCTTAATGTAAGTATATGCTTGACTTTTATAGCTCATATGGAATAGAAAAAAAGAATCTGCAGTGGGAACATCCTTACATTATAATTACATTTTGATTGCTGAGGCATTATCCGGGCATCCTGCAAAGCTCAACTAATGCAAACTTAATTCTCCTGTAAGATCAATCCCAGGAAGCATTTAACTTGAAAATAGTAAAATTTATTTTTGAGTCTGTAGCTTATTTTAAATACTGGTTGCTAGATTTTATATACTCTATACAAAGGAGAAAATGGATGATCAGAAAGCCCTATTGTTTCTTGTCTTCTGAAGGAGACGGGGAAAAAAACACAAGGCTCATATTGGTTCGCTATGTAGTTGGAAGAGGATTGCAGGAAATCTGGAAAATGATTGCAGAGCATTCCATTAGACAAAGCACACAACAAATGAGAATATATGTGACATATGGGAATTGACACATGAGAATTGGATTATGTCTTTTAAAGAATTATCGGTACGGTTAATACTTATTGAACTCTTGCTATATCTCATTTTATCAACACAACAATCCAATGGGGTAGCTATTGTTGATTATTTCAATTATAAAGATCAGGAAAACAAGCTAGAAAGATTAAGTAACATGTATAAGATTCACTCCTGTGTCTTGTTTATGACACCACATCTGTGCTTTGAACCACTGTTCTATACCATGTCACTGTGGTTCTCAAAGTGGAATCCCATAAACAAATCACTAAGACCTGGGAACTTGATAGAAATGCAAACACTCAGGTCCTACCCTTGACCTACTGAATCAGAAATTCTGGGGATGGGGCCCAGCAATCCGTTTTAACCAGCCCTCCAAGTGATTCTGAGGCTCTCTAACATTTGAGAACTCCTGTCATTTAGCAAAACATTTGGTAAATGTGTTTTGGGTTGAGGTATATATTAAGAAACCATTTAAGAGATTTTTTTCTTTACTACACATTAGAAATCCATCTCTCAGGTTTTCAATGTCAATTACAGGGCACATGATAGCACACACCTTATGTCTTATTTATAAAAATGTAGTTCAAGACTTCGTTTTGTCTGTCTTTGTCTAATTTCCTATGTCAGTAAGTGTTCCCAGTGCCCCTGCATTGTATGGGTCTCTGATCCTGCTACCTTTGGAGAAGCCAATCTTACTCCCACTCAAGTCTTCTGAGTTTTAATCCCCTCATGCGTCCACCCCATTTGCCAACAGGAATTCACCAGTATCTAGCATGGGCTCTGGCACAGGAAACTAATAATCACTAATTTAATAATTTCTTACACGTTATAAGCTCTGATGCTGATTTTAAATGATTATTCTAGGTACTCTTTCAAAAGTGAATTCTTAATACATGCTCACTATCTGAGTGATTTGAGTATAACAAGAGTCTACCAAAGCTAGGCATCATCATATTTTAGTAAGTTATTCATGACCAATGTGGTCACTATTCTTCAATGATGGATTTTTGCAATTAACCATGCTTCCCAAGGATCATGTCCTGTGTAGTGCCATTGTGTGAATTTTAAGACTAGGTCCTAAAAAGTTATGCAGTTTCTGCATTGGTCTCATAGATTATGTGCTCAAGAGAAACCCAGTCCTGTTTATGAGGTCTCTACCCTCATGTCCCAATTACCCCCAACCCCCCTCCTCCAAAAACCTTCACATTGGGGGATTAAGGCTTCAAAATTCATTTGGCAGGGGACCACAAGCATTCAGTCCATAGCAGTGGCTTTAGAAGTGGTGGACACCAAGGAAATCTATGATGTAGAGGAGCAGAGTAGGGGGACGCATTTTATTGTGAGTGCTGAGATCCCAGTAACAAAGTCCTCAAAAATACAAGATTTGTTCTTCTCAACTGATCTCTCTCCATTCCACCCTGATCCTCAGAACTGATTTTTTCAACTTAAATGTGCAAAATTTTCACAGTGCATATTGGCAGCAGTGCCTAAGACTACAAAAGTTATGTTGTAATGGTAACAATGCTACTGAAAAAAATTAAGTCAGGCCTTTCTTATTTCCATCAAGTCTCAGGAAAGCAGCACATTGTGCAGCTGCTTGAAACACCTTACTTTTTGTTTTTCCAAACCTGTAAACCTTAATTCTTTCCCATAAAATTGCTGGTAAGGTTGCTAGAGAATGAACATGGCAAAGACATACTAACCTTTAGCACCCATACATTTTGAATCTGTGAGTCATAGAAGTGACCCCCATTTTGTTAATGAATACACATAGATGAGGCATCCCAGTATGATAGACACATGAACTCCAGTGATGACGAGCAGCTGATACAGTTATCTGTGCTCTCCACACTTCAGTCACCCCTCCTGGTTCATCTCGGCCTGCCAGTCTGCCCCGTCTACCTCAGATATCACTGAAATAGGTCCGTCTTTTTCCTTCCTCAAATCAGACTATGCTTTCCCCTCCCACCCATCAATCACCTGTGGCATTTATTGCATCCTGCCTTAGACTCTACTTATGAGTCTGCATCCTCTCTTTGTAAACTGCCTACTCTCTGAGGGCAGAGGTAATAGCTTATTAATCTTGGATTACCTACCAATAGATATTAATATACAAGTATTTTGGTGATGGGCACTATTTTAAGCCCTTTAGTGTGTTTTCTCAGTCCTTAAGACACCATGATGATAGCTCTTGGTGTCGCACCCATATGTTCTCAGGCTTGGAAATTTCATCCTCCTAGGACCTCCAGATGCCAGGATCACCATCTCTTTGTCAAGAGTTTGCTCCAGAATCCACTCAGTCCAGTGGTGCCACAGTTGAAAGTGCTGAAGAATCACTGTTTGTTTCTAAACCATCTTCCCCAATGGTCCTCATTAATAACGAAATTGGTATATAAGTATCCCAGCTACCTTCTACCTCCCCTGGCCAACAAAATAACTCTGAGACAGTTGTCCTGTATCCATGTGTTCCCACAGTTCCCTAACTTGAGAGATCATCAAATCACTGACCAGCTTTGTTAGACCAGGTTGCTGGTCCCACATGCAGATCTTCTGATTCAGTAGATGTGAAGTGGGACCTGAGAAGTTGCATTTGTTTTTCTTTTTTTTTAAGTTTATATTTATTTTGAGAGAGTTAGAGACAATGTGAGCAGTAGGGAGAGAGGGAGACAGAGAGAATCCCAATCAGGCTCTGCACTGTCAGCACAGAGCTAACATGGGGCTCAAACCCATGAATCTGTGACATCATGGCCTAAACTAGAACTAAGAGTTGGACACTTAACTAATTGAGCCACCCAGGAGCCCCAAGGATTTACATTTCTAACCAGTGCCCAGGTGATGCTGATGCTGGGCACCCATGAACCATGCTTTGAGGGTCTGCCTTTGCTTCAGGCACCACAATGATAATGTGCTTCTTAGCCTGTCTTTCTTGGTTGTCTTTTCTTTTCTCCCTCCCTTGCTCCCTTACCATCTGAGATCATCTTGCAAGTAACCTATTTGTACTCAATCTTTATTTGGGAGCCTGTATCATAGGAAACACAAAACAAGACAATCTCTATCTAGATCATTATTCTTTCCATAAAACACATGGGAACCATCTTGCTTACAGAAATTACTTGTCCTAGGTAACACAAGTGGAAAAGTCCAGCTGTAAACTACCATGTGATGCTTTCCCCTATAAAGTGCTTGATAAATGTTAGAATCCAATTCAATGATCAACTATCTCACAAGTATTAGAACCAGAACCTGCTTACTGTCTGGAAGTCTCAGAGGGACCACTACAAGCACTTCAGGTTTTAGAGTAAAGCCATGCATCCAGCAAGGTGACCAGATTTGCTTAAGCAGTTCACCCAGCACCTAAAGACTGGGGTTGGCTTGGCTCTGCATTGACGCTCTAGTCTTTTAGTGAAATTGAGGACTGGTCTCTGAAGACTCAAACACTAGCCTGGAGAAGTTTACAGCTGCTTGACAGCTGAGTCGGAACATTAATGCCCCCCTCTGGAGATGATTAGACCCACTATCTGCCATCACTGTTGCCCTTTGATTCCTCATTTTATTTTAGCCAAGAGCCCGGATCCATCTCTCTTCAGTATGTATCATCTTTGCTTACCACTCTTGTAAAATTTTATTGTGTTTTTTTCCCTCTTCCTCCTTTGGTGGTTGATGGAAAAATTGTTCCCCACACAGAACAAAACATATGTTGCAGTTTTTGAATGGTCTTCTGATTGAATCACACCATTCTTTAAACAGACTTGTCAAAAATTTAGTGGTGGTTGAATACTCAAAGCTTAAAATAAGACAGAATTCTGGTTTCCTAGATCAGTCAATCACGGAGCATTGGGTGCCCAGAGAGAATTGTACATAACAGGAAAATAATATGTAATTGCGTGAACAATTCACTTTATTAGTTTCCTTGGGATTAAGCTCATACCATCTACAGAAGTTTTGACAGCAAAGGAAGAAAAGAAGGGGAAAACTGTGTGCAATTTTCATAACTTATTCTTAATAGAATAACATTTGAATTGAATTGTGTGATGAGCTAAATAAAGGAAAGACCTAAAGTGAATGCAAGTTCAAGTTGATTTATTTTTAATTAATTCCAGTGATTCTTGTTTCACAAGCCACATTTTAGGTTTGGGGGTTAGAACAATACCCAGAACAACAGAAAAAGTAAATAAAGGAGGGAGCTTTGCATATTCCATGTAAAATGTCAATACCACTTCCACCATGAACAGAAACACTTTAAATCAGTGGTTTGGAGTTCTTACAGACAGTCCTTTTGGAACATCTGATTATATGATGCCTTTGTATCAAGTCTGATTTCATAAATCCATTAGTACAAAATAAGAATTATATAGGTATTTTGAAGCAACTAAGCATTTTCTCTACTCAAGTGTCTGATGGCTGCAATAGACTCCTATTACCACTAAGAAAATAACAGCAAACATTTCTATATTTGCTTATTTCCAGGGCAGGCTTCATGTGTATGTGGTCAGCATAGCCTCCCAGTGTTCAGAAGGGAAGCCCCCCCCACACACTGGGGTTTAATATTCTGCAATTGTCATCTTAAAATTCTTCATAATCTTATCTTCGATTCTAAAGCCCCGGGGCACCTGGGTGCCTGAGTTAATTAAGTGTCCGACTTTGGCTCAGGTTATGATCTCACACTTTGTGGGTTCAAGCCCTGCATCGGGCTCGCTTGCTCAGAGCCTGAAGCCTGCTTCAGATTTCATGTCTCCTTCTCTCTCTGCCCCTCTCTGCTCATGCTCTGCCTCACTCTATCTCTCAAAAATAAATAAATGTAAAAAAAAAAAAAAAAAGCAACGAAAGCCCAGTGGCACGGGACAATGGAGAATGTGCTGGGGGCCTGGAGACAACAGTGCACGTGCAGTACCCCCTCCCCCTGTCCCTGAAGTCTCTAAGATATGGGCTCAGTCTCCTTCTTTCCCACCCATTGGCACTTGGATACCATGCTGGCTTCCTTCTCCTGCATCTGTTCAGTGACCAATGCCACCCTCTGCCCCTAGTGGGGACCTGAGTGTGAGTGCAGGGAAGGTTGAGCCCTAAACCTTATTAATCTAGCGAGATATTGTGGCTCTGATTATGTTATGCTACCTGGCAAAAAGGATTTTGAGAGAAAATTAAAGATGCTAATTGGTTCACCTTGAGTTGATCAGAAGGGGGATCAGTGAAGTGGACCCAATCTAATCTCATGGGACTTTTATTTTTAATTAATTAATTTATTTTTTGAGAGACAGAGAGAGAGAGACAGAGAATGAGCAAGGGAGGAGCTGAGAGAGAGGGAAACAGAAACCGAAGCAGATTCTAGGCTCTGAGCCATCAGCACAGCGCCCAACCCAGGCATCAAACCCACAAATTGAGATCATAACCTGAGACCAAGTCAACCTACAAACTGTGAGATTGTGACCTGAGTAAAGGTCAGACACTTTACCACTGAGCCGCCAGGCACCCCTACCTTGGGACTTTTAAAAGCAGTGAGTTTTTTCTGGCTAGGAGCAGAAGGAAAAATCAGGGACTTTCGAAGTATGAGAAGGGCTTAGTGTAACATTGCTAAATTGTAAATGGAGGGAACCAAGCAAGAAGGAATGTCAGGGGGTTAGGGGAGATGCCTCTGGGAGCAAAGAATAGCCTTCCTGCCTGACAGTCTGAAAAGAAACCAGGACACTGGACCTAGAGCCATGAGCACCTGGATTCTGGAAACAACCTGGATGATCTTGGAAAAGGATTCTTCCCCAACAGTCTGCAGGTGAAAGCTCAGCCTGACTTTGATTTTGACCTTCTGAGAATTCAGCCAAATCAACCTGGGCTTCTGACATACAGAATTGTGGGCTAGTAAAAGGGTATTACTTTAAGAAGGTCAGTTTGTGGTAATTTGTTACACAGCGATAGAGAACTAATACACCTCCATTCTCCCTAAGTGGTCCTTTGGCATTATTTCTTTTTAAGAGGAAGCCGATTACTGCATGAAATTAATGGTTGGTTAAAGTAGACTCTTAAAATACAGCTTTTCTGTGTTTACATACACCTATAAACAGCATTCTCCTATGAAATAATTTATGACAAGGCTGAATAGTTTAATGAGCCATAACATTTATAGTCATGTTAAATAAAGATGACCAAATATGCATTAAATATAAGAATCCTATAGTGTTCTAATACAAATTCTTGGCCTCACTCATGTCAAGCCCATATTTTGCACAAGATAATATAAAACATAAGAAGAATAGTATAATTTTCTACTTCTCTGGCCGTCATGTTTATTCTAAAAAAAATAGAAAGAACAAGACTGGGGAAGGGTATATTATATTCCTTTACCTCTTTTGTTTTTAATTTGAAATAGAGAGAGAGCACAAGCAGGGGAGAAGGGCAGAGGGAGAGAGAGAACGAGAGAGAGAGAATATCTTAAGCACACTCTGCTCCTATGTAGGGCTCAACCCTGTGACCCTGGGATCATGACCTGAGCTAAAATCAAGAGTCCTGTGCTCAACCAGCTGAGCCACCCACCAGTCCTTACGTCCTTTTTGTTTTGTTTCATTTTGTTTTGTTTTGTTTTGCTTCTGTTATTGTTTTTATCTTATTCTGGTCACTATGTATTTTTGATGAAAGTAATTTTACTGTAAAGTCAGAGGGGTCCTTAACTTTCAGCTCCTGTGGGAAATGTGTTGGTGAATAAATTAGGCAAGAAAAAAGAAGGAGAATTGTGCTGGACGGAAGGAAGCCCATGCGATGTGCATCTGGGAGTCAGGCTTGGACCAATCAGAGCTGATCCCAGACTCTGTGGTAGAGTGTTAGCCATCGCACCATTAG
This sequence comes from Suricata suricatta, assembly GCF_006229205.1. Taxonomy (NCBI): domain Eukaryota; kingdom Metazoa; phylum Chordata; class Mammalia; order Carnivora; family Herpestidae; genus Suricata; species Suricata suricatta. The sequence continues at coordinate 31,430,976 of NC_043700.1, read as the reverse complement.
AAATAAACTTTCAAACTCTTCTCCTAAAGCACCTGAGTCATCCAGAAAAATAATAAATCAATGATACACACCAAATAAATGAAACTTAAGTCAAGACCCATATTATTATTTTACACTTAATCCCCAATGGAGGAATTTTTATTTCACTTTTTTTTTTTTTTTTGCTGTCACTCAGCCAGGAGACCCTTAAACACAGCTTGCTACCAACCATTATTTATGCTCCGTTTCTGAGTGGCACCTAATAACTGCTAATTAAGTCTTTTGTAGCCTGACTCTGAGCTAATTAGGGTTAATTGAGCCTGCTTGTGCATTAGCTATTCCAGCTCTTGTCCTGATAATCAGGATTTTGTAGCACAGTGAATATTTAGTCAGTCTGTTATCTTAGACTTCTTCCCACTGGGCACTGTGTTACAGTCCTTTGTCATACGCTAATGGGCAACAGTTGGACCACTCTCTGCTTGGTTTGCACCTTGCTTTACCTTGTGTGTGTGTGTGTGTGTGTGTGTGTGTGTGTGTGTGTGTGTGTGTGTGTGTAAACAGTCAAGGAATATGATAGAAGAATGAGTCCCAAAAGAATGGGCAAGCAACAAGGTTGGTGTCATGTTATTTCAGCTTTGATTTTTAATCATTAAAGAGATTCACTAAGGGATATCTTCTCTCAGTGAATGAGACTGGAGTTCCTGAGGTTCTGTTTGTGCTTTATAAATAAGACATTTTTAGTTCTCTTCCCTAGTCCTATTCATTAGTTAGATGGCTGTATCTTTGAACTGATTTTGAACTGTGGGGTACCGGGGAGCAGGATACATATTATTATTGTCATCATTATTACTATTCTAAGCATGACCACTTAATTCATGTTAACAGCCTCTCTGAGAGTCAGCTCCAGTTCAGACCACTGGCAATGAAGTCTGTCTTTGAAATTAAACAACAAAAAAAAATCATTTAGCTTGGAATCTGAGTCAACTGTTCAGCTATCTTTACCACAAAACCAATTCTACATAAAAACGAATTGTGAAACATGTCTTCTCTTTAGTTTTCCTGGTCACACGTCCCAAGGAGATTAAGTTGAGTGACAAAAACGCAAGGATGATTTTTAACATCAATTCACAGCTTTTCTAATCTCACCAAGATGACTAGCTAGTCAACAGTTTATTTATGTATGTTATCTGAGGAGCCAGGATTTAAAGCAAAATATTTGGCCATGGCAAAGATTAAAACAGTATTTCTTTAATGACCATCTTGAAGGGGAGATGGAGAGAGCTCATCTCTGAAGCAAGAAGTCCACCTGATTTTTTTTCTATCTAATAGACATTTAACTAGAGTGTGTGGAATAATGAGGGACTCAGGGGATGAATTAGTGAATGAATGTGTATGAATAACACTGTAATTGATACTGTTACCTTCTGTCTCTATTTACACATGCAATCTAGATATTTATGTCACACAATTCTTTAAATATTTTTAGCATTTATTTATTTTTGAGAGAGAGAGAAGACAGATCATGAGCAGAGGAGGAACAGAGAGAGAGGGACACACAGAGTCAGAAACAGGCTCCAGGCTCTGAGCTGTCAGCACAGAACCCCATGCGGGGCTTGCACCCACGAACCATGAGATCATGACCTGAGCCACAGTCGGACGCGCAACTGACTGAGCCACCCAGGCACCCCTCACACAATTCTTTAAATTTTATACTTCTGTTGGCTTGGCAGGTGAAGAGATTGTTAATTTCAACCTCTCCCTTTAAAGATGATGAAACTATGGATTATAGAAGTCAAGTGATAGATTCAACGTCACTCATAATTAAATACTGGCAGCACTGAAATCCAAACTTGGGTAAAATTGATGGATTTCCTTGTGAACAGAAATTCTGAGCACTGATATTGTCTGTGTCTGGTCATTGGATGCAAGCTCCTTTACCCTCAGAAATAAGACCAAGCCAGGGCACCTGGGTGGCTAAGTTGGTTGAGCATCCAACTTCAGCTCAGGTCATGATCTCATGGTTGGTGGGTTCAAGCCCCACATTGGGCTCTGTGCTGACAGCTCAGAGCCTGCAGCCTGCCTTGAATTCTGTGTTTCCTTCTCTCTCTTCCAATCCCTGCTTGCACTCTGCCTCTCTCTCTCAAAAATAAATAAATATTTAAAAATAAAATAAAATAAATAAGACCAAGCCAGTTACAAAGGCCTGAATTCCAAGCCTCCATCTCTGCACTAAGGCCCAGGGAGCATCCTCTGGCAGAAACCCATTTAATACAGGCTATTGATGAATATTTATTTTATTTTATGAAATTTATATAAATGTGGTCTAAGTAAGTCTTCATTACAAAGCTTTAAATTTACAATAGAAAATTTCCTTTAAAAGCATCCAAATAATAGAACTAATTAGTTATGTATGTGTAGATGTGTCCAGAGGTGCCTCAGTGGCTCAGTTGATTAAGTGTCTGACTCTTGGTTTCAGCTCAGGTCATGAGCTCATGGTTTTGTGAGTTCAAGCCTCACATTGGGCTCTACATTGGCAGCATGGAGTCTGCTTGGGATTCTCTCTCCCTCTTTCTCTGCCCCTCCCCAACTCGTGCTGTCTCTGTCTCTCTCAAAATAAATAAATAAACTTAAAAAAATGTTCGGGGCTTTTGAGTGGTTCAGTCAGTTAAGCCTCTGACTTCAGCTCAGTCATGGTCTCATGGCTTGTGAGTTCAAGTCCTGCATTGGGCTCTGTAACTGACAGCTCTGAGCCTGGAGCCTGCTTCAGATTCTGTGTTCCTTCTCTCTCTGCCTGTCCCTGCTCATGTTCTCTCTCTCTCTCTCTCTCTCTCTCTCTCAAAAAATAAATAAACATTAAAAAACTTTTAATAAAAAATTTATATAGATGTGCCCATACATATAAAGGCTCAAACAAAATTATAAATAAATGGGAGTATATAATTTTATAAGCAAAACCTATGTGTAGGTTTGGTTTCATTTTAATTACATCCAAAATTAACCAATAAAATTATTGTTTAATACATTACCACTGAGCTACCCAAAACCTGTGTCATGGTCTTAAACCTATATTTATTTATTTTACATGTATTAAAAAAAGTATTGCCAACAATCAGTGCTGTGTTGAAGTAAAATCTAATTACTTCAGTAGGCAGGGGAAACAATAGAATCGTGGCCTAAAAAAACTGCAGTTTAAAGCTTGCATGCTGCTAAGATTTTTGATCTTACTAGTCAAGTTGGTATCAGGGTTTATTTCATAATAGGGATTTTATGATTGAGGAAAACAACCGTGATGGCTGAGAACAAGTTAAATGGATTTTGTCCCAAGTATGGTTGCAGAGAATGACGTGAACACGTCCCACAGCGCTTCCCAGGGGATTCCTCCACTTCTTTCCTCACAGCTCCTTGCATTCTACTGTGATTAATATTACAGGAAATTCTTGAGTTTTCTAGTATGATTACAAGGACAGGCAATTCTTGGGGGAAAGGAGCATGCAGAGGGCTGATAATTAGAATTAATCCAATTATTCAAGGATTCATGACTAGTTCTTATTTTATCCACATTGAACCATTGCCATGATTGTACCTGGAATTTAATTCATAGGGACTGACTTTAATTTCCAGAGATGACACAGAGATGTCAATGCCATTTCAAGAAGTTTTATAACTCATAGTTCCCAAGGTAAGGGGGCATGCCACACCATTGCAGGTCTATGTGGGGAAATGTGCGATTTGAGCAGGAGGCAGAAAAAGCAAAGGAGAACGTGTTTTCCAGAGCTCTGTTGTGATTTCTAGGGAAAGAGTGAAGGAGATAGGGTAGGCAAGCTTGAGCAAGGTTAGGATTGGACAGTTTACTATTAGCAGGCTCTCAGCTATAGGGTAGTCTCTGGTTATGCAGCACCTGACTGTGGGGTGACTGAGGGCAGGGGCGCATAGACTCCTTGAGAGTTACATCAAGGTGGTATTAGGGAGTGGGCTTTGGATTAATTGGTTTACCTAGAGAAACTATGCTTCCAAGAGATCACTTCCTGTCTTGGAATCAGCTAGCTCTGGGAGGGGCAGCCTCTCCCAGCCCGCTAGACACCAAGACGTCCAAGCATCATAAAATATAGAAAATAAGAAATATTATGATACAACCTCCCCTGAAGTTCTCTCTCTCTCTCTGTCTTGGCCTGTTCAACTTCAAAAGGAAAGATTGGTCAAGGAAGGAGCCAAACTTCAATGAAAAATCAGGGGTTTTATTTGGGCATCATACATAATACTAAGATAATTATTTTCACTTTTGACTATGTTGTGATGTGTTTCTCATCAATTACATAAAATATTAAGAAATTGTTCCATGTATAGTAAACATCACACAGATGTATGCTACCATTTGCTAGTATTTAAACATGTTGTGGTTTTCTATGCAAACTACTACTTAATATATCTTTTATATAATCTTTCCCTTCAGAAACACAGTCTCTCTCTCTCTCTCTCTCTCTCTCTCTCTCTCTCTCTCTCTCTCTCTCTCTCTTTCTCTCTCTCACACACACACATGCAGACACACAAACACAAGGAGGAAGAAGGAAGAATTTGGAAGTCCTAAACATAAATAAGCCTTAGATTTGATAACTGAAAATAAGCATGAATTAACTCCAGAATATTTTACTGGGTTCTTGGACTCTTTGCATTTGGAGGACTTAATTCAAATCTTTACATTCCAGTATCTAGACATCTATTTTGTTTTTCCTTTTTTTCTCGCTCTTTCTCTCTCTGCCCTCCCAAAAAGATAAAAAATATAAAGGAAAATCAAGAAAGCTCCTGAAAGCAGAAGTCATTTAATCAAGGGTTTATTGGGGTGCCCGGATAGCTCAGTGGGTTGAGTATCCCGTTTTGGCTCAAGTCGTGTTCTCAGGGTTTTTGCGTTTGAGCCTTGCATCAGACTTGCTGCTGTCCTCTGTCAGCCCAGAGTCTGCTTTAGGTCCTAAGACCTCTTCTCTCTCTCTCTGCCCTTCCCCCATTCACACTCTCTCTCAAAAAATAAGTAAAACATTAAAAAATTTTTGAACTGTTTACAACAAACAAACAAATAAACAAACAAGAACTCTGAAGAAGTAACATTTAGTAGACCTGAGGAAGTAAGGGAAAAAAAGACATGAGAATTCTCCAGGCAGAGGCAAGGCTGAGCTTGGATATTTGAGATGGCTAGGAACGACCACAAGGTATGAGCTGTATGAGTGAGGAGGGTGGGGGGAGGAGGTGCGAGCGGTAGGCAGGGTCCCACCTGTGCAATTACATAGTGAGAGGGGGAATTGAATTGAATTCATTCTGTGATGGGAAACTTTTGAGAGTTATGTCAAGTAACATAACATGGTTTATGTTTTACAAAGATGACTTTGATGTTTGATATCTTAATTGGATGCTGGCTTCACAAATATATATTTTCGCCAAACTCATCAAGACATATACAATACCTGTGTTTTATCATCTGTGAATTGTGTTTCAAGAAATATTTTTAAAAGAAGACTTCCTGCAGTATGAAGATTCATGTATATCCAGGTAGTGTAAATAGAAGCTGCACAGATTTTTTTTCTTAGTCATCAACTGAGAGTCACTGAAAACTGGAGAGAGACAGAATCAGATTTATACCTTTGAAAAATAACTTGGACAAAGGAGGACAGAATGGATTGGAAAGCCCGAGAACAGGAAACCTGATTAAGGACCCACTATTGCCGAAGCACGGGTAGGAAATAAGGGCGGGTTTAGCACAAACTCGGAAAAGAAAGAATAATTAAAGTACTCAGGAGACAGAGTTGCCATGATTTAGTCATTAAAGGAGTTAAGATTGAGAAAAGTCTAAAATGATGATTCTTCGGTCTCCAGCTTTGGAGATTAGAGAGAATGTGGTACATTTTTTGAGATAGAACTTATAAAAAGGGTAAATTATTTGCACAATGTTTATTTTGGGATGTTCAGGTAGCACACAAGAGGAAATGGCCAGTATGTGGCTGTAGATAGAGTTCTAAGAGCTGACAGTGGTAAAGTCTGTAAATGAAAATTTGTGAGTTGTTAGTGAATGAATATTGGTTAAAACCTTAAGTATGCATATGGATGTCCTGAGAGAGTGTTAACTCCATGGTGCACAGTCTTCAAAATGTCAAGACACTTCCTCATTATGACAGGATGATCCAGTCCTCCACATAGCACATGCCACTGAAACAAGTCTTTATTAAGTGCTTATCATGTACTTGGTGGTAAGTAAGGCAGTACGGTGGATAAAAAATAAAAAAACACCTGTAATTTACATGGAATTTTTCTCTTAATGGGAGCCAAATGCATAAAACAGTTACCAGAATTATTATACCCTTTGAAATCTATCAAGTCTTAGTCCCCATCCTATGGAGGAATTACCGTCTATCGAATGCCAAGTATTTTCCTGAAACTGGGTGCTTTTCACATAAACTGTATCATTTTGTGATAGGTTGAATCCTAAGGTGTCCCGAAGATTTCCTTTCAGTGATATACATATGTACTGTGCATAATCGTGAGTCTGAATATGAGAGATTTCACTCCCACGATTAGGTCATGTTTTATGGCACAGTTGGACGTAACATGATCTAAGCACGTAGAGCAATTAAAAGCAGAGACTTCTCTCTGGCTGGTGGCCAAAGAGGAAGTCCGGGAAATGTGTTCCGCCTGGGTTGGAGAAATGCAAACATCCATCTCACAAATTGCCCATGGGATCCACACGGTGAGGTACTACAGGCAGTGTCTAGCTGCTGAAAGCATTTCCTGACCAAAAGCTGGCAAGAAAATGAGGACCCCCTGGGCTACAACTGTAAGGAAATGAAGTCTGCCCACAGCTTGGAAGAAGATCCTAAGTGCCAGGAGAAAACCACGGTCCTTGTGGCACCTGGGTCGCTCAGTCGGTTGAGCATCCGACTTTGGCTCAGGTCATGATTTCACGGTGTGTGGGTTGGAGCCACATGGGGTGGGGGTTCGAGTCAGCTGTGCTGACAGCTCAGAGCCTGGAGCCTGCTTCAGATTATGTGTCTCCCTCTCTCTGTGTCCCTCCCCTACTCATGCTCTGTTTCTCTCTGTAACAATTATAAACATTAAAAACATTAAGAGAAAAAAGAAAGAAAACCTTGGTTTCAGTCCCGTGAAACCCTGAGCAGAGAGAGTTTCCAACCATTCTGTGTCTGGATTTTTTTTTTATTGTTTATGTATTTATTTTTGAGAGAGAGATAGAGAGTGAGCAGGGGAAGGGAAGAGACAGAGGGAGACAGGGTCCCAAGTAGGCTCTGTGCTCTCAGTGCAAAGCCAGCCCCATGACTTGAACTCATGAGCTGTGAGACCATGACCTGAGCCAAAATTAAGAGTCGATGCATAACTGACTGAGCCACCCAGGCGCCCCCAGATTTTTGATCTACAGACACGATGAGATAATAAACGGGTGTTAAACTGGTGGCAACTTGTTATGCAGCAGTAGAAAACTAGTACATATTTAGTACCCAACAGGTCTCCAAGCGGAGGCCGAGAGAGATGAAGCCACACTCGCTGGCTCCCGCTGCTGCTGCTGGGCAGCCCAGACGGTAACCCGGGTGTGCTGACTCCAGCCCCCTGCTTCCCTCACAGCACTCATCCAGAGAGAGTCAGTGCTGGTGCTGTGGGCAGAACTGAGGCATCCTCCCCGGAAGCCCTGGGTCTCGCCTCTGAGCTGTGCTGTCTGCTGTACCCCCAAGACAGGGCCAGCGTCTTACCATCTGTCTGGCTCCAGGGAGAACAGTGAACACCCTTCTCGGTGCCAGTTAATCTCTGACCACGAGGACTGCTGAAGAGAGGTGGGAAGGGAGGAGTAAACTCTTGTTTTTAGGAACCGGGCTGAGACCCCTGATTTATTTCACGTTGTTTTTGGAACAGTAGCTAATGATTTGGACTCACTACCCACTGGACTAGATTCAGGGAAGGCTGTGTAGGTAGAATCGCAGGAGAACACAGTTATAGGGCATTAGCCAGTGCGCTTCTGATTCGGCTGAAGTTCGTCTTCCCCCAGGCTCAGGAAGCTTGGCGAGCCCGGGAAATATTTACTGTGGTCTTATTAAAAGGTGTCAATATCTTCCTATTTGTACATAAAAGGTGTGTGTTTTAGTTCTTCCTTTCCCCAGATAAACCCAATACATTTGTGTCAACAACAATATAATATTTATTTCTCTTGGTGTCAACAACAATATAATAGTAAAGATGCCCAATCCTTAGGTTCCTTGCCTTTAACACGAATATAGCAAAACCTCATAGAAACAGTGTAAAGATCAAATGTAATATAACATACACTACAAACTGCAAAGTGCTATCTATACTAGGATGTTACTAGATTAGGCTCGATGTAGTTGTCTATAAAAGCAACATAATAATAAGAATAAATAATAAGAAGTGTTTGAAGCTTTAAGCATGTAGAAACTACTAGAGATGAACAGTCAGGAGCTCAATATATTTTGTCTGTGTTAAACCGCTCACACCCTATGTGTCTGTCTCTGTCTCTGTTTCCCTCTCTCTGTCTCTGTCTGTCTCCCTGTCTTTGTTTCTGTCTGTCTCTTCTCTTACTCTCTCTCTTTCATACACCATGTTATTATTATTATTATTATTATGAGATGACCCATTTTAACATCTTCACTTTTTTTGAGAGAGAGAGATAGAGAGAGCAAGCAGGGGAGGGGTGGAGAGAGAGAGAGAGAGAGAGAGAGCGAGAGAGAGAGAGAGCGAGAGAGAGAGAGAAAGAGAGAATCCCAAGCAGGTTCTTTGCTGCCAGCACAGAGACTGATGTGGGGCTCGAACTCACAAACTGTGACATCATGACCTGGGCTGAGAAAGTCAGGAGTCAGATGCTTAACTGATTGACCCACCAGGCAACCCACCCCCCATTCTAACGTCTTCAATCAATTCTTATAACACCTTGAAAAATGCTCAGGTTCCATGCTAAGTGTGCACAGTGACACGTGATCTCACGCTCCGCCAGACTCAAGGTGGTATCGCTCACACCGAGTCTGTGCTATTGTGAAAGTCAAGTCACTCTGCCTGCAGTAAATGGGGCTATGCTGGAATCAACCATATCAGAACCATATACTAGACTGGAGAAAACTGCCAAATGAGACTCTGAAATTGGTAGGAAAAAGAAATGGAATTTTTCAGCTCCTGAAAGGGAATTACCTTCACTGGTGAGTGAAAAAGAAGAAAAATTACCAAGAGAGCGTTAGAGAGTTACTTAAAACACATTTTTATGCATTGGACAACAGCAAGAAATTTGTCAGCAGTGAGCAGCAGTATGGTTTGCCAGAGCTATAAAAAGGTTATGCAAACAGTAACCCAAAAAGAATAGAAACACATTAGAATTTATAGGCCTAAATTGCTCACTATGTAAATGAAGCTTTCAAATATATAAGGTTTATGGAAATTAATGTCTTATATTTATTACTCAGCTCCGAGATTAAAATTGGAACCACACTGATTAGGTAACGTTACAAATCAATTCCCACAGAGAGAAATAATAATAATACATCAAAGTACAAATGCTCTGATTAAACAAGTTGATATATAAGAAGAAAGACGTGTGCTTTCTCTGACTGCTGTTTCTGAATGCCAGTCAGTTTTCTCCTTATTCTTCCCAAAACAATGAGCTGAGAGTAAGCAGACAAGCCGCTTATGACACTTCCTATTTCAGGCAACGCCCAGAGAGAAAAAAAGAACAAGAAAGATCCAGGCTCCTTTCCTGCAAGTTGAATATCAAATCATGTATGTGTAACTCATGTTGCTGAATGTGGAGGCTCTGAAGTTGTTACCAATCAATATAGCATTTAGCCAAAGAGAAGGCAAGAAAGCAACAATGTATCACTGGTCCGCCCTTTTCCCCAAGCATCTCCATTTCCCTTAATCCTTTCAGGCGGGGGAGCAGGGTTATAAAGCAATGGGCAAACTATTCCAGGATTGAAGCATTCACGGCTCAATTCATCGCTCTATGAAAGCTGCTGGGATCCAGGATGTCTCAAAACATTAGAACATTTTATTCCCATGTGAGGAGAAAAGATTTTACTGGAAGATGACAGAATGAAAGTAAATTTAAAACCCCAGTGCCTTTCAGGGTCCCGTGTGACCCTGAAACATCAGAACATTTTAGCCCCAAGTGAGGGGAAAAGATTTTACTGGAAGATGGCAGAATGAAAGTCGATTTAAACCTCAGGGCCTTTCAGGGTCCCATGTGAGACATTTCTAGAAAGGTGCTTTCAAAGACATCCTTCGGAGGACCCTGGAGCATGAATAAGGCCGGTGGAAGGTACCACATGCCTGAATGGCTTGGGACCAGGTCTCCCTTTATGAAGAGGCAGAGTGTCCCTGTTAGGGAAAGTGCCAAGAGATAAACGAAAGAAAATTGAAAACAGACAAATACACATTTTAAAAAGTCTTTAAATGTTTTTATTACTTTTTAGAGAGAGAGAGAGGAAGACAGAGAGAGAGACAGAGCAGGGGAGGGGCAGAGACAAGGAGACACAGAATCCGAAGCAGCTCCAGGCTCTGAGCTGTCAGCACAGAGCCAGATATGGGGCTCAAACCCACAAACTGCGAGGTCATGACCTGAGCCGAAGTCAGACACTCTATCGACTGAGCCAGCCAGGTGCCCCATAAACAGGTCTTTTAATTAACAAAGTGACTCCCTTGACCTTGTTGCTTCTGTCCAGATCCATCCCATATGTCTCATTTATAATGCAAATCAAGACTGCTCACAGCTTAGCTGATGGGGAAGGTTTCTCCATTTAATGTACCTTCAGTAATTGATAGCAATACTATTTTTCCCCTCTTGTTCTTCTTTCACTAAGGTAAACACAATGACCATATTCATCCTTAGTGTTGGGATGTCTTAGGTCTCATAGAAAATTCCCATTTCGCACCAATGTCCCTCAGGCTTGACTTACACATCTGCAGTGTCAGGTACACTCAGAACTGAAAAAAAGACATACTAGACCTTGCTAATTGCCATGTGCTGTACTGATAAATAAATCTGGTAACTTCCACACACCATCACCATTTCACCTGGAGGATCTACTAAGTATGATAAGCATGTTTATTGCACTAGACTTGTCAGTCTTTGAATTCACTGTTATGTTAATGCTTCCACGGTTTAGACATCATCCTGGATATGGATGCCCAGATGCTTCCATTTTTAAAGTGGATGTTCCAGGAATTATGTGTAGGGCCTTGTGCCACGTGCTTTAGGGACACCAAGATGAAGGAGGTGAGAGCCCTGCCTTGAGAGGCTGTCCTCCAGTAGTGGAGATAGGACAGACCAACAATGACCTTGTTTTATTATTAATGTTAGTGTCACAGAAGAGATAGAGGCCCTGATGGGCTCAGTCACCACTCAGTCTTGGGTAACAGTTCACTCAGTTTCCAAAGTAATTTACATCCTGATATCTGTTATATGATAATGGTTTCTCCTTACAAGTTTACCATTTTTCCTAGACCAACTTTCCACTCTGCTCCTTTGGTACCATCCATAAGCTCATCTTGGTTTCTGGTTTTGTTATTTCTTTTCCTACCACTAGTGTTCTCTGAGAATAGGGGCAGGCTTCCTGAAAAAAACCAGCATGGCACCTGGTCTTGAAATCTGTGGGGTTAGGCTACTGGAAATCAAAGCCAAAATGTAGACTACCTCTGCTTCTTGGCCCAGCCATGCCTCCCTGGTGTCAACAACAGTGAGTCCCCTCTTTTCTATACCTCTCATCCTATTTAGATCAGCTAAAATAATAATAATATCTAAATAATAACATCACAATTTCATCTGGAGACCACCAATTAAGATAAGCATGTTTACCGCCCAGACAGAATGTGGTCATGTAGAAATCGGTGTGAAGGGAGAAGAGGGCCATTCTTGCAGAAGAAACATCAAGAACCAAGACAAAAAAGGGAGAAGTGTGTGTGTTAAGCTGTTTTGCAGATCGGCTGGAGCATAAGGGATACACAGGAGACACATGGGAGAGAAAATGTTAACAGTTATGTTGGGATTAACATGGAAGTTTTCAAGTACCTGGGGTAAGAGGACTTAATTTTATTGGTAATGGGAAAATAGGAAAGATTTTTGAATGAGAGATCACAAGATCAGAGCTCATCTTAAGTGAGAGTAATTTGGTGACCATGTATGGAATGTTTTCTGCATAAGAGAAGGAAGGGAGGGAGGGAGGGAGGAAGGAAGGAAGGAAGAGAGGAAGGAAGGAAGGGAGGAAAGAAGGGAGGGAAGGAGGGAGGGAGGAAGGGAATTAGAAAGTAGTTATAACAGCTCCTGAAGCACTGTGCTGATCTAAATAAGAACCACGGATGTAGACAAGAGAGGATTCCTATTGCTGCCTCTGGGGAGGTGTGAATGGGCCAAGAAGCAGAGGTAGCCTACATCATGGCCATTTTTTCCAATAGCCTAACCCCACCCAATACCTTACAAAGTTTGTGGGAAGCAAATGGGGAGGGGGGAAGTAGGGAGTCCAAGAAGAAGGAAGGAGGAGAGAAATATCTCTCCAGACTGTAAGAGGTGTTCCCCTGGACTGTAGGGAGAGAGGGATCTGTGGCTCACGGAGTTGTGGGAGCAGGTACCCAAGGAAGCCTGGCAGCCACAGACAAGCACTTAGGCACAGAGTACCTGTCCTTGTAAGATTCTTCCCTCCCAGACAGGAGGGAGGAAGGACCTAAAGGTACCATGCAAATGGGAGAGTTGTATCTCATCACCACAGATATCTAATAAAGAGGGGCTTCTGGATGTCCTGGAATGGCATGTGGCCTGACCTACGGGTGCAGGAAAAGGAGGAAGGAACCCCAGATGTGCTGAACTTGAACCTCTGGTCAACATAGCAGGAATAAGACTCAAGAGAGAAATTATATTCATTCAAGGAAAGCTACAAATGCTCCATTTCTCGGGGTACCTGGGTCGCTTAGTCAGGTAAGTGTCTGACTTCAGGTCTGATCATGAACTCGCAGTTGGTGAGCTAGAGCCCCCTCCCCCACCATGGGTCTCTCTGATGTCAGCACAGAGCCCACTCCAGATCCTCTGCATGCCCCCCTTTCTTTACCCCCACTCCCTCTTTCTTTCCCCTATCTCAAAAACAAATACACATTTTTAAAAGAGTGTTCCATTTCTTATTCACCCAGATTTGTGTACTAGAATTCACATACTCTGAACATCTTTGATATTTTTGTATTCTGGGCAGATAGCACAGCATGTCCTAAGCATTCTATACCCAATACATAGAGGAACATAAATGTACGTGGATGAGATTCAAGATATATCCAATTTATAAACATATTTCCCCATAGTACACAATAATAGAAATGTCTGTGTATATATTTACTACTGATAATTGCCTACTTTTTTCTCCAAATATCTGATTTCTCTGTTTTGAACATCAAATTACCAGACCACATACAAACAAAATTCTTTTGCTCATCTGAAAGTTCCTGATATTTTTTGGCTTTCCTTTTGTTTTTTTTAACTCAAGGTAAGCCTAATATAGCTCACAGATTTTAAATCCCAAGAGATAACAATTGTTCTATTTATTTATGACATTAACTGTGAGGAAAATGGAACTTCTGCAGAAAAGAAATTTAATTATGGCTTTAGCAGCAAAAAATACTTAGTGTTTTTTTTTTAAATCAAGTAACCACTTGCTTTCTTGCCACATTTTACATTTTGTTATTATTTGTTTGCATCGATTCACATCAGAATGGAGTATATCTGCCCCCAGATTTGTGTTTGCTTCCTGACCAAGCGATGTCACACAATAGCCAACCTACGTGCACTACCAGCATCTGGGGAGTCTCAAGTGGGGGAGTGGCTAAAAATGTCCTCCCTCGTATTGATGGCGATTTACATGTGGGACAAGGCATTTTTCCATGGAAAGAGAGCCTCTGCTACCGTGAGTAAAACCTCCTTATAGTCGATGCTGCACAAGAAAACTAGGACCATCATATTTTCCTCCCAAATTCCAATTTGATTATATATTGGATTAAGGTTGTCCTTGTCTTACAATAGAAAAAATTGCCTAAAGATCTGGCAAGCTTTTATGCCCATGATTTTACCCATGTTTCTATGGCACTAAGTTTTCAAAGCGTTTGTTTGGGGTCCTTTACCTCATATTTGTCTTGATCCTTCTGGGTTAACAGACATGTAGATAAGCTGAGAAATATAAGGCGACATATTCAAGGTCACTTAGGTGGCTAAGGGCCCAACACAAATGAGCACAGAATCCTTCATGGTACCTCTTCAGTCACTGATTACTCTGCCAAGGCTTCTAAGAGGCTATTACGAGCTAGGTATATTCTGGGCCCTTAGAATAAAAACATAAAGAGGTATAGTTTTTGTCATTAACAATGTTATGGGACTTGATAAAAGATTGGTCAGGAAGGGGGACAATTATGAAACAACCTAGTGAATAGTTTTCCAGGCTGATTTTACTTTTTGTCATAAAGCAGAAGAAATTGAAAATAATCCAGGAAACCTACTTATTTGTTCTTATTGTTCTTCCTGTTACACTCATGTTTTTACAGACCCAGTGGACCAGGAATATGCATAGCTATGTATTCTTGGTCACAAGAGATAAAAATTGTCTTAAATTGGCTTAAGCATAAGCCAGTTATAAGGACACAGAAGTCACAGGAGCCCAAAGTAGGAAACACAGACGGGCCCCAATGTGGAAAGAGGACCAGACTTTGGAAGACGCTGGAAGCTGTCAAGGACCAAGACAGTTTCTCTCTCTGTCTCCTTATCTCCCTGATTTTACCAGATTCCTTACAGGGGTCCTTTTGTCCATACATTTGTTCTGTTTTTATATATGAAACACAAAATGTACTGACAACTAAGGTGACTTTTTTCAGGATATTGTCATAGAAAAAACGCTCATTAATGAGGAATATCATAAGGAAGTTAGAGAAAACTTGAGATTTTATAAAGCAAGAGAGTCATTGAGGAAAGCCAGAGGTAGGTCCTATCTCAGAAAGGCAAGGTAGGGTTCTTTTTGGTGTTGTTGTTAATGTTTATGTATTTATTTTTGAGAGAGAGAGCAGGAGGGAGGTAAAGAGAAAGGAAGACAGTGAATCCCAAGAAGGTTCTGAGGCAGGGCTCAAACCCCAAGCTGTGAGATCATGACCTAAGCTGAAATCGAGAGTAACTCAATCAACTGAATTATCCAGGCGTCCTCAAAATAGGGTTCTTTATAGTAATCTGTTCATCCTATTACAAAAGGATCACAAGAGGTTAGGGGGACTTCTCTACTGTTTTCTAGGACTTCTCTTTGCTGTGAAGCTTACCCTGTTTGCTAAACAGCATACATGACCCAACAATGGCTACTGTGGATTGTGGACCCAGAGTCTACCTGATCTCCTGTCTCCAAAGACAACCATGAACCAAGTCCTGGTTAATATTTTTAAGAGGAAGAGAATTAGAAAGGACCTCAAGGGTTAGCTACTTACCCCAAATGCAATTATCCCACAAAGGCTGAGATGAGTGAATCATGTTATAAAAGACCCATCTCTTCTGTCGTACTGTTGGGGAAGGAGAAGGAGGAAGTTTTCCAGTAAGAAATTATATCCAGCCAATATTACTGGCTATTTTGAGGGGGGAGTTATTTACATATTAAAATAGATAAGATCTGATCAAGATGGTAGATTCTGTAAATATACCTAGCTTTATTTCTACTTAAAATTTCTGGAAGTCACCAAAAAAAAAAAAAAATCTATGAAAGAAAAAAATTCTACCAGCATTGAAAATCAAGAAAGTGTGCCATTAAAGTTTTAAGGACTTCTAGAAGAAAAGAGCAGATGGCTTTGGATCAATCCATTAGAAACAAAGTTCATTGATATTTAGAAAAAGTCTTCATCATAGGAAAGTAGGATAATTTAATGTAAGGCAACCTAACAATACACTTCACCACATAAACTTACAAAAGAGAAAAACAATAGAAGCTAAATATATATATAATTTTATATATTTATATTTATATATTATAATTTATTAGTAATAAATAAATTTGTAATCTATAAATTAGATTGTTAAGTATTATATTATATGTTCTATATTACTAAAATATTATTGTTTATATATATAAATTTTTTTTATATATAAATTCAACTACCATTCTCTGTAAACATTCAAGACAAGCTAAGAATAAAAGGATTCAGCCATGGGGTGACTGGGTGGCTCAGTAGGTCAAGTGGCGAACTCTTGATTTTGGTTCAGGTCATGATCTTATGGTTGTGGTATTGAGCCCATTTAGAATTCTGTGCTGGGCATGGAGCCTACTTGGGATTCTTTCTCTCTTTCTGCTCCTCTCCCCTGCTTGAATTCTCTCTTTCTCTCTTTCTCTTTCTCAAAAAAAAAAGGATTCAACCCTAATTTATTAAAAGTATTTTCCAGGAACCTATATTCAGCCTCATTTTTAATATTAAAAACAGAAAAATTTTCATTGTATAAGGATAGCAAATTTCATCCTGTTTCCATCACTTCTCCAAAACTTCCTGACTTCTATTTCAGCCTCTAATAAGTAAGTAGCAGGAGCTGAAAGATTTCGTTCAGTTGAACTTAATTTTAAATATATGAAGACCAATAATGTAAACAGTTTCTCTAGGTACAACTATATATTCTCTGTCATAATTACTCAGTGTTTCTATTTCTTCTCCATCCCCCTGGCTCTTCAGCTGGCATCTGTAGGATGGGGAGAACCTTCATAACTGTGTGACATTAGACAAAAGGGGACCCTCTGGCTTCTCGTGGGCACCTGAGTATGCACCGTCTGCTAGCTAAGGTACATATATTCTGCTAGTGCCTCTATTTAACCTCTGTGGCCTATAGAACTATGGCCTCTTCCTCCCTCTCCATGCTTCATCAGTATTCCTGCAGGTCTCTCTGCTTCTCTCTGTAAGCCCTTGTCTTAACCTCCTTGGGATCCTGGATGAGGCCACCTCACTCATCAAGTCACCCCACCAAGAAAGCCCTATGGAAAGTTTTCTGGACAGACTGGAACTTGAATAACCCCAAAGAGTTTTTGTCCACTTTCTTTCTGCCTGACCCAAGCTGATCTTCACTATTATACCCACTACTGGTGTAAATTCAGACTACAAAGCAGAAGAAAAAATTGATGTCAGCAAGATCACTGGATATGTGTTTCCAGGGCCCTTCCTCTAGCAGAAATATTAATTTTAATAACTATCCACACTTGAAAAGGAGAGTGATTTGAGCACCTGACTTCAATGGAAACCCTGAACTAGGCCGACCCCGGTGTACCTCACCACCAGGCCAGTCTCCATGGCCTGAGGACCTGTGGACCTATCTGCCAAGTGTGCCTCAGTGACAAGGGCCCCCACAGCTCCAGGCCCTAAATCAGCACCCAAAGCTCCAAGCTCCAAGCTCAACACAGTGCCAGGCCAGCTCCAGTGGACCCAGTTCCTATGCCAACTCCAATGACCTCAGGATATCTCATTCTCCCCCAGCACCTGGGCTAAGTCTCCAAAATGGCACCTGTAGCCCCAGCTTCCAGACTGCTCCCTGTGATCCTAGGCTCCCAGCCTGCCCCAGTGCAAGCCAACTCCCACAGACCCAGTCTCCATTCTGGATAACAAAGGTGTAGGATCCTAGTTTACCCCAACACCAGGATGACTCCAGCCCCAGGCCAGCACTCACAATCTCAGACTGCAGTCCAGCACCAATAGATCCAAGATCCAGACTCATCCCCACAGTCTAAGCCTGTGTGAACACCAGGTCAGCACTCACAGACCCAGAGGCCAGACCCACAGACCAAGGCTACCAGTCTGCTTCAGCATCAGGCTTATATAACTTTACAAGTACCATTAAGTACACACACACACACACACACACACACACACACACACACGGGGGTCATAAATGAACACAGAAACAGATAAATCAGAAAGCTTATTTATAAAGTACAGAAAATTTCCTCTGGAGGGAGGGAAATGAATATTCAGATCCATGAAGCCCAAAGACACCAAATAGATTAAATATAAAGAGATCTTTATGAAGATACATTATAAATTCTCATAGGTCAAAGACGAGGAGAGAATTTTAGAAGCAGCAAGAGAAAAATAATATCATATACAAGGGATTCCCCATAAAGCTATCAGTGGATTTCCCAACAGAAGGCTTGCAAGCCAGGAGAAAGTAGGAAGATATGTTCACAGGACTGAATGAAGGGGAAAATAAAACCCAAAACAATCAACCAAGAATACTATACCATTTAAGGTTGTCCTTCAAAAATGGAGGAGAGATAAATATTCTTTTAGACAAATAAAAGCTGCAGGAGTTCATTACCACTAAAAACTCCCTGATAAGAATTGCTTCTCAGAGTTCTTCAAGTTGAAACAAAGGATGCTACCAGTGTGAAAACACATGGAACTATAAAATTCACTATAAAAGTAAGAATGTAATCAAATTAAAAACCTTTAATACTGTCCTGGAGGTATAGCATAAATGTTAAAAGACAAAAGCATAAAAAATAATGACAGCTACAATAATTTGCTAGTGGTGACCCCAATATACATACAAGATGTAAACAATGACATCAATAACACAAAATGTGGGGAGAGGAGAAGTTCAACTGTAGAGATTTTGCATGTAGTCAAAGTTAAGTTGTTATCAGATTAAAATTAACTTTTATAATAAGATGTTTTAAGTGAATCTCGTGGTGATCACAAACATAAAGACACCTGTAGTAGATACACCAAAAATTAAGGAATTGAATCATATCACAACAAATAAGTCATCAAATCACAAAAGAAGAAAAGAGGAAGGAAATGCAGGAATGAAAAAATAGCCAGAAAACAAGTTTTTAAATGGCAAGAGTAAATCCTTACATATCAATAATTTCTTTTTAATGTAAATTGATTTGATTTTCTACAAAATACATAGATTGGCTGCATGTAGGCTGAAAGTAAAGGGATAGAAAAACATATCTCATGCAAATGATAAAGAGAGTAAAGGAGGGTATACTTATATCACACAAAACAAAAACTGTCACAAGAGACACAAAAAAGTGATGTAATTAATCATAAAGGGGTCAATTCATTCAATTCATTCAGAGGATGTAAAAATTGTAAATATATGTGCACCTAACATCGCAGCACCTATATAAAGCATAGAGTATATGAAGTATAAAGTATATAAAGCAAATACAATCAGAACTGAAGAGAGAAATAGATGCTTCTTGACATTGATTTGGGCAATGATATTTGGATATGACCCCAAAAGTGCAGGCAGCAAAAGCAAAAATAAACAAGACGGTATCAATCTTAAAAGCTTCGGCACAGCATAGAAATAATCAATAGAATGAAGATACAATCCATGAAATGGGAAAAAATATTTGTAAATCATCTATCTGATAAGAGGTTAATATCCAAAATATATAAAGAACTCAGCTCAGTAACAAAAAACATATACCTGATTACAAAATTAGCAAAGGATGCAAATAGACATTTCTCCAAAGAAGACATACAAACAGCCAAGAGTTATATGAAAAGATGCTCAACATACAAGTCATCAGGGAAATTGAAATCAAAATCATAATAGGATATCACCCAGTGTCTGTTAGAATGGCTATTATGAGTAGACTGGAGACAGCAAGTGTTGGTGAGAATATGGAAAAAAAAGAGAACGCTTGTATACTCTTGGTGGGAATGTAAACTGGTACAACTACTATGGAAAACAGTATAGAGTTTCTTGAAAAAACTAAAACTAAAGCTACCATATGAGCCAACTGTCCCAATTTTGTGTATATATCCCAAGGAAATGAAATCAGGATCCAGAAGGGATACTTCATGCCCATGTTCAGCATTATTCACAGTAGCCAAGATAAGGAAACAACACAAGTGTCTGTCAATGGGTAAATGTATAAAGATGTGACATCTAGCTATATACAACGGAATATTACTCAGCCATGAGAAAGAAGAAAATTCTACCGTTTGTAACAACATGAATGCATCTAGAAGACATTGTACTAAGTGAAATCAACCAGATAAAAACAAATGCTGTCTCACTTGTGGAATCTAAATTAAAAAAAAATAAGTCAAACTCATAGAAGCACAAAGTAGAACAGTGGTTGGAGGAGAGAGAGATATTAATCAGAAGATACAAAGCTGCAGGCATGTAGGATGAATAACTCTAGATATCTAACATATAAGTGTGATGATTATAGTTACCAATGCTGTTCTGAACACTGGGAATATGCTCAGAGACTAGATTTCTGGTGCCCTAATCATCAAAAAAATATAGTAATTATGTAATTAACTTGGCTATACCAATCATTTCAATCTATAGATCTAATCATCATGTTGTACACCTTAAATATATATAATTTACATTTAAAATACGTACATAGAAAGAAAAGAATTATTCCAAGTTTGTTGTGCTTATATAACAATGATAACAAATGGAAGGAAGGAAGGAGGGAGGGAGGAAGGAAAGAAGGGTAATTCCATTCATTAGGAGGCAGGCCCAGGAAGGAAAGGATTCACTTCCCATATTCTGTCTCCAGGACAGTGTGTGACTGCACTCACTATAGCCCTTCCCAGGTCAATTAAATGTCATGAGACGCTCTCCTAAAGCTTCCTCTTCCCCGACAAATCCCCACTCCATTTTTCCCTGATAGCACATAACACAGGGTGTCTCCCAAGATGTAGGCCACCCTTGCTGAAGCACCAATCACAGCTTGCTACTATCACCCAATCAAGAGGTCAGAGTCAGGGCCTGGCTTGCAGGAAAGAAAGCCTTGAATGAATATGGAAATGTGGGCAAGTCTCCCATGGAGAAAAGTTAAGACATAGAACTTCAATAGCAACTTGATTAAGCAGACACATGCCAGGAAGAGAACTCTGGGAGGCTGTAAGAGGGAAAAGTAGATCAGTGAGATCCTTGACAAGGATGATAGAATTCAAGGCCTTACCAGCTCAATTTCACTCGGACTTTGTTGACAGAAGACCAGCATGTTCCAGGCCAGAGGCATCAGCTAAGACGATCCCTTCAGAGCCTCTTATTAGGGAAGTGTATGTGCTGTATAAAGTGTAGACAACCAAGAGGGGGAAATTGGCTACCTGACACGGAAGTCATGTGGAGCATCCTGCTGGCCTCCTGTCACAAAGTTAGGTTTATTGACTATTCCAGTCTTTGTTTCATGGGACTTATCTTTGCAGGGTCTTAGAGGCACACACACTCTTCCCCCAGAGCAGTGGATTTATTAAGAGTCATATACAATCTCTCAGAAGTGTCTTCGGGCTAATTAATATGCTGAGAAGCTCTATAAAACAGGCGATAGCCATGATAGCATGTCCAATTTGTCTGTGTTTTCACTTTTACATCTGTTAAAGGTCAGAGACTATATTTATCACAACCAAATATGCATGGCTATTGAAAAGATATCATTGCCAGCATATTGTTTTGAAATGGGATGGGGTGCAAAAAGGCTTCCTTCTAGTTTCTGAAAAGTTCAAATTAAATTAAAGCACATTACACTTTTATATGCTCCTTTCCATCAAAAGATTCCAAAGTACTTAAGCAACTTTAATTAAGTTGCTTCAGCATCTCTCAGGAGCAAATCAATATTTTTCATACTCCTTGTTACAGGCTAGGGAAATAACCCTGGCACTGCCCCCCACCCCCAGATCAGACTGAACATTCTTTCTTTGAAATATGGAAAACTCCTCTTAAGTATATTTAATTACAAACAAGCAACATTTTTCTTTTAATGGGCCTTACCTTTAGCCCTCTGTTAGAGATGAGAAGGGGAAATAAGTAAGCCCCACATAAGAATCAGAGAAAAATACAATTTTGGGGAGGCCTGGATATTGAAAGCAAAAACATAATATATTTTTCATCTCATAGGTAATATGGGAGGCTATCTGATTTTTTTCAGCCTGTAAACAAAAGAAGTATAGCCATATTGTCAGACCCCTAAAAGATTAAAATAATAAAGTCCAGATTGACAAAAGCAAGAGAACCAACTCTTCACCTCCAAAGTGTCACCAGAAAGAGTCAGAAAGTGTCTTCCATAAACCTGTGGAAGAAAGGGAGAGGGTGCTGACTTTTTCTTCTGTTCTCTTTGTAGGAGAATTGGGTTTCCTGTGTCCTTTGATTGAGGATTGACATTCTCTGCTCTCAAAATGTCTAAATTGTCCATCGGGGAGAGTGCAGGCTCCAGCAGCAACCAATAGATGTTGAGCTGTACTCAGTATGACAGGAGGGCAGGAAAAGGCTGCTCTGCCCTCTTGGAGGTGGCACCATGGGGACTCAGGAAAAAAAATAATCTAGGAGGAAAAAAGCGAGTTTACTCACATTTCTCTACCTGGGGGCTACTCTTTGTAGGAAACAAATTGCTATAATAATAGCTACACTTCTGCCACCTTCCTAGGTTCACCTTGGAGACAGATTTAAGCTCCTGAGATGGAGGCTTTTTGCTGTTAAAGTGAAAGCTTGAGTGCCTGCAACTGTCCCTTAATGGCTTTTGGAAATAGAGGCCTTCTGCATCTCTCGCCTTGGAAGGCTCTGAATCACAGGAGCATCTCAGCTGAGCTGTATCTAGATGTGTATTCAAACGGCAGCTTCACTGCAATGCAACTGCTAATTCTCTGTCCATAGCATAAAGCAAAGGGAAGTGGCAGCCACTGGACATGATAAATTCACACTCTAGGCTTATACCCATTTGGTAATCTGTTCTGAGACATTTTATCCCAATATTCTCTAAGATAGTTTTGGTCAACTGTGGTAATCAGTAGGGTGTTTAGAGTCTCTCTGTTTTCACACACACACACACACACACACACACACACACACACACACTGCCAGGGAGAAGTACCTTCCCAGAAAGGAGATTGGTTTTTGAAATACAATACACAAATATAATAAAGGAAGTTGACAGAAAAGGTTAACCAATGGCTGTATCAACTTTTTCTATTGTTGCCTCTAGAAAAAAGTATAATCAATTGTTTATTGGTTTTTTGGTTAAGAGCAAGTGTAGAAAAAATTAATCAGGGGTGCCTGGGTGGCTCATTTGGTTGAGCATCCCACTTTGGCTCAGGTCATGATCTTGTGGTTCATGAATTCGAGCACTGTAGCTGGCTCTGTGCTGACATCTCGGAGCCTGGAGCCTCCTTCGGATTCTGTCTCCCTCTCTCTCTGCCCCTCCCCTGCTCATGATCTGTCTATCTCTGTCTCTCAAAAATAAAGATGTTTAAAAACATTTTTAAAGAGTTTATAAAAAATAAATCAACATTGTATTCTAAAGACTCACTTAGAAAGGCCTACACATAGGATAATCATACACCCCAAGTTATGCCCATTTTTTCAGCATAGTTATTACAGTGTTTCCTTTCACCCTTAGAAGTGCCCTGATTAGGATGGCATTCTACATGGTCACACTACCTGGCAAGGTCTTCCCCAAAAAGAAGAATAGAAACACTTGGATGGTTAAAGACAGAATGTCCAGTCCTAGAAAAGGAAGAGAATCATAAAGACTAGAAAGGAAACAGAGTTTTGGTCAATTCCCTTACACCCTGGATCTGCTGGGTATGTCTACTGAGGTTGGACATCAGGTACTTAAGATCTAAATTACATTAAGCCCCCTGTGCCCAAGCTGGAGTCGTAACAGGTCTGTGCATTATGAATGGATCATGGGGATTTGAAGAGTGCACTTATCAGACACTACCACAGTAGACTGAAGATTAGAGAACATTTCTTCAATTTCTGGATATTCATATAAACCTCCTGTCTCCAAAACTATTACTGAGTTTACATTTCTCCCAACCATGATTCATGTGGGCACAAGCTCAGAACGAATTTGATTTAGAAAAATTAATCAGTATGGTATTTCTTATAGTCAGGTGCACAGATACAAAGTTATATGTACTATATAAGCAGCTAAAAGCTTGTGTTTATATCACAAGTAATTGTTAGACAGGTGGCAGTTGAGTCTAGGACCAGGTGGTTGAACCAGTAACCATGTAAGCTTGGAGTTCTTAGGCCTGGATTTTCCTCAGGGCTTAGAAAGCCAAATGGGAAGGAGTGGAGGGTATTGCTTACAGAGCACTGAAGGGTCGTTGATTTATTCAATCGATTCCACACATATTTATTAGGCAAAGTTAACTCTTTCATTGCAGTGATGGAGTCTTGCCAAAGCACTCCAGAGGTCCAGGTCCCTCCTACAAGGACACATTATTTCAGATTGAAGAGTCACCTGTGGGAGAGACACTGGAGAATGGGAGGTTTTTGTTTCTGTTTTTATTTGTTTGTTTGTTTTGTTTTGTTTTGTCTTTTGGTTCAGGTAGAACACAGAACTTCACTGAACACACAGGTGAAGGATTTATACCTAAGACAGAAAGTTTGTAGCATGGAAAAAACCAAAGGCCTAATAATTAAAAGCAAATATCTGTTCTGAATTGATTAAAATGGTGGTACTATGGAAACGCATACAGGAAATTACACCAAATATTAAGTTACTTACCTGATTAGTTAATTAATGTTCTACTTGTTTAAAAAACATAAGAATCATAGAGTGTAAGCAGGATAAGATAATTCAGGAGGTATCTTGAGAGAATGTATACCCACTTTTGTTGATCTATATATGCTAGGAATAAGGATGCAGGTGGTATGTGGCTGCTGTAGGCAGCCTGATATATTAGGACAGCATTCAGGGAAGGACTCCTTGGAGGAAATCAATGTTGTAAAAATTAGGACATCTGAAGGCTGATACTAACCGAAAGTTCATGAGTCAATGAACCTGTGAAAGATTTTAATGTCCTGCCTGCTATTTCCCAGTAGAGCATCCAAAATGAGAGTATAAAATAATTTGAAGTCATGAATGATAATATCCATAAGAGTATCCATAGGCAAGCAGAGGCAATTGGAATTCATGGGACTCCAGGGGCTTTTTCATCCTGAACAGCTTTGGGATGGGCTGGATTCTGAGATGGACTTTGAAGTATGGTTAGAAGATGGGTGGGAATAGGAGCAATGAACTTCATACTTGTCCCTGTGCTCACCTCCAGTCATCCTGACCAATAACAATGGGAGCTAATGTGCTTGTTTTTATTTTTTATATTTTTTCCACACTGGTATTCTGCTAGATGCCTCTCAGTGGATAGATAATAATAATAACAACAATAATAATTGGCCATGGCCTAGACCTTGAGAGGACATAATGATGAGTGTCTATGCCAAGGTTGCTCCTTGTGTTTGTATAAGAGCTTTCAGAATTAGACTTGGGTAGTTGCCCAGGAGGAAATTGGATAAGTCCACTATCTCATTTACTGAGGTCACCTAGGAGCTATCAAGGAAGGGTGATCCTCAGCCACATTTGACTTTGGCTAAGTTCAAACCAGTGACTTGAAGTGGGAAGCACTGACTATAGACTCTCTTCTCTCTGACAGGCTACAAGGGCCCTTGGCACATGGTCCATTTAAGCCTTGCAGCTGTTGCATTAAAAATCATTTGTGCTTGTGCTACTACTGAAATCCTCTTGCTCCTGCCCCCTTCCCAAAATAATTATCAGTTACAGCACAGATATTAAAATGGCACTTTAAAAAATTAAAATACAGTTCTAAAAAAGAGACCATATAAATGTAGAATTAATTGCTGTATATGCTTCGAATTACCGAGACTTTATTTTATTTCTGTCACAGCAGAAAGTGCTTCATCAGGAGGAATTCATGTGGAGATCCAACCATGTCCTAGTTATTTTGTGTTTAATATGCTTGAGATGTTTAATTATTTTTGATTAATTCATTTACCATTAAACTGCCCAAAGACTTTGATGTGCTCTGGACTGCATGCTTTGCCAGCATGTTGCTGTAGAGTCCCTGCCTTGAAGGAGTCAACATAAAAGCCCAGCATTGGGGGTCAAAGCAGATTTGGATTAAAATACTGGCTCCATTACTTACCCGTTGTGTGAATTTTGATAGTAAACATCTCTGAGCTGGGGTTTTGTCATTTGTAAAGTGGGTAACACAATGAATCCATCTTCACAGGGTACTATCAGAATGAAATGAGAAACTGAATATAAAGCAGTTTGGACTTGTGACTGGCTTAGGCAAGCACTCAACAAATGGTAATTATGCCCATTATTGTCATTCTGTAGAAGTGCTAACCATCTCCACAGAAGTAAAACACACAATTGTTGCTTGCTTTGCCTCACCAGGGTAGGGAGATTCCTTGGGATGAGCCCTAGTCTCAACTCAAATAATTTAAAGGAAATCAAGGTGAGGAGAGAGTTCTAACTGGTCTTGGATCACCTTGGGACCCCAGCCCGTATTTTTTGTCTTATCTCTTACTAATACCCCAAAAAACACTCAATTTCACTCAGAGTGGTCTCCATCATGTCTACTAGGCACTCCTATACTCCACTTATTTCTCACATAATCTAAGAAGCTTTCTGTGACCACCATAACCTTCATGCTCACTCGCTCTGACATTTATTGAGGACCCCCTGATAGAATCAGAGAATTTAGAACACAGAGGAACTCAGAATGTCAGGGAGAGAAGGGACCTTGGAGATCATTTTCCCCTCTTTTACAGTTAAGAAAATGGAATCTTGAGAGATTAAATAACTTGCTCAAGGTTGTACAACTAGGTAATGACAGAAGAAGAATAAAGTCTCAAAACCCGAATTCCACATTACTGTTCTTACCAGACTTCTGTCTTGGCTTGCTGATTTATTTCAAGTTGGCAAGTTCTCAGACAAGAGTAACTACTTCAAATTCTCTGCAGGGAAATCTTGCGGGCAGCACAAGCAGCAGAACAGGAATTAGAAGAAAATGTCTTTGCCTCTGTCTTTACTACCCGTGTGTAAGTGTCTCTGTCTCCAGGAAGAAGAAAAAAGAGAAAGGACATGACAGCTACTGGGTTCTTACTATGTAGCCCTTACTATGCCCTTCCGTGGCCTCACATTCTTCAAGCTTTACCGACCTACATCTAAAGACTAGAGAAAGTAGGGGCATCTGGGTGACTCAGTTGGTTATGCATTCAACATTGGCTCAGGTCATGATCTGACGGCTCGTGGGTTTGAGCCCCACGTCAGGCTCTGTGCTGACAGCCAGCTCAGAGCCTGGAGCCTGTCTTCAGACTCTGTGTCTCCCTCTCCCTCTCTGCCCCTCCCCTGCTCATGCTCTCTGTCTCTCTCTCTCTCTCAAAAATAAATAAACATTTTAAAAAATTTAAAAAAAAAAGACTGGAGAAAGTAAATGCTCTCTCCCACCATAATGGTAAACTGGATACCATCAAAATCCCTGCCCCTAAATCTGTATTGAACATCCTGTGAAAGGTCTCACTTCTGCTATGAACATCTTCACAGCTGCTGAGTGATGCCCTCCATTTTCCTCTTCTCTTACTGCAGGTATTGAAAATTATCTTATTACCCATAACACAGCTGACATCGTGTAGACTGTGAAGCCACCATAGCATGACATCTTTTTGGTGTTGCCACATATGCATTGGTGTCAGTCTTTAACCAGAATTTTACACTTTTCTTTATCACATCATATTTCGGTAGAAATCCAAAAACAAGGAAATACTGTTCTTTGGCACAAGCACAACACATCATTGCAATAAAGCATAATTTACTCTCAGGATTTATCTAGGGAAACTAGGCTTTTCTTTGTTCATTGTGGGCCATCTCCTCAGACTCACAAACAGGCTCAGATGGGGTCTCATAGGCAATATATTGTCCCCAACACATCTCCACTCCAGCACGTGTGTCATGTCCATAAACGAAATTTGTCATCTAGGCTCCTCCCGTGCCTTAGAATGAGTTACCCTCCCTGCCCCTTTTGAGGCTCAATCTTTACACAAAAACTCTTGCAGCAGAATGTCACCAGCCACATCTGAATGCTAATCTGAATGTATAGGCCTGTGCTTACACAAACTTTAATTCATTTGATCTATACAAAACTGTGAGGGGTAGAAAGTATTGCTTCCATTTTTCAGATGTCAGCCCAAGGTCATAGAATCAGAAACCCAAAGCCAGAAATTCGAGCCAGGAGTTGACCCTCCTTCTGAGCTCATGTTCTTGGCACTGCACCAAAGGACTCGAGGAAGACTCCGTTCTCCGTCTCTACGATGCACCAGCCCAGTTCCACCAAACCTACCATCCCAGCTTCCCTTGTTTAAGAGCACCGTGTGACTTTTACATGTTCCTTCTGTGAATGAATTTATTGCAATGGTTTTATTCTACCACCATTACCCTTGTAACCTACTTTGAACAACCCTAGAGTCTCTAATATTCTCTTACAATCCAGTAACTGATCTCCTGTCCAGCTTGTTTTATGTTAAAGATAAGTATTTAAGAAATTTACAACTACACCATATTTCTGATTAAAATTTATGATGGACTAGGTATTAAGCAAGCAAAGCTGTTAGATATCCTGACAATGACTAATAGACATTTGTGCATTTTAGATAATTATATATGTTATGCTATAGGTACAAATGGCAAACAATGCAATTTATCTCCTATTTTCTCTAATGGTCTGCCCCATAAAAATAGGTCGATCATGAAAAGACTTTCTTGAAATGATAACCTGGAAATAAAGCATCCCTATAAACACTCAAATATGATTCAACATCCAAAGGGAAGAATAGACCCCTTGACTCTGATTTAGTCTGAAGTGACTGCAGACATGTACAACTTATAAAGATTTCTGTATCTTTTTCCACAATCAGAAGCCATCAATTATGAGAATTTCACACAAAGAAGGGTTTCTGACATTCCCATCTCTCAAAATTTGAGAATCAGTAAAACAGCTTCCAGAAATCAAAGTCATTATGAATGATTACTCTAGACAGTAGATAAATATGGAAGGCATGTTCAATGGCAGCTACCTCTTGTCTTCTATGCTCCATGTTAGAAAAGTGTTAGGTCTTCTAACATTCTGGAAGAGGTGCTACTCTTGATCAATGTAACCAATACCTCCTTATATACCTCAGGGCACAGCACAGACATTATAAACTATCCTGTCTCTTTGGGATTAAAAATTCCTATGAGTGCTAAATGGCAGGGATGCTGAAATTAAGACATATTTCTACTCATTTGTGATGTCTGTTATCCAATTGCTCACCTTAACCTCAGATCACTAGGGAAATAATATAAGCAGCAATGGTTAAGATGAGTCCTTTATTATCTTCTCCAAAGTATTTGTGAAACATTAGTTGATTTTACTGCAGTATGTCATAATGTCTTCTCTAATTATCCTATCTTCTTCTTAAGCATGAGCCATAAGCTCACATTACCCAACTTGTTTCTACCTAAAAAGATAAACAGACATCCCTTGTCTTCAGTCTAGCCTCGTTCTCTTTTACTGACATTCTTTCTGTACCAGACTTGCTATAATTTTTCTAATTGACTCTGATAGAGTAGCCAATAGCCACGTTACTATTTAATGTGTTAGAATTAAATATAATTAAATATTCAGTTCCTGAGACATACTAGCCACATTTCAACTGCTCGATATGTCTTAAAATAGTCACAAGTCAGCTAATGGTTATTGTAGGGGATAGTGCAAATATAGAACATTTCTATCCACTCAGTTCTTTGAACAATGTTGTTCTATGGTGAAGGACTAGCTATTATTGAGTGGTCATTACTTTGTTTTTCTCAAATATCACATTTTTTTAAATCTATATTCAAGAATTTCATTTATGTCTACAGTGAGGTAACAAAAACCATATTTATCCTTTGGTCTTAAATAACAAGAAAACTGGAAAAAATACATAAAATATATTTTGCATTTTTAGGCATTGTGAAAGAGGCAGCACAGAACTTGACATCTGTGAAACAAAGAAAGGTGAGCTCTATGATTGAACCAATTTATGTCCCGTGACAGTTTATAAGCCTCAGGGAAGAAAAATCTAAATGCAGCCTAGAAGTTTCCATGAGTCGCTGTTGAGGATACAGAGTAAAGGGAGGTCAACAATGCTGGAATATGTGAGAGGCAGTACCAAGAAAAGTGAGTACATATTGAGAGAGATCCAAATGCTTATAGAGGGGTTCCTCCATGTCTTTAGCTCATTACCAGTCTATACATAAATGACAGAAAACTATCCAAGGATGGAAAAAGAACCAACTGAAAAAAATAGGCCCAAAAATATTCTCCAAGCAGGCTGTGAACAGTTTTTATTCCCACTAGCCAGAAATGGTTGAAAACTACATAAAAAGCATCAGGTCAAATCCTCAGATGGATATCACCTTAGTAGTGGATATAACTAGCCTGAGACTAATGGATATTCTGAACCTACTCTAACAAAGCTTAAATGCAATCTTTAGAAGGATCTACCTGTGTCGTGTCCCACCCCGGCCAGCGGGACAGAAAATCCTTCCCGGTTCTTGATCCTGAGGGAGGGAGAGAAAGGGCAGGAGGGAGACGCAGAGAGTGGAGACAGCACACGGTATCTGATCAAGCCTCTTTTTTTTATTCAGAAAAAACTGTATCTTATAAAGGTTTCAAGGCGGGAAAACAAGGCAGCTGACCTAGGTTGGTTGCTAGGAAACAGGGTTAAGGGATTAAAGCTAGGGTAAAGAAGGAAATAAACTAAAGTTTTTAGGGCAGCATGTGAAGGGCCAATACCACCCTGCCTATAGGCAATTGATCTTTGTTCTTCTGGCTTCTCCTCTGACAGGGAGTGGTGCTTCCCTGACTATTTTTGTAACTCCCCTCAGGGAGTGACATATCCTGCTAGCAAATGGCCAAGCAGCTGAATCTTTGCCGCTTCCCACATACCTGCTCCTAAGTAACTTAGCCAAGTGCCAGAACAACATACACTATTTAAAGAAATTCAAGAAAATATGGATCCCAAATATCTATCTATCCAAATATCTGTCATCCAATAAAAATTACTAGATATGCCAAGAAGCATGAGACTGTGACCCAAAACCAGTTGAAAATCAGTCAACTAAAACAGACCACCAAATGACATAGATAATGAAATTAGCAGACAAGACTCCTAAACAGCTACCATATGTTTCAGAAGATCAATAAAATAGAGGAAAATATTAATTAATGTGGAAAGAAATGGAATATATAAAAGTAACTCCAAATGAATTTATATCTCTAGAGTTTATAAATAAAGGTTCTAAGATGGGTGGAAAAACCACATTGAATAAAGCAACACATTGAATACTACAAAAGAAGATTAGTGAATTTGAAGACATAACAATAGAAATTATCTAAAATGAAACACAAGAGAAAAACGACTGAATGAACAAAATGAATAAAAGAACAATAACATGTGGGGCAATTTCAAAAAATCTAAGGTACATATATTTGGAATTTCAGAAGGACAGAAGGGAAGGGCAGAAAAAAATTGATAAGATAGTGGTTAACATTTTATTCAAATTTGATAAACACTTAGAACCCACTGACCAGGGGCGCCTGGGTGGCTCAGTTGGTTGAGCATCCGGCTTCGGTTCAGGTCAGATCTCACGTTCGTGGGTTCGAGCCCCGCTTCAGGCTCTGTGCAGACAGCTAGCTCAGAGCCTGGAGCCTGGAGCCTGGAGCCTGGAGCCTGCTTTCAGTTCTGTGGTTCTGTGTCTCCTTCTCTCTCTGCCCCTCCCCCTCTCATGCTCTGTCTCTCTCTGTATCAAAAATAATATAACATTAAAAAAACAAATTAAAAAAAAAAGAACCCATTGAACCAAAATCTAAATAAAATCCAAACAGAGTAAACAAAACAAGACCATATCAATGTATATCATAATCAAATTGCTGAAAACTCACAGTAAATATAAAGTCTGAAAGTTTTTCAGAGGCATTAATAAGTAAATAAATCAAGATACAAAAAGAAGAATTTTCATCAGACTTCTCATGAGGAACTCTGCAAGCTGTAAGGATATGCAGCAACATCTTTAAATTATACTCAGAAAAAAATATTGGAATTGGAAACACTAGCCAGACTAATCAAGAAAATAGGAATAACACTAATAATCAAAGTCAGGAGTGGAAGAGTGGCCATTACTACAGGTCCTAAAAATGTTAAAAATAAAACAAACTATTTTGAATAACTTTATGAAAAAGGAGACATCATTGATGATGTAAAAAAAAATTCTGTACAAGACATAAACTACCAAAAGCTCACTAAAGAAGAAACAAATGAACAGTCCTACATTTAATTTTTAAAACTGAAATCACAGACTAAAATATTCTACAAAGAAAAGTTCAGAACTAGATAGCTTTACTGGTGATTTGTATGCAACATTTAAAGAAGAAATAAAACCAATTACAAAATGTATTCCAGAATGGAGGAGGTCAACCCTCCCTAACTGATTTTATAAAGCTAGTATTACCCCAATTCTAAAACCAAAGATTTGCAGTAAGAGAAAGACCGATCAATATCCCTCATAAATACAAATACAAAAATTCCTGACATAATGTTTAGCAAATCAAATCCAGCAATATATGCATCATGACCAGTTGGGGCAAATCTCAGGAATTCAAAATTGGTTTAACATTTGAAAATCAATCAATGTGAGTCATTATGTTGACAATCAAAAAAGAGCAACCATATGATTTCAAGGAAAAGCAAAGGACAAAATTCAACACCCATTCACAATAATAATTCTCAGTAAACATGGAATACAAGAGACTTGTGTTCCTCAATCTGATAAAGGACATTTATGGCAAAATCTTTGGATAATGTTAAAATTAATGGTGAAAAACTAAATGCTTTCTCTCTAGATTAAGAATGAAGCAAGGATACCCCATCTTATCACTCCTCTTCAACATTATCTTAGAGGTCTAAGATGGGAAAGGAAACAAAGCACACAGATTGGAAAGGAGGAAATCAAACTTTCTTTATTTGCCAGTGTCAATCACTGAATCCCCACAAGTCTACCGCAAAACAACTAGAATTGATAAGTGATTTTAGCAACTTTGTAGACTACAAGGTTAATATACAAAGTATATTATATACCTTATTCATCATATTTTGATGATGCAGCAATGTCAAATTTTTATAACAATTTCTATCATTTGTTCTAATTTTTGTACTTTTTTCATTATGGATGGGTAATAAGAAATTCATAGACAGGCACCATTCTATGGACCACCATCCAAATGACCCTTTTACTAAAAAAAATAATCTTCCATTTATTCAGTAAGCACTTACTATTATGTATTGTGTTAAATACAGAGGTCTCTAAAATGAGCAAGGCTTAATGTCTAGGACGGGATTCCCAGTGTAATATGAGAGATAAGACAAGTATCATAATGAATATTTTTAGAAATATGTTTATAGACATAAATGATGAAAAACTACTCACATCTGAAGAATAAGAAATGGAAATTGAGAGTTGTGCTGATCCAAAACATCTTAATGGTTGAAAGTATATGTGAACGTGCCAGAGAAGCAATATGGCAACCCACATTCATCCACATAACAATGAGCTTAATGGTGAGAACCTGATATTCTATACTGGTAATTTTTGAGACAATGAATTTCTACAGAAGCTTTTGGGACTTCAAGGTGGGTAAAGAACTGACTTTAAGCCTCCCCCTTCAGACACGCTCCCAATCCTCCAAACCCACTCATACATCTGATTCCCAAATAGGAATGGTATTCATGGCTGAAACCCCCCAAATAACGCATGTACATTGTGAACCTCTATATCACAGAATCGCAGGGTGTTAGCAATGGAAGATCCTTAGAGATCAGATGATACCAAAATTTTGCAAATGTGACAAAAAGAGGTACAAGTTTTTTCTTAGGCCATGTGACTTTGCTGGAAGCAGACTTCAGATCCAGCTCTGACATGAAATCCAATGTTCTTTCCATTATGCCATAATGCCTCCCCAGGCATAAAAGAAATGAAAAGCATCAACCGCAGCTGCTGTCATTGCATATAATTAACAAACCCAGTTGAGTAATCTGTGTAGTAGAATGACAGCTTTAATTTAAAGGCATTCTGAACATGAATGAAGGACTGGGGACAAGTCTCCCAGGCATCTATTTACAGGAGCACAGAAGAAGCCTTCTGATAAAAATATAACCAAAAGGAAAAGAAGGTATGGGAAAATCAATTCATACATATTAAGCCATTATTGAAAGAAGTAGGTAGACTTGAAAATACTCAGTTATTACTAAGAAAATTCAGTTCTTATTAACTAACACTTACATCCCAGGAAAAAATAAAAGCTACAAGATGAAGTTAATAAAATATCAATGGTGAGCAGTATTGGCCACACCAGTGGCATTGGCAAAGGTCACACTGGAACTAGCAAAACTTATAGTGGTAAAGACAACATTCACAGCTGATGTGCTCATTCTGTTAGCATACAGAAGTGTCTATGGTTTAACATAAATACCAAAATAGAAGAATTCAACTAGCAGATGGATTCCAAAATACATTAAACAAACCAAAAGAATAATCATGGAAACCTTCAATAAGACAGGCAGTAGCATGTCCCCGTTAAAAAAAAAAAGTCTGAATATAGAATGAATGTATTTAAAGAAATAAACCACTGCCACTGGAAATCCCATTATTTCAGAGTCCTTTCTTCCATGGCCTTTCTCCTTTTTGCAGAAAAACAACACTCCACAGTTTTATTATCTGGTTCACATACAGAAACTGACTTTGTCTCTTTAATTAAAACTTTTTTTCAAGAGAAATGATTTTAACCCCTTACTATGCATTGGAATCATCTGAAGGTCTTTTTCAAACCAGCTGAGTTAATGAATCAGTATATCTGGGGTAGGGCCTGAGAATTGACATTTCTAACAAATCTCTAGGTGTTGGTGATGATGCTGGTCTAGACACCAAACTTGGAGAAGAAATGCTGCTTTACAGCTTCCCCCACCCTCCAAACTCTTGACATAGCTTTTTACATTGTTAGACAAAACAACATGTGGACAGCTATTATGTCTGCCTCCTACCCCGAGGTTTCGACAAGGCGTTGAGTACGGGTTTGATAATATCTATTGTATAAGTAAGTTAACAGATGAAGAAATGGTTGAGTTGTGAATGAACGAATGAATGAATGAGTAAAGCATTTGTGTCTTTGTTTGCTTCGAGATCAGGTAGAACTACCCTAAACAGAACAAAATGAAACACTACATGAATAAGAAACCCAACCAAAATGATTCTATCACAGAATAAAGAGACTGTCTTAAAGATAAATTTCCCATTATGCCTTTCAAACAACAGACAGCAAATTTCTGCCACCAATCAAATGATCACATTGCCTCTATCTATAAACTTCAAAAGTATAAACATTGAACATAGTCTTAGAGGAGTATCTTTCTGCAACAATAAATCATTTCATGATTTAAAATCCAAATATTTATAAGTCTTTATAATAATAACACCCTTCTAAATAAGGTAAACTGCCTCCTCCTCCTCCTTGAAGTCCAATACGTCATAAACCCACAAATATAAAAAGTTTGGAAGAGAAATGACACTAAAAAAGGGAGTTCGATGGTTTTCTGGAAGATGAAAAATGGTCACTCATGGTAAATGCCTTCACATAGCAGAGAAAGCTGGACCCTGGGTAAGTACAGAGAAAGAAAGCAACAAGCAGGAAGCAGACCCAGACAGAGAACACTGGGACACTTCAGGAATTGGAAGCCCCATATCCCTCAGATGGGCATGATGGGAAATGAGGTTAACAGTAGGATTAGTTTAAGGTTGAGCCAGGAGAAGTTTGACTTACAGACATCCTTTCCAACTTCGTGCTGTTAATTCATATTTTAAGCTATCACAACATTTGAGGAGTACCATCATCATGAAAGATAGAGACCAAGTCAAACAGGAAAAGGACACTCAGAAATAAAAAAAGACAAAGTGGAGAGCAGAATAATTTTTTAAAGAATATAAAAGTGACCAAAGATTTTCTTTTCTCACATCCACATCAGCATTTGTTACCTCTTATTTTTCTTTTTGACAATAGCCAATCTAACAGGTATGAAGTGATATCTCATTATAATTTTAAGTTGCATTTCCCTATTGACTAGTGATGTTAAGCATTTTTTCATGCAACTGTTGGCTTTCTAAATATCTTCTTTGGAGAAATCTCTATTTAAGTCCTTTGCCCATTTTTTATTGAGTCATTTGCTTTTTTGCTGTTGGGTTGTATGGATTCTTTACATATTTCAGATTTAACCCCTTATCAGATATATGATTTGCAAGTATTTTTTTTCACTTCATAGGTTTTCTTTTCTCTTTGTTGATGGTTTCTTTTGCTGTGTAGAAGTTTATTAGTTTAATCTAGACTCATTTATTTTTTTGTTGCTTGTGCTTTAGGTATCATATTCAAGAAATCATCACCAAGACTCATATTAAGGAGATTTGCTCCTATATTTTCCTCTAGAAGTATCATGTTTTGGGGTCTTATATTAAAGTCTTTATTCTATTTTGAGTTACTTTTTGTGAGTGGGGTAGTGAATGTGTCCAGTTTCATTCCTCTGCATGTGAATATCCAATTTTCCCAGCACCATTTATTAAATAAATGGTCATTTCTCCATTGAGTATTCTTGATTCCTTTTTCAAATGTTAGTTGACCATATGTGTTTGAGTTTAGTTCTGGGCTCTCAACTCTGTTCTATTGGTGGACTTGTCTGTTTTT
The DNA here is from genome assembly GCF_006229205.1 of Suricata suricatta. Lineage (NCBI taxonomy): Eukaryota > Metazoa > Chordata > Mammalia > Carnivora > Herpestidae > Suricata > Suricata suricatta. The sequence goes on along the minus strand of NC_043700.1, from coordinate 31,394,388 downwards.
TTATGCTAGTACCATACTGCCTTGATGACTAAACCTTTATAGTATAGATTGAAACCAGGTAGTTCTGACATTTTAACCATATTAATTCTTCCAATATATAAACATGGGATACCTTTCCATCTATTTGTGTCTTCTTTCATCAATGCCTTGTATTTTTCATAGTAGGTATCTTTCACCTCTCTAGTTATGTTTGTTTTTATGTATTTTATTTTTAATGGTATTATAAATTAAATCAATTTTTTCTTTGTTGGGGGCTGCCAAATTTTCTGTCTGCCTCAGGCAAGGATTATCACTCTCCGGAGAGTGAACCAGTAAACAAGATTTGCATCTAGAGGCTGGAGACTGCCATTTCCTGGTCAAAATATCTTTGGCCTCTGTCATGCTGGGCAAGACGTGGAGTGGCCAAGGTGCACAAAAGATCAAAACCATATTTTGGATTATTCAGGCGTGCTCATTTCATTTTTGGAAAATTTGTTTTAGTGTAAAGGAAATGAAACAGATTTTTGCATGTTAGTTTTGTATCCTGTAACTTTGCTGAATTGATTGATTAGATCTAAGTTTTTGGTTGGGTCTTTAGGATTTTCTGTATATAAAATCATGTTATCTGCAAATAGGAACAATTATACTTCTTCCTTTCCAATTCTGATACCTTCTATTTCCTTTACCTGCCTGATTGCTCTAGTAGGACATCCAGTACTATGTTGAAAAGGAGTAGTGAGAGTTGGCACCCTTTTCTTGTTCCTAATCTCAGAGAAGAGACTTCAGTCCTTCACAATTGTGTATGATGTTAGCTGTGAACTTGTCATATATGGGCTTTATTGTATTGAAACGTGGTTCTTCAATGTATAACTTAAGAGTTTTTGTCATGAATGGATATTGAATTTTGTCAATTTTTTTCTCCATCCAACTCCACCTCCACCTATTTCTCCATCAAATCCATTTCATCCATCTATTGAGATGATCATATAATTCTCTTCTTTCATTCTATTCATGTGATATATCACCTTGATTGATTTGCATATGCAGAACCATCTTTAAATCCCAGGGATAAATCTCACTTGATCATGGTCTAAATAATTATTTCAGTGCTGCTGAATTTGGTTTGCTATTTTGCATCTGTATTCATTAAGGATATTTATAGTTTTCTAGTAGCATCCTTTTATGATTTTGGTATCAGGATAATGCTGGCCTCTTAAATAAGTTTGAAAGTGTTCCCTCTTCTTCAACATTCTGGAAGAGCTTGAGAAGGATTGTTGTTAATTCTTCTTTAAATGTTTGGTAACATGTACCAGTAAAGTCATAGGGGCTCTTTTAAAGTTATGGAGAGATTTATTTTATTACTAATTCAATTTCCTTACTAGTAATTCATCTAAGGGAGCCTGGGTGATTCAGTTGGCTGAGTGTCTGACTTCAGCTCAGGTCATGATCTTACTGTGGGTTCAAGCCCCGCATCAGGCTCTGTGCTGACAGCTCAGAGCCTGGAGCCTGCTACAGATTCTGCGTCTCCTTCTCTCTCTGCCTCTTTTCTACTTGTGCCCTGTCTCTCTCTCAAATAATGAATAAATATTAAAAAAAAAAAAACTAGTGGTTTGCCTATTTGGATTTTCTATTTCTTAGTGATTCAGTCTTGATAAACTGTATGTTTCTAAGAATTTTTCCACTTCTAGGTGGTCCAGTTTGTTGGCTTATAATTGTTCATAGTAACTTCTTATGATCCTTTGAATTTCTGTGGTATAAGTTGTAATGTCTCCTTTTTTATTTATAATTTTGTTTAATTGGGTCCTTTCTCTTTCTCTCTTTCCTTAATTAGTTTAACTAATTTATATTTTCTAAGAACCAATTCTTACCTTGGTTAATCATTTCTATTGGTTTCTGATCTCTATTTTATTTATTTCTGCTCTAATGTTTATTATTTCCTTTCTTCTAATTTTGGGCTCTGTTTGCTCTTTTTTTTTTTTTTCCTTCTTATTCCTTAAGGTATAGAATGAGGTTGCTTATTTGGGATCCTTCTTTCTTCCTAACATAGGCATTTATTACTATGAGCTTTCCTCTTAGAAGAGATTTTGCTGCATCCCACAGATTCTAGTATGTTGTGATTCCATTTTCATATGTCTCAAAACACTTTTTATAAAATTTACCCTTTAATTTCTTCTTTGATACACTGGTTGTTCAGAAAGGCATTGTGTAATTTTCATGTGTTTTCCTCTCGTTATCAATTTCTGGTTTCATGCCATGATGATCAGAGAAGTTAATGGCATGATTTCGATCTTCTTGAATATGCTAAGACTTGCTTTGTCGCTTAACATAATGTCTATCCTAGAAAATATCTCATGTATACTTGAGAAAAATGTGTATTCTGCTTCTGCTGCATAGAATGTCTGTACCTATCTGTTAGGTCCATTTGGTCTATTGTTTTGTTCAAATCTGCTGTTTCCTTATGGATTCTCTGAATGATCTATCCACTGTTGAGAGTGGGGTATTAATGTCTCCGACTATTACTGTATTACTCTTTATTTCTCTTTTGAGCTCTGTTAGTTTTTGCTTTAGGTACTTAAGTGTTCCAATGTTGGGTGCATAAATGTTTACAACTGTTACATCTTCTTGATGAATTGACCCCCTTATCATTACAGAATGACCATCTTTTTCTCTTTTTACCACTTTCAGTTTAAAGTCTATAAGTCTATTTTGTCTGATATAGGTATAGCAACTCTGAGTTTTCTTTTTTTTTTTTTTTTGTTTTTTCTTTTGGTTACTGATTGCTTGATATGTCTTTTCCATCTCTTCAACTTGTAGTTTATGCATGGCTTGAAAGCTAAACTGAGACTCTTTAAAGCAATATGTTGTTGGACCTTGGGTTTTTTTTCCCAGTCAGCCATTCTCTGTATTTTGATTAGAGAATTTAACCCATTTATATTAAAAGTAATCATTGATAGGTAAGGACTTGATATTGCCATTTTATTCATTGATTTCTGGTTGTTTTGTAGGTCTTTTGTTCCTTGTTTCTAACCCTGCTGTCTTTGTGTGTGTGTGTGTTGATGCCTTTTGGTATTTTGATGGGTCTTTTGTTTTGACGTCTGTATCATGTTCTTTGGCATAATTACTACAGGGTTTTCCCTACAGGTAACCATGAAGCTCACAGAAAAGATCTTAAACATGCAACATCCTATTTTAAACTAAAAACAACTTAATTTCAATAGAATTCACACTTGATCTTAGCCAAAAGGTGGAGAAATTATCAATTTTATTTCTCCTCCCCCTCATATTTTAAGTCATTGATATACAAGTTATGTGTTTTGGGGGCGCCTGGGTGGCTCAGTAGGTTAAGCAGCTGACTTCGGCTCAGGTGATGATCTTGTGGTTCGTGAGTTCAAGCCCTGCGTCAGGCTCTGTGTTGACAACTCAGAGCCTGGAGCCTGCTTCAGATTTTGTGTCTCCCTCTCTCTGCTCCTCCCCTGCTCACACTCTGTCTCTGTCTCTATCTCTGTCTCTCTCTCAAAAATAAGTAAACATTAAAAAAAAAAGTTATGTCTTTTATATTGTATAACAAATAACAGATTATTGTAGTTATGATTATTTTTCACTATCTTCACTTTTTTAAACTTTTCAACTAGAGTAGTAAGTGAATTGTGCACCACTATTACCATACTGCAGAATCTAACTATGATTATACATATACCATTACAAATGACATTTACACGACCTTGTGTTTTTATGGTGTAATTAGCTTTCATTTGCTCCCATTCAAGGAAATCTCTTAGCATCTTTTGTAAGGAAGTCCTGGCAGTAATGAAGTTCCTCAGCTTTTGTTTGTTTGGGAAAATCCAGACTTCTTAGCAAGAAATACTCGGGGCTTCATGGTCAGGTTCCAGTTTTCCTGTTTGACTTAATCCTTCACCACTACTTTCCCCCACCCCCCCTCCAGCCTGGGCAACATCCTGCTTTCTGGGCCTTTATGCAATGCTTCTCGACTTCTTAGCCCCTCTCATTCTTCTAGTCCAGCTCAGATCACCTGCACCTCTCATTTAGCTTGAATGCCCAACCTACACACCACCATCGCTTGCTTTTTTAAAAAAAAATCTCTGGTTATATCTATAAATAAGTACTATTTATTGAGTACCTGTGATGTAGCAGACACTGCCATGGGTGGTGTACTTATATTACCTCTTTTAATCACTGTAGTGTAGTATGTACTATTATACCTATTATCCAGAAGAGGAAAGCAAAGCTTAAAGAGGTTTAGAAACTTAGTAACTAGCTGTATAGGCAGTATATTAAAGAACTAAGATTTGAACATAGGTTGATTTTATTTCAAAGCCCATCTACAGTTTTATAGTTAGCACTCTGAATTATTCTTTGAAATGAGTGCACGATTATAAAACCCATAAAGGCAAGAACCATAATGAGCCTCTGAGCATTATCTCTCTATCATACAGCATAGTGCCTGGCTTATCGTAAGTACACAATAAATATTTGTTGAAAGAATGATCTGTTCGTACAATGTGTTCTCCATCATCTGTGGGCTCCTTGAAGATATTAGTCCTCACTGTACACTGTGTTTGTTGGAAGAATATATGAATATACTACACAGTCTCCCTCTCATTCCATTTCTCTCTCCCTCTCTCTGTCACACACACACACACACACACACACTCACACACTAGTTTTTCATTGCTCATGCCAGGCCTCGGAAACATACTCTGCTGGATTTGTTATTATTACCCAAACAGATCACAGAGCTTTAAAAGTCAAGAACTGTGTCTTCCGGTTTGGGATCTCTCTGCCTTTGTTTTCACAACACTTGGCATCGACCTGATGCTTTAAAAAGTTGCTGTTGTTGCTCCTCTTGCTGTCTCAAGAAGAAAAAGAGAGGAATCTTCCCAGCGGATTGTACAAAAAGCTTATGGCTCATTTGCCTGAGTAACTCTGGTTTATCCCTTCAAGTGAGACACATGTTTGGCCGTGCAGATTTGAAAGCCATCCGGCATGGACTGGCCAAATGATACACTGGCAAGGAGAGGAATTCAGCCAGGCTGGAAGCTCGGTTGTTTCCTGTGATGCCAGTGTTCCAGAAAAAGCCATACCTTTTCCTCAGGGCTGGGGGAGGACCAGGATACGGGTGAGAGAAGAGCATTAACATTTTACATTTGGAAATTAGAGGTTTTGGCATCCCGGGGAAAAAGCGATGTGGCCTTTCCGAGCCTGCAGAAGCTGCTGCCAAATGTCTTTCCCCTTGAAACAAAAACCGTGTTCAAGTCTAGATAATTACCACCGAGCTGTGCCAAGCCCAGAAATCCTTCTCAGCCAAGCAGCTCCACAGGGAGTTGAAATTTACATGTATAATCATTTATCTTCAAAATAAAGTTAGTTTTCAGGACCAAGCTTCACACACATAACCCTGGGGTTAGATCTGGTTGAGTCTTGAGGCTGGACCCACCCATATCAACCAAGGAAAACCATGTAAGAGAAAGACAGTTGTTTTCCTTTCTCATTAATAGAGGATGTTTGGAGGGGAAATCTTGAAAGAGCAAAACAGCTCAAACATCAGAAGCAAGATTGCTTTTCTAGGACCAGGGTGCCTGTTTTTCTGGAATTTTGTAGACCTAGAAATGAGCAGGCTGTTTTTCATCTGATCTCCAGAGGACTCTTGTAGACTCAAGAGAATCACAGTTCTCAAACCCATCTGATCCTCTTTGCCCATCTGAGCAGAATCAAAACACACAGAGTGCCAGATATTTGGCCAAACAACAGAAGTAGCCAGGCAACAGATACTTAAAACAAACAAACAAACCAAATAAATAAATAAATAAATAAATAAATAACAAAAAAAAAACCCTTTTCTTCTGATATAGACACAGACTTTATTGTCACTGAAAACATTCATCGATATTATTCATGTCTGATTAATTCAGAATAAGTCCCAGTTTTCTGTTTTCAATCCCCTTGGCTTATGAATTCAGAATCATTAACTATGTGTCAGTGCCTTATGCTTTTATTTTCTTTTCTCCCTGGGAAAATTAATGTCAGTCTCTGTTGATTTCTCCATCTCCCCCAGAAAAGGTACCAAAAAAAAAAAAACAAACAAGGAGATTCACAATAGAGATATCCGGTTGTGTTGCCAATGGTGGAGGGGTGGACGTTGGTAGTTAGATAAGATGGGAGCCCAGGGAGCACTGGGCTCTCAGCGTTGTCTTCCGATTGGGATTCACCAACAGTGGAAAAAGGAAGAATGTAATCGCCCCTCCCTCTTTCTTTAAGTGTGACAAGGGTAATAATATATTACTGCCAAACCTCATGAAAACGTTAAGAAGCATCATTCCAGCTGTTAGCGTCAATGAGAAAAGCCATGAGTCTTGTCCAGTCCTTTCGCCACTTCACAGCATAAAAGTGTCACTTCATTAATTAGATGAGCGTGTTGCCATGCGACTCAGGATGCTCACTCTTCATCACTGATCTTTGTCAATTTAGGTAATAAAACAGCAATTTAATAATCCCCCCTCACCCATTAAGAACTGTTTTATGATAGAATTTCGGTTTCCTGGTGCCCTTGATTAATCAGTCTGGGGAGGTCTTAAATAGATATATTAGGAGTTTAATTAAAAGGCAGGCTGCAAAAAAAAAAAAAGAAGACAGTTTAAAGAAAACAAGTTCAAGCGATGATGCAATGAAATGGAATAGTCTAGACACTCAGTTTATTATATACATCTTAAGCTACAGGCAGACAAACTCATGGGAGGACAACGCACCACAGACATCTCATATTCTGTGTACAGAATTCCAAAACACTGGGGGTTTTAATTGTCTACACCTCATTCCCACCTCCCCACCTTGCACCTTCCATAACCCCCTCCTCTCACCACTGGCAGTAATTCAGGTGGCTAGGGACCTCCTTTGGGACTCTGTGTATGCCACCTGGTGATAACCCTTCTTGGGTCTCTTGGGAGCAAGAATTGAGCTATCTCTTTCTTTCAAGCTATGAAGTGATTCCATAGGAAATTTTAAAGTAACATGATGCCTCTCCTCTTTAGTGGGATCACAAGTGTTAAGAGGCTCTACATTAGATACTTGCAGGTATAAATGAAACAGGAAAAAAAAGTTGGCCCCCTGTCAGCGTACAAGCTGGTGATGAAGGGCAGCATGGTGAAATAAGACGTGCATTATTTCAAAGCCAAGAGAAACGGGTTCCTTTTCTGGCTTTTCCACTAGCCACAACAATACCTTTGAATTAATCACTTAATCAACTGAGTGATTTTAAGTAACTGTTTTCATCTCTCTCTGCCTCAGCTTTCTCATTTATAAAACCTCTACTGTTCTTTCTACCTCAAACATTCCTTAAGTCTCTGCGTTAGGTCTCGATACCCTCTCTTGTCCCTGATTGTTTCCCCTGCCCTCACTGCTGTGGCTCTGACAAGTCCTGTAAGGCCCTGAGAGGAAAAGGGATGAGGGGTACCCTTTAACTAAAAAGATATGCAGGCACAGCCTCACTAGTAAAATTAACCAGGGAATCCCTAAGACAGTCCCATCATACCTCTAAGTTAAATTACACATCGCCCTAAGAGCAAACTTCAAAAACACACAATAAAACAAAACAAAATGAAAACAAGATCGGTCTAAGAAAAGACAATATTATAATAGCTAGGTTAAAAGTAAAGGTCACACAAGCCAAGCAACTATAAAAAAAATCTGAGAGTCTTTTAGATCATTGGAGAAGATGAAATCTAAGATCCATATTAACAGTCAAATCCTGTGAGCCTTTGAATAGAAAACTGATGAGTTTGGCTAATATTATCCCAATGACCCAGAAAAACACATCCCACAGTTTGCTTGAGAGGAAGTGTAGTTATTCAGGCATCAGAGCCTTTACATGGTGCTTGTTACTAAAGTACTTCCTTTTTCTCTTCTCCTTTGCTCTGCTCTCTGAGAGGTCTTGGAGAGCAATTGATGTCAGTACCTAAGTGGTTTTGTTATATATGATTTCAAAGAAGCTCAGGCATACAGAATTGGATCAATTATAATCCTTAGTACAGGATCACCGATCATCAGTAATCCATATATAACATTAATTTAGTTATCAATTAATTTTAATAATATAGTAAGTAATAATGCTCCATGAAACCCAGTAATTAAAAATCTGACAATAATTTTTGTCTATTTATATAGTCATCCTAATCCTACCCTTCTACCCCAAAATAAAAGCAATCCCTGATTTTATATTACCTATTCTCCTTAATATCTAACAGCTTTAGAACTATAAATGTATGGCTAAGCAATATATTATTTAGTTTACTTGTCTTGAATTTTGTAAAAGAATATTATGCTGTTTATAGTCTTCTGAAATTTGATTTTTTTCATTTCCATTAAATTAGTAAGATTCATTCATGTCCAAGTGAATACATGAGGCTGATTTAATTCACTGGTCTGTAATATTCCATTGTTTGAATATAGAAATTTTCATGCTCTTAAGGTCATTTCCCGGTTTTTACTATTGTGGACAATGATAATGTCCATAATGACTTCTGGTAGTCCTGTGCAATAATTTCTCTTGGGTATATACCAAAAAATTGCTGGATTTTAAGGTGTGCAACTGTTTGGTTTTCCAAGATAGCGCCTTATTTTCCAAAGATCTTATACTAATTTATACTCTTACTAGAAACAGGTAAAACATCCTATTGATCTGTATACTCTTTAATACTTAGCATCGTTAGACATCTAACATTGTTATCAACAGCAGCAGTAACGTGTTACGGCATTATGGTCTTTGCATTTCCCCTCATCACTGATCAAGTGGAATATTTCTAAATATGGTTATTGGCCAAAACATATTTTCTTCTGTGAAATAGTATTTTTTTAACATTGTATTATATAAGTCCTTTATCCACTAAACAGAAAATGACTAATCTTTGTCAAGTGTAGGTGTGCATTTATCATCTTTCCTATTTATAGCTTATTGGGCTTGTTTTCTCACTTTCTTTAGGCTGTCTTTTGATTATCAGAAGTTTTTATTTTAATATCCACAAATTTATATACTTTTTCTTTTATGGTTAATAGTTTTTATATCTTGTTGAAGAAAAGTTTCCTGCCTGGATTATCTATGAAAATTTTATTTTTTATAATTGAATCTTCAATGCATCTGAAGTTGGTTGTTTTGTATGGTATGAGATAGATATCCAATTTCCTAGCCAGTAGAATAAGATAGGAAAAAGAAGTAATGTATAAGTCTTGAAAAGAACATAAATAGATGATATAATTATTTATAGGGAAAACCATAAAGATTCAACAGAGAATTATTATAAAAAATATGTAATATGTAAACATGATAAACAGTATAAATAACAGAGGAATTAAGACATTTTTAATGGGAAAAATATAAAATCTGAAAGTACTTATTTTTTTAAGTTTATTTATTTATTTTGAGAGAGAGAGAGAGACTAGTCTGAGCCGGGGAGGGGAAGACAGAGAGGGAGAGAAAGAGAATCCCAAGCAAGCTCTGCGCTGTCAGCCCAGGGCCCAATATGGGGCTCAATCTCACAACGATCCTGACCTGAGCCAAATTCAACAGTCAGATACTTAACTGACTGAGCTACCCAGGGGTCCCCCTATTGTATTTCTATATACCAGCAGCAAATAATAAGACAATGTAAAATTTTAAATAAAGATATCACATAGCACGTAACACTGTAAAATACTTAGAAATAAATCTAACCAAAGATGTATAAGACCTAGGAGTAAAAAAGTAATAAAACTCCAGTGAGAGACATCCAAGAAGACCTAAATAATTGGGAAGAGGATCACATTTGTGACAGAAACATATCATGGAGACACCAAGACAGCACAAACTGATCTGTAGACTCAGTGCAACTCCAATCGAAGTCCTACCTGGACTTTGAATGAGGCTTATTCTTAAATTTCTGTAGGGTTGTAAAGGGCCAATAATAATTAGGATATATCTAAAAACAGAAGAGAAGAAATGTCTTATCATATAACAGGATTTAGGATGAAGCTACAGTAATCGAGACCATGTGCATTAATGAAGACAGACAAATTGACAAATGGTATAGAGTAGGAACAAAGAGCCCATAAAAAGACCAACATACCCAGGGAACTTTGAGAGATGATACACGCAGCATAGCAGATCAATGTGGAAAAGGCGATTATTATAAAAATGAAACTAGAAAAGTTGTTACTCACAATGCCTGTGGGTAGGAATTGGTTTAATGCCACTTCTATAATCAATTGGTATTTATTAAAGTGGTACTTCAAAGCTCTCAGGCTTGTCTTCATTAATAACAAGCTCCTGGAAGTCTTTCTTTTTGAGGAGAGTCTGAATGTCATACGGCGGCTGGATTAAGATCTCTAAGGGACATGCCTGAATAATAACAGGGAGCCCCTGTTTCCTTTTCAAGAAGAATGAGGCTGCTTAGCAGGAAGCCCTCAGACTGGTGAGTGGGAGATACCATGTGGAAACAAAGCTGAACTCCATGAGGGCAAAGGGAGAAGTTGAGTGCTAACTCCAGTAGTTATTGTTCTAGGCTCTTCCCCCACACTCTTTTCTTCAAAAAAATAAAAAATGTCAACCAAGTTTTAAAAGACACAAAACTAGGGGCACCTGGGTGGCTCAGTCGGTTAAGCATCCAATTCTTGGTTTTGGCTTAGGTCATGATATCACGGTCCATGGCTTTGAGCCCCAAATGGTGCTCTGAGCTGGCAATGTGGAGCCTGCTTGGGATTCATTCATTCATTCTCTCTCTCTCCCCACCCCCCCCGACCTTTCTCTCTCTCTGACCCTTCCCTGCTCATGCTCTATCTCTCTCAAAATAAATAAAGTTTTTAAAAAAGATGCAAAACTATTAGCTTATGAAAAGTACTCATATAGTTTGATCTACTTTTGCCTCATAGCAGTTAATAAAGTCACAACTCATTTGTTTGGGTCCACATTTCAGTGTTTTTCCAGAGAACCATTCATCACTGACATACATATGTGTATCTCTCTTCACCCCTGAACCTTACCTCCCTGTAGTCTCAATATCTGAGAGCCTGAGCACATTAATTCATTTCAGCCCATAAGTGTTCTCTTATAGAAATTTACCTGCTGTCTACAGAAGTATTCACTTAACCATTCTTTCATCTACCCCATAGATATTTATTAAAGTATCACTTCAAGGCTTCTTGGACAGTACTCAGTAATTATAAATACTTTAAAGTTTTCCTTTCTCACCACATATTTCCTGAATTCTTTTATTTCATGGTACCCTTTACTTCCTAATATATTACTGATCTTCTCTGCTCTTGGCTTAATATTTTGCTGTTTTGTCAGATGACTTAAATTAGCCCCCTTTTTTAAAAAAAATTTAATGTTTATTTGTCATTGACAGAGAGAGACAGAGCATGAGAAGGGGAGGGGCAGAGAGAGAGGGAGACATAGAATCAGAGGCAGGCTCCAGGCTCTGAGCTGTCGGCACAGAGCCCGACGCAGGGCTCAAACTCAAAAACCATGAGATCATGATGTGAGCCAAAGTTGGATGCTTAACCAATTAAGCCACCCAGGTGCCCCTTTAATCCTTCTCTTGAACATAAGGCTGAGATTACTTCTTAGATATTTGATTCTTTATGTCAGTTGTGATCGTAATTTTCTTTTGTTCCCATCTTGCTTTCCAGGATAATTTTGATCTTGTTCCCAAAGCATCCTACCCTGGCACTAATTCAAATGCCTGCTTCCCCAGCATACTTGCCCCAACTTCTGATGGCGGAAATAAGTGACAGAGCACCATTATAAGATTTTTCAGAAAAATATGTGGGTTGGGAGAAGCAAAGAATATACACTGGAAAAGACTCTCTGGTTAGCATATGTCTTCATGCTGCATTGCTGCCTGTTCAAATACAGCGTATAGTTTAACTTCCTGGCTGAATTCCACCTCTTAGTTCAGAATTTGGATTGGTGTTTTCTCTGCTTTGAAAAATATGGAAAAGTATTCCCAAATCGGACAGAACTTAGAATTGGATTTGTTATTTGGAGTGCTCCTTCCCCCCTGCTCTGGAATCCGTATAGCTATTACTATCTATTCCACTCACTTGACACTTACTTACAGGTACATTAAAGACAATCAACAATAGGTTGTAGAATGTATGGGTTGTTTCTCCTCTTAACTCCCCAGGAACAGCTCTTTCACCTTTCAAAATCCTCTCTGTATCAGTCAGGGTCCTGGAAGAAACAGATGGCGCATTTAAACTGGGATAATTTGAGGAAACTAGGAAAGGAGCTATTTACAACCCCTAAGGGATAGTGCGGTATTCAGGGACTAGTAATTATAGGATTAATTCCTTGACTATTTCTAAAGGCTAGAAGAGAGAGCAGTCATCGTAAGTCAGAAGCAGAGAAAGTTTTCTGGAGCACACTGATTGATCCTTGTCCCAAGGAATCATCTAAGAAGAGTGTCTCTATAAGGAGAGCACTGGGGAAATTAGTACCCTGGCCACATATGCCTCACCTTCTTCCCACCAGTCTCCTGGCAGTGCTCCCCACTGAAAATCAAAAAGCAAGGCAAAAGGAAATGCAAAAGCAAAAGAGTGTTCGTTGTTGCAATCGATAAAGATAGTCTTGAAGACACAAATCAAAGTGGAGAGTAGAGAATTTGTCTTCAGGGACAAAAGAAAGACATACTGAATATTTTCTGAGCCTCTGGTTACTTGAATACAAATGGACCCAACCAAAATGGAAATTAAACTAGAAGTAAATAGCAGAAAGATATCTGGAAAATCCCCCAATATTTGGAAAATGGATATTATGTTGGCCAAAGAAGAAATCAATCAATAGGGAAATTAGAAATCATTTTCCCTGAGTGAAAATGAAAGCACAGTGTATCAAAACTTGTAGGATGCATATAAAACAGTACTTAGAGGGAAATGTATAGCTTACAAATATATTAGGAAAGAAGAATGGCTTCAACCTAATGACCTCAGCCTCCACCTTAAAAACATAATAAAAATAATAGTAATGACAATAATAAATGCCTGAACAAAAACCAATGTAATAGAAAACAGCAGAACATGAGAAAAAAAAAAAAACACCAACAGTAAAAGTGGGAGGTGGTTATTTGTGCAGAAAAATACAAAGGATAGACCTCTACCAGACAGAATGATCCAGAAAAGGAGAAAAGATATGTTATCAATATCAGAAATGAGAAAGCTGACATAGATACTTCAGATATTAAGAGAATACTAAGGAAATATTATGAAAAAGCAATATGTCAACAACTTTGACAGCTTAGATTAAATGGCAAATGACTGCAAAGACATAAACTAAAGTTGGCTGAAGAAGATTGGCTAGCTTGAATAGCTCTGTATCTATCGAACAAGAGTTTTATCAAATATTTAAGAAACAAATAATACCAATTCTACATAAACTCTTTGAGAAAAATATTAAAATAAAAAATAATTTCTTGTTCATTCTATGAACCCATCCCCCTTTGACACCAAAACCAAAGAAGACCATCAAGAGAAAAAAAAACAAAACTGTTTACCAATATTGTTCACAAATGTAAGTGCAAAAATAGTTAACAAAATTCTAGCAAATCAATTGAATAATACATAAGAAAGGTAATACATTATGTCCAAATGGGGTTTACCTTGGGACTGCAAGGTTGCTTTAACACTTAAAAATTAACTGATATAGTCACCATATTAACATTTAAAGAGCAGAACCATTGAGTTACCACAATAGATGGGTGAAAAGCATTTAAGAAAATCCAACACCCTTTTAAGATGTTATCTTAAAGATGTTATCTCTCAGCAAACTAGTTATAGAAGGGAACTTTCTCAACTTGTAAAAGGCTATGACAAACAGCCTATAGATAACATTATACTTAGTGGTAAAAGACTGGATGGCTCCATGAAAATTCAGGAACAAGGAGGGACTCAAATAACTGTGATCACCAAATAGACCACCTAACCATGGAGGAAGAACTCAAACGTTCCATTTAGGTTTAAAAAAAATAAAATAAAAAATAAAATAAAATAAAATAAAATAAAATAAAATAGGATGGATCACCCCTGTTGATAAACATAGGTTCAAAATCCCATTGAGTCTCATGAAACTGAGTGTTCTGAAATTCTGGTTATAATTCTTCCTCATCAATTTCTTCCCATCCTTGATTTAGTCCACTGTCCTATCTCCCTTAATCACTCTCTGTATCTACATAGAAACTCCACAGACCCTACTTAGTCTTTCAGCCTATTCCTCTGCTTGTGTTTATTGGGGGCGGGGGGAGAGAGGAAAGACCCAAGAAGTTGTCTTTAGTTACTGACATCATTTTTCTCCCACTTATTCTCTCTTGGTTCCACTCCAAACAGAACTTTATGCTAGCACAGCATCAGAACTCCTACTGGAAGGTCTCCAACAGCCTCCATGTTGCCAATGCAATGTCAATCCTCTGGCTTTATCTTACCTCACCTGGGAAAAGCTTTTGAAACATTTGATTGCTCCTTAGTTTTCTTTGGGCTTCTACAACAGTCTACTTAAAATGTTTCTTGTCCCATCCTGGCTGCCCCTTCCCCCGACCCCTTTGCCAGTATCTCTTCCTCTTTCTGACCACGTAATGTTGTGGTGCTCAAGGGTTTTTGTCTGTTTTCTCTTCTGCAAGTACACTCACTCCTTCTGTGATTCCATCAGTCCTCAGGTTTAAATACTGTCTGTATCACCAGCCCTGGACTTTCTCTTCAGTTCTAGGTGCAAACATCCAGCTCCTTACTTGATATCCCCACTTTCATGGCTAACAAGAGTCTTGATTTTAACACCCTCTACCTGGAACATACCCTTTTTAAAAAAAATTTTTAATGTTTATTTACTTTTAAGAAAGAGAGTGAGACAGAGACAGAGAGACAGAGAGCAGGAGAGGAGCAGAGAGAGAGGGAGACACAGAATCTGAAGCAGGCTTCAGGCTCTGAGCTGTCAGCACAGAGCCCTACGAGGGGCTCAAACTCAAGAACCACAAGATCATGACCTGAGCCGAAGTTGGACATTCAACCACCTGAACCACCCAGGTGCCCCACATACAGACCTTTTTAATCTCAGCCCCCATCTCCATCCTATTTGCCTTTTCCTTCATCTTTCCCATCCCACTAAATGGAAATAACACTCACCCAATCCATCAGGCCCCAAGCCTGTGAGCCATGACAGATACTCCTCATTATCACACGTGATACACCAGCAAGTCCTGTCAACTCCATGTGCACAGGACACCCAGAATCTCACCAGTCCCACTATGCCGCCTGCTACACCCCTCAGAGCCAGCATCACATCTCTCTGCAACTGCTCTCCTTTGTTTCACTCCTGTCGCCTGAAAACCAATTCTCCTCCATCAGCGGCTGAGTGATCTGACTCCACATCAGACCTAACAATGTTGAGAACAAAATGCACACATCTGACCCTCATCCACACAGTGACCCATAGGGCTCCCCATGACCCAGCCCTTCCCAACTCAGATTTCATCCCCTACCTCCTGTTTTTCTCTCACTTTGTTCTCACAGCAATGCTCCTTTTTCCATTCATTGACTATACCAAGCTGATTCTGACTTTTGATGCTTTGAATTTGTCTCTTCCTCTGCCAGGAACACTTTCCCCTCAGGCATCTGCATGGTTTCTTCCTGCACTTATATCTCTGCTCAAATGCCCCTTGCTCTGAGAGGCAGTCTCTGACAATACTATTTAAAAGAGGTCCTGGGGCATCGAGGTGGCTCATTGGGTTAAGCGTCCAACTTCCGCTCAGGTCATGATCTCATGGTTCGTGGGTTTGAGCCCCAGGTTGGGCTCTGTGCTGAGAGCTCAGAGCCTGGAGCCTGTCTTCAGATTCTGTGTCTCCCTCTTTCTCTGACCCTGGCCCCTGTCTCTTTCTCCCTCTCTCAAAAATAAACATTAAACTGTTATTTAAACAATAAATAAGAGTGCCTCTTTTTCCTAATGTCACTTTTTATCTCCATATTCTGCTTTATCTTTTACCTTAAATCACTTAAACCACATTTAATTACATACTTATTTGCCTAAGTGTTTCTGATTTGTCTCCCTATTTCAAAATATAAATCCCATGAGGGCAGGTTTTTTGTTCATCCCTATGCACTTGGTGGCTAGAATGATGTCTGCCCCGTTGTGGGTACTCAATTATCTGTTCTAAGAATGAAATGTTGAGGAAAATATTGGATCAGATCAATATATCCCATTCAAAGCTTGCCATGCGATTTAGTTATTCCCCTTTTTATATGGTCTTTTGCTAACTGCATTCTAGAAAAAAGAAAAGTAAGTGATTTCAATAAAACAAACG
This sequence comes from Suricata suricatta, assembly GCF_006229205.1. Taxonomy (NCBI): domain Eukaryota; kingdom Metazoa; phylum Chordata; class Mammalia; order Carnivora; family Herpestidae; genus Suricata; species Suricata suricatta. Next base: position 31,378,081 of record NC_043700.1, on the reverse strand, counting down.
AAATTCAAGACAAGTTTACATTTAAATATTAAAAGCATCAATCATAATAATGTTCTATGTTTCAATAACACTTTTATGGGTTTCTTCATACTTTCTTATATACTTTCCCATTTAATCCTTATAACAATCCGTCATTAGTATCTCCATTTTGCATATGAGAGAATGAAAACGCCGTAGAGCTGAGGGACTTGAACAAGTCCATGCTGCTAAGCAATGGCAGAGACAAGATTAGAAGCTATGTTCATCAGACTTTTCGCCAAGGATTTGTTCACTATGTAATACTCCCAAAGCTAACCTGAATCCTTTCTATGCCTGTGCCACTTCCAGTGGAAAAGAAAGAAATTTGAACTGACATTCCTCGGCTCTAATTGTGAAAATGTATCTTGCCTTTCAAAGCCAAACTCCAATTTGAAAAAGATTCTGATTCTGATTCTGATCCACAAACTCTGAGAATAAGCCAGATGGGGAGTTTGGCTTTGTGGATACAATTCCCAGTTACAGGGCAGGGGCTGTTGTAACACGAATGTAGGCCAGAGAAGACCAGCCAGCAGGGGCATGCTGGGACTCTACCTGGTGAACAGAAGAGCAGACGGGTTAGGCGTCAAATGACTTACTATAGAGGAATAGCTGTAGACGTGCAGCTTACTGGCTGTATACATAGTATGAGGACTCTAGTTTGTGGTTTTATTTTATTTGGTTTTTATTTGTTTGGTGTTAATATGGTGAAAAGTTTATTTATTTTTATTTTTTTAAATATTTATTTATTTTTGAGAGACAGAGAAAAAGCGTGTGTAGGGGAAGAGCAGAGAGAGAGGGAGACAGAGAATCAGAAGCAGGCTCCAGGTTCTGAGCGTCAGCACAGAGCCCGACCCGAAGCTTGGACTCATGGACCATGAGATCATGACCTGAGCCCAAGTGGGACCCTTAACCACCTGAGCCACCTAAGAGCCTCTGAAAAATTTATTTTGTATTTTAAATTAGTTTCATATACTTCTAATTTAAAGGACTTCACACAAAAGTCTGAGTTTCTCAGTTTCCTTTTAAAGCTTGGAAGATAGGATGACAGCTAGTATACCACATAAAACCAGGAGAAACCATAATATGGACTAGCAGTTACCTCTTTACGTGGGGTGTGTACTTTCTATTTGCCATGGTCCCTACTATTTGCTCATTAATCCCAGCTTCCTGTTTTGCTCATTTATATTGTTTCCTTGGGCTCTATAGATGTTTACATTGATGACCTCTTATTTAGAATTCCTAGCTATGAAGCACGCATGAGGGATCAGATACTCCTCAAGGAGATGAGGTGATGTGAATGTGCTGCAGGAACTTGTATCCCTAAATAAGTATCTTTTGTTTGGGATGGAAAGAAAAGCCTCTTGAAAAGAGTGTGTTGATAGTAAACATATCACAACTAAAATGCACAACTACCCCGAAGAGCATCTTGCCTAGTGGGGTTGATTCCCCAGTGTAATCTGTTGCCTTGATGTATGAGCTGAGGGGATTTATTATGAATTGCTTCCCCTAAATGTCTTCCACAAAAGCCTCTCAGAGCCTTGAAGGAAGAACTCGAGGTACAATCTAATACCTTATTTATGAAGGGTGGAGCACACCACTCCGAGTCAACCATTACCGTGGTCCCTTGCACAGCAGAGCCACAAAGAAATGGGGAACATGAGGGGGGAGTAGGAGACCTGTAGTTATTTTTAGCAAAGATAATATTAGGGTGATATATCCAATATAGGACAGAATGATCTTGCAAAATCCTTTGCCACCTGGGACAATTACTGAGCTTTGGGTGCTGCGTATGGAGAAGGAGGTACTTATAGTAGGAAGGGATTTCTCCTCTAGTCCCCATGAGAGAAAAACCTCTCACTCTTACTTCTCTAAAAAATGAGTCCCCTGTGTTATGTTATACTTAGAAGAAGGCCTGGACCATGGTTCACTCAGACTTGTCATGCTCAGCCTCAGTCTGCCTGCAGAGAAAATGCATTTTGGTAGGGTCTGCACCATGTGATATGTTTACAAATTCAGATTCTGCCTTCAGAAGGCAAAACCTTTCAGTCTGGGGGAAGAAGTGCAATTCAGGGCTGAGTAATAGGATGTCCATTGTGACTACCTATCTAAAGCTATTGTCTCTAGTTAGCAATATTATTTTTCTCTCCTTTTGTTTGTTGCTACATATCAATACCTAATGAGCATGGGGGCGGATAAAATGGGTTATTTATAAGAACCAGAGAACCTAGTAGTGTTGAAAACAAAATGAAGGAATTGAGAAGTAGTTAACTTTCTTTGCCTTAAGTCTAGAATTTCACTTGTGTAACTTGAAACTGCAGGATTTCAAGCAGATGGGCTCTTAGATGAGATGATGTGCAATATTCCTTTGAACTTTGAGGTTCTATAATTATATAAGATATACTACTGGCAACTGACACATTTTCCAGCTGTACAACATACAGGAACACCATGACCATATTAACTCATAAAGGGAAGCAAGCAACTAGTTGTTACAGACTCACAGAATCTTTAAGCTTGGAAGGAGTATGTAAAAACATATTGCTCCCAACCTGTTGTCTGTGTTCCCTTTCGATTCCTAACTAGTAAGCCTTCGACTTATGCTTTACCTTGATTGCAAATGTAAGACCATTCATTTTGAATGGCAGACTCTCAGTTTGCAAGCTATAGGTAAATAGATTATTAGCAGCATTTCAGGAAAACATATATATATATATATATATATCAGAAATGTATTGAATACCCATAATATGCCAAACATTGTACAATATTTTGACAGTATAAAAGCAAAAACTTCGGGGTCCCTGGCTGGCTCAGTTAGGAGAACACATGATTCTTGATCTCAGGGTTGTGAGTTCAAGCCCCACATTGGGCATGGAGCCTACTTTAAAAAAAGCAAAATCTTTGAAGTCTAGGATTTCACAATCTGTTTAAGAGAATGTATGTAGGCAAAGAAATATATTTGATATACGGTAAGTAGAAAAATGCAGGTGCTTTGTGAGACAAATATGGGTGATTAGGCTGGCTGAGGGCATAAGTGGAATTTCTGAAGTGGGGTTTTCACATCTTTGTTGTTTGCACATTGAGTTTTCCTTTAGAAACACTTTATCAATTATTCTTAAAAAAGAACCTTCATAACTGAAGGTTCTCTTTCCATTTTCAATTGTTAAGCCAGAAAATCTTTATTTTTTCTTGATAGAAAATATTTCTTACTAAGAAACCTTGATGTTTTCTTTATCAGTGTTCTTTCTCTTTCAATATCTTCAATAGTGATTCCATATTAAATAAAAAGTAATTATATCAAATAAAATCTGAAATATATGATACTATAAAAAAAATTGGGGCACCTGGGTGGCATCTGAGCCTTGATATTGGCTCAGATCATGATTTCATGGTTCATGGAATTGAGCCCCACATCAGGTTCTGCACTGCCCGCACAGAGCCCGCTTCAGATTCTCTCTTCTCTCTCTCTTTCTGTTTCTCCCCTACTCTCTCTCTCTCTTCCTTCCACTCTCTGTCTCTCTCTCAAAATAAATAAATCAACTTAAAAAATAAAAACACTGAATATATACCCTTTCTTCAAAAAACATTATTTTAAATAGGTAGATGTGTTCTTTAGGTCTTTTGCCCTCAACAAATAGGATAATTTTATGCTATTGTATTGTGTAGTACATGCAAATGTGTACCCTGTTTTCCCCAAAATCCTTGTATCATAAAGAATTTTCCTTGTTATTATACGACTTAAGCATGAATTAAAAGGACTGCACAATCTAAGGAGTGCCTGGGTGGCTCAGTCGGTTAGTCATCCGACTTCAGTTTAATTATGAGTTCGGGCCCCACATCAAGCCCAATGCTGACAGTTCAGAGCCTAGAGCCTGCTTTAGATTCTGTGTCTTCCTCTCTCTGCCACTCCCTCATGCTCTGTCTCTCTCTCTTCAAAGATAAATAAACATCAAAAGGACTGCATGATGTAGAGAAGATATGCTATCGATTTATCATCAAATTTCTTGAAATAATAGATGTCTCTTACTATATTTACTTACTTACTCATATACCATTCGCTAAATAATGCAGAGTGATAGGGCTCATGCCTGTTATTTCATGAAAAGTACTCCCACAAAAATCTGTTAATGATCTCATACTGAAAATTAGTTTCAATAGTAAGTAGCACTAGAACATGAAACAGAAGGGCATATATGATACAGAAATTGGTTTCTTACTCAAGATGAAGTTCTGCCATGGGAAGTCCAGGGGCAGTATGACAGGGCTGCTCCATGAGGTTTTTGAGGACACAGGTTCCCAAAATCTACGGCCTTAATAGTGTGACCACCATTCACAGGATGATACTATTGTTCAAGGTGACTGCTCCATCTCCAGAAATCAGGTCTCTATTTCAAACAGAGGAAAGAAGGTTGGAACAACAACAAAAAAATAAGACAAAAGGCCTCCATTAGCCACTTTTTTTTTTTTAATCTGGAAATTTTGATAGGACATTATTCTTATGTCTCCTTGGCAAGAACATAGTCATTTGGCCATAGCTAGCAGCAGGGGAGATTAAAGCATGTAATGCCAAGTCTAGGTAGCCATTTTATCATCGTGAAGAGCAGCAGAGTAAGTATTGGGAGATAGTGAGTGGTCTGTAACATAGATTCCAATTACCAAACCTTACCTTACTTAATCCCCTCTGCGTTATTTGTCCCCATTGATGCCCTTATTCAGTATCCACTTCATGTAGTGCTTCCACTTTTTTTATTAGCTTTCAGAAATTTCCACTATGGTGGCTTTCCTTTTTCTCCCCACCACAAAATATCTCCCCACCCAGTGTTTTGTCCTTGGACTTCTTGTTTCTTTGATTCTATTTATGATTTCTACACATTCTATTTGTTTTTAACTACTACATGTATGTTTCCAACTTCTTTACTGGCACCCAAGTCATCTATTAGAAGATCAAAATTGATGTATTTGTCATCTGTTTTGGGTTCTTGGACCCAATTCCAACTTGTGGAGGGGGAGGGGAGGTTTCCCACACCACTAACAAGTAATTCTCAGACATTAGTAGGGTATCCAAGAATTCAACTCAATTTTGACACCATCTACCTAGAGATAATGTCAGATTCCACAGGTTAAGGATTGCTTCAGACACTGGTCAGAAGTCTCAGTTTTACCTGTGCTTCTGAACAAACTCATTATAAATCAAGAGTCTCTGTGAAATCCTCATTGAGCTTGATTAATTTGCTAGAACAGCTTCAAGAACTCAGAGATAACATTTCACTTATTAGATTACTAGTTTATTAAAAAGGATATAACACAAGAACAACCAGATAAAAGAAATGCATAGGGTAAGGTATGGGAAAAGAAGGTGGAACTTCTATGCCTTCTCTGAACATACCATTCTCCTGAGAATCTCCATGTGTTCACCAACCTGGAAGATCTCCAAACCTTATCCTTTTGGGATTTTATGGAGGCTTCATTACATAGACATAATTTATTGAATCATTGGCCATTGGTCTTTGATTTAATCTTCAGACCTTCTCCCCTCCTTGGAGGTCAAGGATGTGAAACTGAAAGTTCCAACCCTTTAATTGTGTGGTTGTTTCCATTGGTACCCAGATTCCATCCTTATGTGAAGTTCAAAAGTCACCTTTGTTGTTCTCATCACCTGGGAAATTCTAAAGGCTTTATGTACTCTGTGTCAGGAACAGGGAAAAAGACCAAATATATTTCTCATTATAAATCAAAATATCACATCATGGATACTCAACAGAAATCTCTAACTTCTCAAATCTATATCACCGTTCATTTTTTCACCTATATATCTGCTTCTCCTCATGGCTTCTTTGTTCTTTCTACTGTAATGCTAATGAAGCCAAAACCTGAAATAGTTTTTAATTTTTCATTTTTTTCACTACTATTCAGCTAATCAGTGATCCAGTTTTATAAATTAGATCTTCATGGGGCACTGGGTGGCTCAGTTGGTTAAGCGACCACTCTTGATCTCAGCTCAGGTCATGATCACGCAGTGATGACATCAGATGAGTCCCACATCATGCTCTGCACAGAGACTACTTGGGATTCTTTCCTTCCCTCTCTATCTACCCCTCCCCCATCTCTCTCAAAATAAATGAGTAAATATTTAAAAAATAAAATAATAATAAATTATATATTTGATATGTCTCTAAAATCTATCTCTTCCTCTACATACTCAGAACTGAAGTCTTGGAAAGTACTTGTGATTGTTATTCTGCCCTTAGAATCTACCCTTCTTAGACCAAATTACATATTGCCCAAATGATCTTAAAACAGAGTTGTTCACACCACTCTTTTGTTAAAATTTTTCAATGACTGGAATCAGAATAAAGTCCACATTTATTACCATCGTTTAAAATATCACTTGAAGTCAAATATTCCTTAAACTAAACTCATTCCCCATCTATACCTTAATTAATACCTACAGTCCAAGTGACTATTGTACTTCTGAGAGCACACCATACTGTTACGTGGCCATTTCCTACTATATGTTTTCTCCTATGTCTGAGCCCCATGACATGCATTTATCCACCTATATTATTCATACTTAGTCTTTTAAATACATTACAGATCAGATCTTTGGTAGAACTTCCTTAACCCTACCAATGAAGAGAATTGGGTACTCACTTATCTGTACTCATTTAGTATCCTACATATACATTGACAATCACTCTTGTTACATTGTATTAAGTATTCTTGTTTTCATAATGGACCCTTTAAATTACTGACTGCATATCCAGGGTGTCACCTACTGTGTGGCCATATAGATAAGGTTTCATTAGAGAGAACTGTGGCTAAGATGGTCTTCACTTACCATTTCTGGGTGCCAAATTTTTGATCTCAGTAGATAAGTAACATTACCAAGTAACTGTGTTTTTAAAAATAATACCTTAAAAAATATTTTAACTTTGGAACTGTGAAGATAAAAAATAATTTATTGGAAATAACAAAAAATATATTTTGAAATGAGATTTCATATAAACAGATTTTTATTATATTATTAACTTACAAAAATAGTTAAGGCTTTAATATAAAATTCTAGTTGCTTTTCACTGAAATATTGCTTATATTATCCAATAGCAGGGCTACAACGACACTTTTGGTCCTGTGTGAGCCCTCTTCCATGTGAGCACATTGTTCTTATCCCACATAATATGGTCTTCTCAGAATTATTTGCTTCTTATTTCAGGATTCTTATTCTAATCAACCAAAGTTCTTGGTCTCTTCTAAATAATACTAGAAATGGCTTTTCAATTTCTAGGAAGTCTTACCACAGCCTTAAGTGAGACACAGTGCTTTACCTTTAGGATCAGAATTTTCAAATTCTGGCCTTTACATTCTTCCTACTGTCATTACTTTCTTTTATGTACTGTGATGTTGGGAGGCTGTTTTAAACTTCTTCTAGAAATCTATAGTTCCATACCTACTGGAGTAGGAACTAAAAATTGATCTCCTCCCTATTTACAGTCCATGAAAGTTTCCTCATTCTGTCATAAAAAATAGTGACTCACAACATTACTTTTTAATCACTTCCTGTCTAGTTCAGTGGTTTCCAAATGCCTTTGTGTGAATGGGCTGCATCAGAATTGCCTGGGAAGTATATTAAAATTACAGATTCCTAGGTTCCCACCAAATCATTTGGGAGAATTTCCAGGACTGAATTGCTTTAATCTTTAATCTTATTTTAAACAAGAACAAAAGCATTTTTTATTCTAACCCAGTTTGAGAAGTGATAAGAGCACAATGGCTATCATATATATGAAGTCAGCAGATACTATTTTCTGAATTGAAAAAAATCAATAAATGGTTGACATTCATAAGCACTAAAAAGACATAAAGAACTTTAATGAGCTTTCTAGAACCTCAACCTCAGACAAGTGAAACCCTACCATCTGTTTGATAAACTAAGGCAGCACCTGGGTAGAATCTGGTACATAAGAGTAGGCTAGGATTTCTGTAATAGCCAGAAAAAGTCAGTTATATTGCCAAAACCCACAAATTTTAAGGCATCAAAGAGAATTAGATGATCTAAAACCCCAGCAGCATGGAGAATATCCAAGGTTACCTGGTCATGCCTAGCCTCTATCTTCATCTAGCACATTGGTCAATTCTGTGCTTAGGCTGACAATGGTACTTGCTGAGAGCCCCTTGGCTGGGGAGGAGCAAGGAGTGAGAGGAGGGACTGTAAAAAATAGCAAATTTTGGACTAAACCGGGTGAGAACAAAAATGGCTGGCTAGTTTTTCTTATGAGACACTTGCTAAATTCTGGTGTTATGAGGATAACTTCCCTAGTGAATTCTTCTGAATATTTAAGGAATAAATTATACCAACCTTGTACAAATACTTTCAGAAAAATAGAATAAGAGTGAATACTCTGCTGTATTTATAAGGTTAATATACATCTCGATTCTCAAATTTTTCAAAGAACATTACCAGAAAGGAAAATTAGAAACCAATGTTCTCGTTTAATTATGGATGCAAAAATCTTTGACAAATATTAGCAAATCAGATCCAATAGTATATAATATAGTTTTAAAAATAATACTCTGCAACACACTTGAGAATTCCAGAAGTGCAAAGAGTTTTAAAATTAAAAAATTAATCTATTTAACTGACTGTAGTAATAAAAAATTGAAATAATCATAAGATCATAACTTAAATATAAAAAATCCTTAAAAATTCAAAATCTATTTATTTTTAAAGAAAATATTAAATCAGAATGAAAATTTATCAAAAGGACCCAAAGAATATCTTTTACAAATTTTGTAGCAAATATCATACTTAATAGTGAACTACAGGAGATTTTGCTTTTGAGATTAGAAATAAGACAAGGATGTTCCCTGTAGACCGTGCTGTTCAACATTGTATTTGAGGTCTTAAGCAGTGTGCTAAAGTAAGAAAATAAATAAAAGGTTATTGGTTAGAAAGGAAAAACTAAATCTATCATTACTGGCAGACTATGTGAATATGTATATAAAATCCATCATACATACTTTCAAAACAATAGTGCAATTAATAGGTGAATTTAGCAAGGTCATAAGTAACTAGATCAATATTTAAAAATCATTTCTATTTCTCTATACTGGCAAAAATAAATAAAAGAATTTAAAATATACCATATACAATAGATTTTTAAAGCATTAAATGGCTAAGAAAATATCTCCTAAAATATGCAGAGATTATAAACTAAAATATTACACCATAGTTTTGAGTGAAATTTTAATGTACATAAATATAAGAATATATCACAGGAGAGCCAAAAAATAGAGGCCGACCAAAATATTTTTTCAGGCAAAATTCTCCTTCCAAGATTAAGGAGCTATAAAGACATTTCCAAACTAACAAAAGCTGAGAGAGTGCACCCCAACTATTTTTGCCTTATAAGAAATGCTGAAAGGAGTCCTAGTAGTTAAAATGAAAGAACACTAATTATTAATGTGAAAGTGTATTAAAATATACAGCACACTAAAAGTTAAGTATGTAATCAAATTCAGAATACTCTAATACTGTAACATGGTAGCATGTTAACAACTTAACCCTAGTGAAAAGATTAAAGGACAAAAGTATTTAAAAATAACTGTAGCTACCATAATTTGTCAGTGGATGCACAGTATTTAAAAAAAGGTAAGTTGTGATTTCAAAAAATAAAAGGGTAGAGCTTTTGTATTCAGTTAGATTTAAGTTGTTCTCAGCCTAAATAGACTGATATATTGATAAGATGTTTTACATAAACCTCATGGTAACCACAAAGCAAGAACCTGCACAAAAGATACACACACACACACACACACGTGCAAATAAAGCCCTACACAAAAGATACACAAAAGATAAAGAAAGAGAAGAGAATCTAAGCAAGCCACTGTGGAAAATCATCAATTCAGAGAGGAAGGCAGAAATGGTTTTAGTAAGTCCTTATCTATCAATAATTACTCTAAATGTAAATGGATTAAATCTACAATCAAAAGGCACACTGTGACTGAATGAACAAAAGGAATAAGATTCAACTATATGCTGTCTATGAGAGATTCACCTCAGATTTAGGGTCACATATAGGCTGAAAAGAAATAAATGGAAAAAGATAATTGCATTTAAGTGGAAACCAAAAGGGTTACTTCTACTTATATAAGACAAAATAAAATTAAACTGAAAAGCTGTGAGACAAATAAGATCATTATATAATGATAAACAGGTGAATTCATCATGAAGATAAAATAATCATAAATATATTTGTAGCCAACATTGGAGCACCTAAATATATTAAGCAAGTACGAACAGATCTGAAGGAGAAATAGACTAAAATATAGTAAAAATAAAGGAATTCAATGCCCTACTTTGAACAATGGATACGTCATTCAGACAGAAAATCTATAAGAAAGGCTTGGACTTGAACTGTACTTCAGACCAAGTGTATTTAACAGACATATGTGAAACATTCCATCCAACAGCAGCAGAATACATGTTCTTCTCAAAGTGCACATGGAATAGTCTCATGGTTAGATCACAGGTCAGGCAAGTCTTAGCAAATTCAGATTGAAATCACATTATGTATCCTTTCCAACCAAGATGACATGAAGTAAAAATCATCAACAAAAAGAAAACTGGAAATTTCACAAAAATGTAAAAATAAACAACACACTCTTAACAACCAATGAATCAAAGAAGAAATCAAAAGGGAATTTCTTGAAAATCTTGAAATAAAAATGGAAACATGATGTACTAAGCCTTTGGAATATAACAAAATCTGTTCTAAGGAGGAAATTCAAAGTGACAATTACCTATATTTAAAAAAAGAGAGAGAAAAAGATCCCAAATATGCAACCTAACTTTACATTTCAGGAAACTAGGGAAAAAAAGAAGAAAGCCAGTCCAAAATTAGTTTAAAGAAGGGAATAACAAAGAACCAAGCAGAAATAAATGAAACAAACACTAAAAGGCTGATAGAAACTATCAATGAAACTAACAGCTGGCTTTTTTTAAAAGATAAACAAAACAGACAAACATTTTACTAGACTTAACATAAAAAAGAGAGTGATAACTCAAATAAATACAATTAGAAATGAAAGAGGGGACATTACAACTGACATATAAATGCAAAGGATCCATTAGAGACTACTATGTACAATTATAAGCCAAGAAATTGGATAGAAGAAATGGATTCCTAGAAACATGCAACTTTCTAAGACCTAATTGTGAAGAAATAGAAAATCTGAACAAATCCATTAATAGTAAAGAAATTGAATCAATAATCAAAAATCTTCCAACAAATAAAATTCAGAATCAAATGGTCTCACTGGCTAATTCTACCAAACATTTACAGAGGAATCAATGCCTATCCTTCTCAAACTTTTCCGTAAAATATAAGAGGCAAAACTGCTAAACTCGTATGAGGTCAGGATTACCCTAATATGAAAACCAGACAAGAACACTACAAGAAGAAAATTCTAAGCTAGTACCCCTGATGAACACAGATGAAAAAATCCTCACGAAAATATTAGCAAAACGAATTCAACAATACAGTAAAAAGATCATACACATTGATCAAGAGGGATTTCCTTTAGGGAATTAAAAAATGGCTCAGTATCAGCAAATCAATAAACATGTACACTATTTTAACAAAATAAAGGATAAAAACCATATGATCATCTCAACAGACACAGGAAAAACATTTGACAAAACTCTGCATCCATTCATGATTAAAACCCTTAACAAACTGGATGTAGAGGAAATGGTACATCAACATAATAAAGACCATATATGACAAGCCTAGAGCCAACATCATACTCAATGGTGAAGAGCTGAAAGCTTTTCCTTTAAAATCAGGAACAAAACAAGGATGCCTACTCTTGCCATTTTTATTTTACATAATACTAAAAGCTAGCCAGTGAAATTAGGTAAAAAAAAAGAAAAAAAAAGAAAAGAGAAGAAAAGAAATAAAATGCACTGAAATCTATCTCTGTTGTCCTGACTTTCTGATTGGCCTTACTACCAGTTTTTGGTTTCTCAGTTCTTCTCTCTTCTATATAACCAATTCTCTGCATTTAAGTCTTTCTGCTCTAAATACTCTAAATACTGTTTGGTAAATAGATCCTGACTAATGTAACTCTTCATAATTCGAATTACAAATTTATAGCCATCTTTTACTCACACAAGCATGAGTTGATTATTTCATTAATGTCATGAGGAGTAGGAGGGCAATACCCTTATTTGAAACAATTGACAGATTGTGACTCTATGACTCTGGAAATTACAGTGATAGTTAAATTAGCCAGAGAAGCACAAGATTGCTTAGCATGCACCAGCATGTCATCACATATATCCACTAAATTCATAACAAGATAGAGAAAAACATGTGACATTAGCTCCCTTCTTATTTGATGCAAAAACTGAGTCACAACAAGGTATCATATTCATTGATCTTAAGATCATCTTAAACAGGGTTCTCCGCTCTGGATAATAGATGGATGTTATATTGGTACTTAACCTAAAATACCTGATAATTCTCACCCAAACATTTTATAAATGTATTAACTGAGACCCAAATGGTCAGAAGGATTTTCTACAGCCAAAGGTAGCCTCAAAATACTTCTGACTCTTGACTTCCAAAACCAGATTTCCACCAAAGCAAGGCTTCCACACTAGCCTATACCTACCTCCAATATCCCCATTCTTATCTTGAAAACCAAAGAGAATTACATGGTTATGATCATCCAAAGTAGATGTTGATTTTATAATGGCAAGATCCATTTTTTATATGATTCATAGCCTTTGCAGAGTCTGGAACAAGGCTGTCAATTCCAGTCAATGCATAGATATTAATTATCTACAACATTCAAGACACTATGCTGTGTACTTCTACAGCCAATGAGATTTAAATCAGATTTTCTACTATATATTACATTCAGCTACATGATTAAATATGTTGGACTAATAGATTAAACAGATATAAGCATTTATTTAATCATTTATTCATTTATTTAACAAATACTATTTGAGTACCTAAAATGAAATGTACACTGTTTTGTGTGCTGATGATATACAGCACTAAATAAGATAGACACAGTCTCTGCCTTCCTGGAGCATCTCAACTAGAGGAAGGATAAAATATAAATAAATAAATAATTTCAGCATGCAGTAAATACTGTGAATGAAACAAATTGGATGCTGTCATAAAGGCTAAAGGGCTAGAGGAGGGCAGCACATAGTCATGTATGTTTTATACACAATCACAACCCCATGAGGTGCTCTTCATGTCCTGGACACTTCATATTAATATATTTATTGTAAAAATTTTTCAACAGATGACAGTAAAGTGTCTTGTTTAAATAAATTGGTATATGTGTGTGTGTGTGTGTGTGTGTGTGTTTATGCTTGCTTATTTATTTATTTTGAGAGAGAGAGAGAGACAGAGTGAGTGAGAGAGGCAGAGAATCCCAAGCAGGTTCCATGCCACCACTGTGGAGCCCCACACGGGGCTTGATCCCAAGTAAAATCATGACCTGAGCCAAAAAGAGTCAGACACTTAAATGATTGAGCCACCCAGGCACCCCAGCTGAGATAGTGAGATCATTTTCTGACAATCTAAGAGTCCTGAGGAAGAACTGTTTTGTTTTGTTTGGTTCCAATTTTCCCAAAGACACCATGCAGACTAGTGGAGGCCTGGAAAGGGGGAGGTACTTTTGAAAAGAAAGTCAGATAAGACCATTTTGATGAAGTGACATTTACATTGAGGATAAATAAGAGCCAGTTATTTGGAGAGCCAGAATAAGAACACTCCAGGAAGGAGGAAAAGCATGTGCTTGACATTATCCATTTTTATTTTCGGTTTGTTTGTTTTGACATTATATTCTTACAATTAAGAATCATGAAGTTCTTTGTGAGTGAATATAATTTTCATTAGCAGAGTCTGTGTTTTGCATGATTTGTTTATCCACTGGTGATGACCTCCTCTCCTTGCTTCCTCCCTCGAGCACACATTTCCAGAGCTATCTGCTCTGGATTTTGTGATTATGATCACATAACCTAGCTCATTGACTTCCTATAAACCAAGGACAGAGAAAAGTAATAACAGCAAAAACTTAAGAAGTGATTTTCATGACAATTACTACCATTTGTTGAGCATTTACTAAAAACACGTCAATATATTAAACTTAACAATTAATCTGAACAATTGTTTGGAACAATAAGGACGCTTCTGTGGCTCAGTGGGTTAAGCGTCTGACTCTTGATTTCGGCTCAGATCATGTTTCCACCAGTCTGTCAGACTTGGGCTCAAGCCCCGCACTGCAGGGGGCCAGCCTAAGATTCTCTCTCCCTCTCCCTCTGCCCCTCACTTGCTCACACACACACGCTCACGCATATGAGCTCTCTATCTCTCTAAAAAATAAAAATTAAAAAAAAAAACTGTACTGAACAAGTAATCTGACCTAATCATTTACCACCCGGGAAGCTTTCGCTACTATACATTCATCACCGCCACCTTCCTCCTTCTATGTACCCCAGAGTTTGTCTTCATCTATAATGCAGAGTTGAAAAGCTACTAATTAACATTATTATTATCATAACTCCTAAAGCTTGTAGACTGTTTATTAAATGCCAAGTATTTTGTTGAGCTTTACTAACTTAAGCTCATTTAAACCTCAACAATCAACACTAGATATTATTCTATTGAATACACAGAGGAATTTGAGGCCTAAGCATGCTTCAGATTTGTGGAGTTGCAATTTTCTCCAAGTAGCTTGCTTGACTCCAGAAATCATGCTCTTAATTCTTCATGTAGTACCTAATCTCTAGAAAGATTTCAATATATGTTTACTATTACTAGAAGCAGAATAGCATAGGGACAAAGGGTGTCACTCTTTATAAGTGATCACTTATCATTCCAATTAAGTGACGATTCCTACCTCCCACATGACTCTTATAATCCTAAGAGAAGACACTCTAAGTCACCAAGGTTTCCTTAGAGAAAGAGGCCAAACTAACTCAGCTGCCATGGGACTTTTATTCTGCTGTGTACTTTCATAGGTTCTTGGACATCTTTTGTTTCAGAAAAAAAGTCTTTACCATCCCCCGTGTACTCCTCAGGGGGAAACACCCTTTCATTCTCTCCTAAAAGCACCTGATTTCAAGGAGAAGGAGATATAAAACATGCATAAAATTGTCTTCATTTATCCAGGTCCTCTCTCTCAAGAGACTACTCCTAAAGTCTCCAAAGTGACAGAAGTAAATGGCAAAGAACCCCAATTAACAAGAAAGTACTCTCTCCCCGTCTCATTTATTGCAGAACAATGTTCAAATACATAAAGTGCTGTGTGGCAGATTGTTGCAGAAATTTGCAATTCTGAAGTACAGGGACGACCCACATCATGATATTAATTTGATAAAAAGACAATACAAAGCCAAGAGACTATTTAGACATGTCATTTTATTAAACCTCATAAACTCTCCTGTGTTATAGGCACAGTGGAACCAATAAACCATTAATATAACATCATGCAGTAGCCAAGAGCAGACTAAGAACCAGCTTTGATCAAGAGCAGGTGTGAGCACAAGCAGAAAGTAAATTGTTCAATCAATTAATGGGAACAGAGTTAAACACTTGTGTCTGTTGGTAGGTTATAAATCATTGCATCCTGGTGGAAAAGGCTACAATAATTCCATAACAAAGCTCAGTGATTCTAAACACTCTGCAGAAAATCTTTTATCAGCTTCAGCCTGGCATCTCTGTCCCAAGAGCCCATTTGTACTTTGTGCGCTCATCCCAAATCAGTGCCCAGAAAAGATTTCAGTGAAAACAACTTGTGAGCAAACCTCCAAATGTTCACTTACCAGATCTTCGATAAATACCCACAAGTTCAGTGGCTTATGTTAACTGTTGAAACATGAAAATCCAAGCTGGAATATGTGCGGAGAGTACTCTCTTCAGAGAAGTGAGGGAAAATTAAGAGTCACTCAAGGAAATAGGCATCCAGACCTGTCAAATTTTTTAAATTAATATTGAATAATATTCTTTCTTTCTTTCCTAGACAAGTGTACTCCTGAGTCTGCAAAGATGGCTCCCTAGAACTGGAACCCCCCCTCCCCCACTGCAGCTGAAATCTGAAACACTCAGAAAAGGCAGAGCTCACTCTTGGAAATCTGGGAAATTGAAAACTCACGAACCAAACTTCAACCTGCTTAAATCACCAGAGGATGGGCTCCTTTTCCCTCCCTGGCCTTTGATTTCCATTCAGCTCCTCACTTCCATAATAATAACCTCAAAAGGCTTACTGAAAGCCTGCCAGGAGAGACAGCTTCTACCCAGACTCTGGGATTAATCTTCACCCCAAATGTAGAAGAGCCATGAATTGCTTAAGTGTGGTAGTTACTCACCAGCTCAACCTCAAGACTGATCTTACTATATGGAGTCTTTCTGACCTTGGTGTTAAAGTTCCCCAGTAATTGGTTTCATGCCTCATTCCCACTTACGATGATAAAGTTGGTACCTTAGCCTCCGACTACCAATGTCTAGATTTTGTCCCTGAACCTTAAGTTCCCCAATATGTTCTCTAAATCTCTACACATGTCACCAGCCTATTTGCCTGTATCTGTTTATTGTACTGCATTATCTTGGCCTACATAGATTTTCCTTTCTCACACTAATAAATCTCTCAGCTTTAGAGTTAAGTTCTGATTCCTTCTTCTCTTCCTTCCTTCCAAATATTTATTGAGTGTCTATTTGGAACTGTACCCAGAGAGAGAAAATAACCAAGTCTCTGACCTTAAGAGTAACCATGGGTATCAACATCAATATTTTGATTTTGAATGATGTCAAGATTGAATCCTACATAACCCTTGATTCTGCTTGACCACCAGGCCCTATTCCACCCTATAAGGCTTAAAGACCTGAGGCTGAGCTCCAAAAAGGACACTAAATACATTGCTTAAAGTTACTTGATAGTTTCTCCCCATGAAGTCCATATTGCTTACTGATTTGACTTGAATTATTTTCCTTTTTTGTCTGTTTTGCCTAATGAGGTGGGGCAGTATCTGAGTTAGAGTTCACATTCAAGTCAATGTCTGCATTAAGGAAAAATATTTAGTAATTTGGCAATAGAAGTATAAACCTGATCCCTAACAAGGATCGTTTTTTATTGCAATTAAAGTAGTTTGCCTTCAGCTGAGTTGAGTTGTGCCCTTTGTCAAATGACAGCTTGGGGTTTTCCACACAGGTGTCTGAACGGTGGAGACACAGTCAATAACCCAACCCAAGTACCTTGTAGCTCTGATTTTTATTAAGGACATATAAATTTACAGTGAAACATAGAAATTCTATTCCTTCATAATTGAAAGATAAACATGCTCTGTTTTCATATTTTTCCTTTTTGCTGTGAATATCTAGCAGCATTTCCCAAGCCAAGTTCAGTGTACAGCCTACGCTGTAAGGCGACTCTCAAACCAAAACTGATTCAACATACTCACCCTTCCTCAATTCTTTTTCCCTTCTCCCTGCCTCTACAGACACACACCCACACATCACAATCCCCCCGACAAACATATATTTTTTAAACTCCATATACTGTTCTAAACAGAATATAAAATTAAATATCAGCAAAAGCACAAAAGCAGTTCCTCTGTTTCCATACTTCGGGCAATAATGGAAGAGGCATCCAGAATTCTTTGCAACACTGAGAACAGACACTCAAGATCATACCACAAAACTAGCAACACTGTTTAATGGAGAAAAAATACTATGCATCAGATCCTTAATAGTTACCTTTGAGAATTAGAGATTTTGCCAATTAGCAAGTTCTTGACAGACACATTACTTAGTCATGGAAATGGATTTGATTTTCTTCACTAAACTATCAGTTGCCTTATTCAATAACTCTAGAAATGATAAACCCGGGATCATTCAGGGCCTTGGGGTGGGCTTATAAAATGTTTTGTATTTGTAGAAAAGAAAGTAGAGTTTTGATCAGAAAGCTTAGTCCCTATACTTATTAACTCTATAATATTGTGAAAGATATTTAACTTCTCTGTGTCTTGGCACTTCCATATATTTAGTATGTATTAACAATATTAATAATAACTGTTCTATTTGGATACACTTTTGTGAACTTTCTTGTACTTTTTATTGTGGTAAAACATTTACAAAATGTATCATTTTGACCATTTTTATCCATATGGATCTACAGCATTAAATATATTCACAATGGTATGCAAACATCAGCACCATCTATCTCCAGAACTTTTTCATCTTCTCCAGCTGAAACCCTCCCAATTAAACAATAACTCCCAAATGTCCCCTATTCTAGCCCTAGAAACCACCTTGCTACTCTGTTTCTATAAGTTTGCCTGCTCTAGGAACCTCATATAACGGCACCAGACAATATCTGCCCTTTAGTGACCATCTTATACCCCTTACCTTAATGTCTTCAAGATTCATCCATGTAGTTCCATGTGTCAAAATTCCCTTCCTTTTTAAGATTGAATAATATTCTGTTGTATATTTACAGGCCACGGTTTGTTTATCCATTCATTTGTCCATGGACATTTGGATTGTTTCCTCTTTGGGCTATTGTGAATAATGCTACAGAGAACATGGGTGTACAGATGTCTCTTAGAATCCCTGCTTTCACTTTTTTGAGTATATTCCCAGAAGGAGAGTTGCTGGATTATATGGTAATTCTGTATTTAACTTTTTGAGGAATTGCCATACCATTTTACTTCTTTTGTGAGTTTTAAATAAGATAACATTTGGGAAAGAGCTCTGAAACTCTTATTCCTTATAAAGAAAATAAGTTAGGTGGCAGCAAAGTCAATTTTTAGATAATGTTGACAATTTCTTCTTTGGAATTTTCCTCTTATCTCAACCTCAACTTCTCGGAAACCTCAGTATTGTCACAATAAAGTCAGGATCATAATTAAGGCCTTACAAGTTTGTTGAGAAATTTGAATGCAATAGATTGAACCATATAAATTGTTGTTGTTATAGGTTGAACATGGTCAAACATTGGCAATTGCACATACCTCAACCTAACATGTTTGCCGATATTCATTTGCCCTTCTAGACCAAGTCTATACATTAGAACATAAACTCTGCTCTGTGCCCGCGGAGACAGAGCTGCATGAATAACCTTCTTGCCATCTGGCTTCCAGGTCATTCAGAAGAGACGGACCATAGATTACAGAGCAGGAGGAGAGTGTGGTTGGAATATTTATTCCCCAGCTTTCTTGTAACGGTCTGGCCAGCAATTGTATTCATTCAATGAATGCCATCACCCTTCTCACATGGTCTTCCCCTACAACTGCAGTTACAGCTTCAGTTCCATCCACATTTTAAGCCCCTCTAGGCTTAGGGATGCTAACCGCTCTCTGAGGTTGATAAGTCTCAGGGTACTCCCCCATCCTTGATTGATTTCCTTAAATATGTCCTCACCTAAATAATATCTTTATTAATCTCTCCCTAATTACCATGTTTGAGTGTGCCATGTCTTTCCTGCAGAGACTGTAATTTATATATTACATTTTAATATACTGCGTTGCTTTTAATAAGTGCTCAAAAATGGCAGTAATTATTATAAAAATTACACCTAGTTTTTTGATACTATTATTTCTCTTTGTCTTTGGTTAATCGTACTTCTTATCTCAAGTCAAAATTGCTCATATGCTGGTCGCATGATCAGTGAATGCTCTTTCTTAAGACCCTACACAGAGGTAAGACCTTTCAAGTATGCCTATTGGGTTCTCCAAGTAGCCAACAAGCTGGAAAACAAAGGTGGTGTAATGTAGCTCCTGAAGCCCTTAATCCTATTTTTGTTCCATGCTTAATGTGGTGAAACAGTTTGAAAACAGCTGACTTGAGAAGCTAAAGCACCCAAAGGTTACTTTTTGTTTCCATTTTAAGGAAAGCATTTGACCTCTTGTTGAAGATGTACTGTCCCCAGCCAATTCGTGTCAAGATGGAGAAGAGTCTAACTACTACTTCCAACAGAAGAATGACAGCAAAGATGGATTTACTATGAACCCATGATTAAGCTGCAAGGACCCTTGCTTATACAATCTCTTTCCAGGATCTCAGGCAGGAGAAATGTGTACACAAGGTCACAGGTGTTTGTAAATTTGCAAAAGACCAATACCTCTTTCCACTGTGACTTCTCTATCACATTTTCTCTTATGATGGGTAAGATCAAAGTGTCTGTGGGAATATTGTGGAAAATTACTAAGAGCAAACTGAATTGGGCATTCATTGGCTTTAGCGAGATATATTTACATTGTTTATAAGTCTTTCTCAGTAAAGTTAATTTATTGTTAGCTAGTTCA
Organism: Suricata suricatta; assembly: GCF_006229205.1. Lineage (NCBI taxonomy): Eukaryota > Metazoa > Chordata > Mammalia > Carnivora > Herpestidae > Suricata > Suricata suricatta. The sequence continues at coordinate 31,357,737 of NC_043700.1, read as the reverse complement.
TAAAAAACGACTTCAGGAATTCTATCTCTGGCTACTTTACTGACTCAACCACGACTGTGGCATTAAGATGCAAAAATAGAGGCTGTATCACAATATGAATGTGTCGTACAGCACCTGGCACAAAAATCTGTGACTAGTGGAGAAAGAGCAAGATTTGCAAATAGGGAGCTAGCAGCTCATCTATATGAAATTTTTCAGTCATTAGACATGTAAAATTATAGGCAGAGAATTTAATTCCCATCAATGTCTAGTCAAAACAGGAAGATACTCAATAATGCAACATAAAATTATAAAAGCACCATACATTTTCATTTTCACATGGTAATCATTCAAAATAGCATTTACTTGCATTCCTGTTATTGTAGAACACAAAACTATAGGAATACTAAAAATAGCAATAAGAATATCTATCATAGCTCGTAAAGGAAATAAACTTGGTAAAGGCTTTTAAATTTTTGGCCATACTACCAAAAATTTTATATATCATTACTATAATGAACCACAAAGCAAAAAAAAAGGTAACTTTTTCAAACCCTTATTCATATACTGATCAATCATGGTAGATAAGAAACTGAATGATTGATAAAGATAGTAATTAGTACCATGATTAAATCTGTTGCAATGTCTTCCCTATTTCTAAATAAATATTAAATCTCATACCTATTTTTGTCTTTGTTTTTTTGAATGAGGTCTTCTCAAATTGTATAGCATCAAGTACCTTAAAAACTGTAGCGGGGCGCCTGGGTGGCTCAGTTGGTTAAGCGTCTGACTTTGGCTTGGGTCATGATCTCACAGTTTGTGGGTTCAAGCTCCACATCAGGCTCTGTGCTGACAGCTCAGAGCCTGGAGCCTGCTTTGGATTCTGTGTCTCCTTCGTTCTCTGGCCCTCCCTCACTTGTCCTCTGTCTCTTATCTGTCTCTCAAAAATAAATAAATGTGAAAGTTAAAAAAAAAAAACCCAACCCTATAGCTACCCTGAATCATAGAACAAAAGGTCATGGTCTCTTACTTCTGCCTGTTAGAGGTGCTCAAGATAGTGTCAGACATTTCCTTACAATCTTGGAAGCTGACATAACTGTGTCTGCATCTAAGTCTATGTAGAATTTCAAATATTTGATGAAGATGAGCTCACAAGTGTAGAAAGTACAAAATACCAATAATGATGATAAAAGTTCATGTTCCTGGCTTCATGATCTGTGGAACACTCTGGAGGTTCCCAGACACACAGCCCCTCTGTTCTATTGCACTGGAGGGAGAGAGAAGGGGAGATTTTCAGTTCCTCTGCAACTTTTTCACTGTCAGTATTATAGCATCTCAGGAAACAACCTTGGCTTTCTGAGACCTGTGAGGGACCCAACATTGTCTACATTATCCAAGAAACGTGAAGTGCTTTGGGAGAGAGTAAGAAGGAAAAAGAAGATGCTACTCTAGTTTTCTTTTCCCAGGTAAATTTTCAGTGAAATTTGTCAAAAGTAGCTACCGTGTTCCTTCTTTTAGGTAATATTCACCTAGTACCTACCCTGGAAAAATATAAAGTCATGAAAGATGGGTTCATATTTTTCACTATGTGTCCTTGTATTTATAAATAAGGAGATTATTATCACTGTGGAGGCAAGTCCCTATGGGCACTTTTAAATTATGGCAAAAGAACTAGAGAAGAGTAATAATGATAGCAACAGAAGTAAAAAATCATCTTTGCCATTTGATTCTGCAATGTGACTTCCATCTCAAGATGTCAAGAGCTATTACAATATGCTTGCATTTATATCCTCTCCCCAATTAGCCAAGAGAATTCCATGGATTTTGCTGACTTAGTTAAGCACCACAGCCATGGAACACAATCATAAAGATAGAAGGAGCACTGCACGACTTACATACTGTTATGCACCAATTATAGTTCAATAAAGCTGGAAAAAAATAAGAAGACACTGTGAGTTGTCAGATGAACACAGTCTTTGATCAACACATGTGACTTGGGGAGCAAAGAATAGAGTATGCCTGGGAGAAATGTAAAATGTTAAAGAACAAATCTAGTTGAATTAAAAGATGGTAACTTGATTGGTACAATAGTTTTTTTGTTTTTTGTTTTTAGCAAAGTTGGAGGAAAAAAGGAGACAGATTGTGACTGTAAGATGGGAAGTTTCAGGGGTATATAAAATCATCATCACTTCCACTTCTGGGAAAAATGGAGTAGACACAACTTTTCCCTATTCCTCCTGCTAGGTACAACTGAAAAACCTTGAACATTACAAACAGCATAAATCTAAGAAGACTCCTAAGGTAAATAAGGCACTCTATAGGGACATTGGGACCCAAGGAGTGACACGGTTCAGAGTTCCCTGGGTTTTCTATTTGAATGATATGCCCCAGATTTATAGTTGAAAAAGCCAGCAACCCCAAAGCACCAACATGTGAACACATAAACAACAACAACCAAACAAAAGCCTGCTCTTTCTAATAAAAGGATCAGGAAAAAGGGTAGCATCAAAAGACAGATTTTTTTTTTCTTATAACTACTCCAAGTGCCACAAAAAACAATCATTGTGTAACACGCCCCACCCATATCATCAGAGGTGCAAGGGAAGCATAGAATCACAACTCAATGGATCTGTTACATGATGTCCCAACAGCTCTGTGAGTGTGGTGTCAAGTAGGGTATCAGGACTTCATCATCATCAAGCAGACACAAGGCTCCCCCAGGATTCCAGTAAACACCCCATGTGTTGCCTGGACTTCTACCCCAACCAGGAGGTAATGAGATGTTTCTTCTCCTCCCCTTTGCAGGCTGTCAGAGGAGACCTCATAGAAAGTGAAAACCTTCCCCAGCCTTCATTGGTACTGAGACCACAGGAGGAGCAGTAACGTGACACTGCTCTCAGCCAGGGGGGAATCAGCAGAAGCCTAGTGTGGGGCAAGAATTCACCCCACCCCCACCAAGAAAAAAGTAGAGTCCTTTTTCCCACACTTGCTGGAGGTCATTGGAGACCAGTTTGGAAACTGAACTTCTATTCCCAGAACAAGTAGTGACTCAGCACTTGTATGCTTTCCCTGGATCAGTATCTGAAAGAGTCAGCTAAAACAGAAGGCTTCAGTGAGATTCAGAATTTTGTAACATAATGCTCAAAATACCCCAACTACTCAGCTTTCAATTTAAAAAAAAAAATCACTTGCTACACCAAGCAAGAGTCAGGAAAATTATACCATGTATAAAACAACAATTGATAAATGCCACCACTCAGATGACAGAGATACTAGAATTATCTAAAAAAGATTTTTAAAGCAGCCATCATTAAACGACTCCAATGAGCAATTCTAAGTATGCTTGAAACAAAGGAAACAGTACAAAGCTTCCACAAAGAAATAGAAAATCTCAGCAAAGAAATATTATATAAACTGAATAGAAATTTTATAACTGAAAAATACATTAACCAAAAGTTAAAACTTACTATATCTTTGGGGCATCTGGGTGGCTCACTTGGTTAAGGGTCTGACTTCGGTTCAGGTCATGATCTCACAGTTCGTGGGTTTGAGCCCCATGCTGGGCTCTGTGCTGACAGCTCAGAGCCTGGAGCCTGCTTTGGATTCTGTGTCTTCCTCTCTCTCTGTCCCTCTCCCACTCACACTCTGTCTCTCTCAAAAATAAACACTTAAAAAATTTTTTTAAATTATGTCTTCAAGTTCACTAATTGTCTCTTCCACAATGTCTAACCTGATATTATCTCATCTAATGTAGTTTATTGTTCTAATTTTACAGCAGTTTTATATTCACAGCAAAGTTGAGCAGAAAGTACGTAGAGTCCCCACATGCCCCTTCTCCTCCCACACAGCCTCCCACCATCAATATCCCTCACCAGTATGGTGCATTTGTTACAATCAATGAACTAACATTGACACATTCTTATCAACCCAAATCCATAGTTCATATATTATGCTACATTCTTTCTATTTTACTTTCTATCATTTTTGACAAATGTACAGCAACATGTATCCACCCTTATGGTATCATACAGAATAGTTTTACTTCCCTAAAGCTCTCCTGTGCTCTACATTTTCCTATTTACCCCTTTCCACCCCGCCCAAGTTGTTAGCAACTATTGATCCCTTTACTCTCTCTACACTTTTGCCTTTTCCAGAATGTCATATAGTGCAAATCAAATGATATTAAGCCTTTTCAGATTGGCTTCTTTCACTTAGTAATATGCACTTAAGGTTCGTCCATATCTTTCACAGTTTGATGGCTTATTTCTTGTTAGTGCTGAATAGTATTCCATTATACGGGTGCACCAGAGTACTTATCCAATCACGTACTGAAAGATACTGGTTGCTTGCATGTCTTAGCAACTATGGATAAAGCTTCTACACATATGTATATGCAGGCTCTTCTGCAGACATAGGTTTTCAACTTCTTTCAGTAGGAGCAAATGTTTTTTCCTAGTGTATGGTTTATCTTCTCATTGTCTTGATCATTTTTTGTCTCATATTTTATCATTTTTCACTTACTGCCATTTCATTTGGTTTTCACTTGAGTTGGTTTTTGAATTTTTTTACACTTCTTAAAATATTTTATTCATTTCTGAGAAAGAGAGCATCAGTAGGGGAGGGGCGAAGGTGGGGGGTAGGTCAGAGGATCCTGAAACAGGCTCCACACTGACAACAGCAAGCTCAATGTGGGGCTCAAACTAACAAACCACAAGATCATGACTTGAGCCAAAGTAGTACACTCAACCGACTGAGCCACCTATGTGTCCCTTGCTTTTTATGTATTTTAAGTCCCTACTCACTGTGTTCAATCTTTCCTCTAACTTCTTAAACATACAGAAGACATTGAAAGCATTGTTTTGATATTTCCTTCCACTAATTTTATCATGAATGTGTTTTCTGGATCTGTTTCAATGTAATATTTTTTTATGTTCATTATGTGTCACATTTTTCTGCTTTTTTTTCATGGCTGGTGATTTCTTATTTGATGCCATGGTTTCTAAATGTTGCCTTTTTGGGTCTTTGATATGTTTGTTTAACTATAAATATTTTGAGCTTTGTTTTGATATTCATTTAAATGAAATGAAAACAATGTGATTTTGGGTGTTCTAGAACTTATTTTGCACTACTGTTTATGAAAGACCCTTCTGAGGATCCATTACTCCATGAATTATGCAGTTTTCCACTTTGAAGCAAATCATCCCTGACCCTGGCTGAGTTATAGGAAATATTTCATCTAATTTTTTAAAAAGTTTATTCATTTATTTTGAGAGAGACAGAGACTGCAAGTAGGGGAGGGACAGAGAAGGGGGCGGGGAGAGAGAATCCCAAGCAGGCTCTGCACTGTCAACACAGAGCCCGATGTAGGGCTCGCACTCATAAACTGTGAGATCATGACCTGAGCTGAAACTATGAGTCAGTGCTTAACCAATTAGCCAGCCAGGCACCCTGAAATATATCATCTAATTTTGAGGCTATTTGTTTCATTGAATAAATATCTTCTTACATGCATGAGCTGATCAGTTTTCAGCTGAAGACTAGAGGGGGATCCTCTATAGGTCTTCAAAACATGCTCTCTCTGAATCTCTTCTCTGATACTCTGCACTGTGAACGCCACCTCTGTGGTCTCTCTGGGCCACAGCTCCATAGCCTTTAACCAGAGAAACTGAGGTTCCTCCTGGGGCTCCCCCCCACCCCCTGCCCCATAGCCCAGAAAGTCTCCGGGCAGTGACAGGTTCACTTCACTCGCTGCCCCATGTCTCAGACTACTGTCCTTTACTAAATAATAGTAAATGCTGTAAAAACTATTGTTTTGTGTTTATAGTGCCTGGTTTTTGCTGTTTCAGGTGAGAAGGTAAATCTAGGCACTCTTACTCTCTATCTGGGCCAGGGACTGCTTGAGACCCATTGGCAAATCATTAGATCTTCACTAAAGTATTACAAGGTAAAAGAAAGGAAAACATTTGGACTTGCAGACTAAAGTACGGCTAAAGTATCAACAAGCAATCAGCTTGAACTTTTATATCTGTGAGTACATTAATCTCCGGATCCCCCAAATTTCAGGGGACATGTGTCCCTTTCTCTGAAAGCTTACCCTACTTTTATCTTAAGGACTCTTAACAACTCTCTAATATATTCTGTGCCAATTTCCAAGCCTCTGATGAATTAATAGCTTTATTTTATAAAAGCTGAAGATAATTGATAGGCTAGGAATCATGTAACAGTCTTCTAAAGTCTTAGCATTATCTTGCAGAGATCATCTGGTGATTACTGTTCTCAGCTTTTTAAGGAGAAACAAGTAGATAGCAGGAAAATTCTCCTTAGCTAAACTGTTTCACATATATTTTATACATTGGGCTTTTGTTAGTATATAATCAAAGTATATAGAAATACTGCCTGGTAAGTAATGGGCTTTCAATAAATGTTTGTTGAACAAATAAATGTATAATCTTTGGAGTCACCCAAGTTTTCTAACATATGATAAAATCTTCAGTTTACAGATGTTAAAACACTTAAAGGAGTAAGAAATCATCAAAGGTGAAGAAAAATTTAAACGCAACCAAAAAAAATGATAGGACCTTTTCTGTACAGCAGACTTCACACCAGTACTAATAGATGCTCAAAGACAACAGAACACTATGTCCAAACTGCCAAGAAAAATAAAGTAGCTTTCAACCTGAAATTCTATACACTGGTAGAATATTATGAAAGAGTAAAAAACAAAGTAAAAATATTTTCTAACCATAAAAAAAAAAAACCCAGCAACAAGATAATCTACCCAATGTAAACTCCAAGTAAAAGAACTTATAAAAAGATCTACTTGATTTAATAGGAAAGTAAATGGAATCAGAAGAAAGAAGAGGGACACAAAAGAGTGTGAATAAATAATTTTTAAAAATATATTGGTAGAATTTAAATGTGGATTTACTCTTCACAATATACTGACAATGTAGTTATTATATTTAAAAACAAGATGAAGCTAAAATAGTTTCAAAAACATGGGTAATTAAGGTAAATCCCAGTTAAAATATTTCAAAGCTCAGGTATGACTCTACAAAAAAATAGAGATGGTTGACTAACTACATTTTTAGGGAAATGACGTTAAAGGGTTTAAAGGTAACCACTAAAAGAACAGAAACAAATTATAAAGCTTCAAGAAGTCAGAAAAAAGGAAAGCAAGAAAGTTTAAAACTGGTTTACAAAAAATAAGAAAAATAAGATGTTAGAATTAACTCCAAATAGGGTTGGGAGAAAGAAAACCACAGCGTCTGAGATCTGGGAAATAGCCTGACAATTCCAAGTAGACTGAGAGTTATGAGAAGTAGGACTGCCCCTCAAAGCTGGGCCATGTGGTGTAAGGACACAAGTCTAAACCAAACAGGCTTTAAGTTCCCCCTCTGATCTAGAAGGCCTCGGTTTCAGTTCCGAAACTAACAAGCAGTTACACATTGCCTAGAGCAAGAGAGACCACCTTTGCAGCACCCAATCAGGGAATGCTAGCTACCACTCTCCACATTCCTAAGGGTGAGGCCTACAGATGGGAACTTTAGATAGGACCCTGTTACCTAATGTTAAAGTTAACCCGATAGTCGCTGAACAAGACCCTAGGCTCACCCTGTAATTGGTTGATTTTAAAGGTATTCTATGTTGTAATTGGATCCCGCCAAAAGGAATGAATACTCTAGACAATGTGAATGGTTAAACCTGCTGTCCATAATATTGTATAATATTGATTGGATCACTGTACCTATGTCACAATTTCTTGTAACTCCCCCTCCCCAAGCCCCATAAAAACCCTGCTCAGGGGCTCTCAGCAGGAACCCACTGCGCCGATAAAGTCTGTGAGCCCGAGCTTAGGCTCAGCCAGCCTAAGCCCGTAGTAAAACCGCCCTTTGTTATTGCATGCGTGACTCGGTCTCCCTGGCGGTCTCTGGTCTTTGGGGGATACTGCGACTTGGGCATTACAGTGGTTCTTCTGTTGGACATGAGGCAACTCCCAGAACACCAACTTCAGACAAAGTTGCTATGAAGCCATGATTAAGTGAGACAAAACAAGCCGGCTTCATACTACTGTCTAAACATGAGTCACTTTGCAGCCCACAAAACACCAAACACCCCCTCTCCTGGCTAATGTGAGTGAATGTTCCTTACTTTTGTCTTGTCACACTTTTGTCTGACTCCAGCCAGCCCTCCCTATAGCTAAAACTTGTTGAGACACTCAGTTAGAAGTGTCCCCATTTTCTGATAGCACTCAATCCAGAATAAACTTCTTTTTGTCCTAGACCATCCCTCAAATCACTCACCCAAATCTCAGAATACATCCTTTATGGCACCTTCTTCCTGAGGCACTCCATTGTTTCCCAGGCTGTACAAGGTCCTGTGAAATGAGTTATAAACCCAGCACCCAATTAGGGGTGTGTTGCTGAAGTCTTTGGCTGGAGAGCTCTGACATCTGTAATCATAATAAAATTAAAATAATATTTTAGTTCACCCTTCTCATTAATCTGTTCCTATATTAATTTTAAATTAACTCTGCCCATAGTCCCTCAACCCTTACCACCCATGTCCCCCCCCAAAAATCCCATTGGAACTTCTCATTTTCTTAAAAGTACAGAATAATATGTCAAGAATTAATATTTTTCCAGTACTGAATTTTTCCTTTCAGAAACATGATGTATCTCTCCATTTATATGCATCATGGTTTATGACTTCTTTGTAGCTTTATTCATATCATTACTATATATGAATTGTCAATTTTATTTCTAAGTAATATATAAAAAGATATTCCTTAATATTTCCTTAGTAATATTTTACGTATTTATGTATGAGTGTATATATAAGTACACATATATATTTCTTTATATAGTTTCTGTACATGCCTTTCTGAACTTATTCCTATATTGTGATATTATTATATATCGCTATTATACATCACTGTTATACTTTCTGTTTTCAAATTAATTCACTAATATCTATTTTTGACATTAAATTCTCTGGCATATTGTTTTGGTCTTTTTCTAGAATCTAGAATAAAATTATTGTCTGACTTATTTTTAATAGGCTTTTCAGAATATATATTTTTCTCTGAACATAGATTTGATCATATGCTATAAATTATCATACAGATCTTGTCCTTCCTTCCTGAATGAGGTTGTGACTATCACACTTTATTTTAGCTATTGAGGAGAGTTTATTTTTTTCCAGGTCAATAAAGCTTCATCTCTAATTTTTTGTAACCAATTTCTATGTTTAAATCATGATGGTGATGGAATCTGACTTGTATAGTAACTGACATCTCCCTATTTTCCTCAGTTATCTTCATTTTAAATGATTTTCCATGAATATTTTAAAGGTAATATATTTTCCAGGGGATACAAACATTTGTATGTACATTCTTAATACAGTGTATTCTTAATATATATGCATCTTTCCAATTAGCTTTTCTATATTCGCTGAGCTCCAAAGTACAAGGACTATATTTTTCCCTTTTCTATTTTGTCATTTGGGCCTGGCACAATGCCAGGCATACCCACACCATATTTGTAATTCAATGAACCAATCATTATTTCCATTTAATCCCTTTTCCTAAACGATTTCTCAAAAATGAAAGATGTCTTAAAAATCCTTCACTACCTCCTATGGTTATGTCAAAAGTTCTTTACATGTTTAACAGCATTCATTGGGAATATTTATATTCTACATTATTTGGTGTATCAAAGTTTTAACTGTTGTACCTTCCTTGTGGAGGTTTCCATCAAAATTACATCATCTTTGTCTACTTATTTCTTTTGGAATTGATTTCAATTTTGATGCAGGTGGTAGCTCCGGCACTTTCCCTTGGTGTTGTCTGATAAACCTCTGCTCCAATTTTTAACTATTCTCTCACAGTTGTGTTTCTTGTAAAAAAACACACACACACACACAAAAAAAACCTAAGTTTTGTGTTTTAGTTGTCTTAACTAATATGAGCCTTTGGTCTCTAGAAGACATGTCAAAAATATTTCTTACACTTTTAGTTTTTATGCTTCTTTTTGTTTTCTCTACTATATGGTATTTTACCAATGTCTTTTGCTTGCTTTTTTCTATTTCCTGAATAAGTTAGAAAATATACATTGCTTCTTAAGAGTATATAGTCTCGAATATTTATGATCCTAAATTTTCTCAATACACCAGTGTAACAAAAGAAATCATCTATTGCTTCCCACCTATGTAATATTAGGAAAATAGTGCATTTCTACTCTTCAATTCCCTCTCTACCAATCCTACACAAGCCTGAGAAAGAAAAATCTGAGGGGTGCCTGGGTGGTTCAGTCGGTTAAGCCTCCGGCTTTGGCTCAGGTCAGATCTCACGTTCGTGGGTTCGAGCTCCGCGTCAGGCTCTGTGTGCTAACAGCTAGCTCAGAGCCTGGAGCCTGCTTCCAGTTCTGTGTTTCCTTCTCTCTCTGCCCCTCCCCCTCTCATGCTGTGTCTCTCTCTGTATTAAAAATGAATAAAACATTAAAAAAAAAAAAAGAAAAATCTGAGACTGCCAAACCAGAGTATGGGTACCCAATGTCATTTACTTTAGTATCTCCCTTATCAATAATTTTTCCTGCTATTTTAATTTTGATTTTGTTCAAATTTACAGTAATTCTTTAATCGTACTTTCTGTTTAACTAGTTTCAAGGCTTACCTATAGCTTCTATACCACAATTTTCCCATGCTTGAGTTCTTTGTTTTCATTTATCTCTAAGTTATCCAGAAGACCTGTTTAAATAATTTTCTCCCCAGGAAAATAAATCTATCTAAGTAGTGTACTTTCTGCTCATGCCACATGACAATTCTTACTCTTGCCTTCAAGTGAATTATAATTGATTTTGTGTGAAAGAAGACTGAGGTTGGGGGATTATATGTTCTTTTATATTTAGTTTTGATTCCCATTCCTGCGTGCATGTGGAATTTTCATTTCTCTTGTCTGTATAGAGGTTGGATTTGGTCTAGGACAGAGCTATCCAATAGAGTGTTCTGTGATGATGAAAATGTCCTATATCAGGGCTGTCCAACACAGCAGCAATCAGCCATGTGACTATTGAGCATTTGAAATGTAGATACTGCAAATTACTTTTCTTACATTTTATTTTTATGTTTTAAAAATTTTTTAAATGTTTACTTATTTTCAAAAGAGAGAAAGACAGAGAGCAAGCAGGGGAGGAGCAGAAAGAGAAAGGGAGACACAGAATCCAAAGCAGGCTTCCAGGCTTGGAGGTGTCGACACTGAGCCAGATGTGGGGCTTGAACTCACAAACTGTGAGATCATGACCTGAGCCGAAGTTGGACACTTAACCAACTGAGCCACCCAGGCGCCCCACTTTTCTTACATTTTGATTAATTGCATGCAAATAATTGCATATGAGTTGTCATGAAGACCACATTGGATTGTACAGCTCTAGAATATTCCAGGATCATAAGGGAGAAGGAAAATTCAGTTCTCTGGAAGCTCTCACCTTGTTTTTATCTTCCCAGTTAACTCTCTCCTCTTTGAAGACACCGGATTTTCCTCAGATTTCTTTGGCTAGAGTGCAGATCTGGAATCTTGCCTTTTGCTTTTTCTTCCAGTAGTCTTTACACCATTTCCTTGGGCCACCAGCACTTCGGTGCCACTCACTGCTCTATTTTCTTCCCTAGCTTCGTTTCCTCAGCCTGCAAGACTAGAGCCACTTTCCCACCGGTATTGTATTTAACTGCTGCATAAAAGCATCCCGAAGAGGAAGAATTTGGCTTTTGCTTCTCCCAAGAGTTCTCTTTGATGGAGAGGGCTGTCAGTTTCTTCAGTCTTCCTACTTGTTCAATGGTTTGTTTTCTAGCCTCCTCTCTGCCTTTGTAGTGTTTAAGCCCCAACAGTTGCCTTTTCTTTTTGTAATGCAAGTGCCTGATTTAAGCTTTGGCTGCGGAGGCATCCACTTCAAAGAGGCATTCAAAGAACCTTCTAGGAAGGCTATCTCCAATAAACACAATAGAGCCACACAGCCGAAGAGCCTGGCTTCCTCCCCACACCCTCCCCCACCAACCGAGGATGCTTTGTTTTACAGATCTTTGTTGATTTTGGTAACTGCCCATATGGGGCACTTCTTTTTGCTTCTCCCTTGGCTTTAAATTCCTACTCAGGTTTTAAATTCACCAACATTGAGCCCTCCTAACCCTAAACTCTCACCAAGGCCCCCTAGCAGCAGACTCCCAGGCACTTGTGCGCATGCGCGCTCTCTTCCAGCGCCCTCACTCTGTAACGCACCACCCCCCAACCCCCCGCAAAGCCTTGTATGCTCCGGGCTGTTAAGTAATAAACTCTTTTTTTCCCTCCAAGTTTCCTAATGGTTATTGCTGAAGGGCATCATGCAATCATAATAAGAGCCACAAGGGCCAGTCCAGTAGGAACAGTGGTTTAGATAGGGAAGTTGTCTGTGGGAAGCTCCCCAGGGCTCAGGTGAGCGCCCCCAGGCGATTCTAGCCCATAGCATTGGATCAATAGGCGGTGAGGAGCACAAAACAGCCTTCTGGTGGTTTTCATCCTTTTCGTAGAGACTGAACTGTCAGTGTGCTCCAACTCACTCTCAGGCTTTGACTGCTTATTTTCCTGGGGTTTTGTTCTGCCAGCTTGAGTCTTTCCACACCATCTTCCTAATTTTGGTTACTCCAGCATATGTTGCCATTTCTCTTGTTCCTTTTGTAGTTTTCCTGCTTCTAGTGCCTTCACAGCCAAATCGGCACTTTCCCCGAAGTGTCTTTTCTTTCTTTCTTCCTTTCTTTCTTTCCTTTCTTTTCAAAATAGAGGCAGCTCAGCTGGACTGGGAAACCCTGGAAGATACAGGCATCTTTTCCTTTATTTTTTTAAAAACATTATTTTAATGCTTATTTATTTGAGAGAGAGAGAGAGAGAGAGAGAGAGAGAGAAAGTGCACGAATGGGATAGAGGCAGAGAGAGAGAAAGAGATACAGAATCCGAAGCAGGCTCCAGGCTCTGAGCTGTTAGCACAGAGCTCAGTGCTGGGCTGGAACTCACAAACGGTGAGATCGTGACCAGAGCTGAAGTTGGATGATTAGCCGACTGAGCCACCCAGGCCCCCCATGGCATCTTTTCCATTAATGTGAATTCCACTAAAGTGAATCTGCGCTCCAGGCCTCAGATTCACTTTGGGTCATGCACGAGGTAGGGGCCTTTATGGACAAATCTAAAGTCATCTAGAGGAGTAACTGTCTTATGAATTCCATGACATCTTTCCATCTTTGGTATTGTACTTTATTTGCCTCTGTAGTCTTCATCTGAACAGTACCTGCTACCAAGTGCCCTTCTATATAGGCCTGTGGTGATCTAAAGCCCTTTCCAGTTTCTGCTACCCAGCTCAGGAAGCAACTGGAGCTAATTAAGTGATCTATAACCCATTGTGGGCCATCTGATATGGTTTGCATCATGAGGAGCATATTATGTGTCTTTGAAGCTATCACCATGCTTGCAAAGTGGAAGTATCATCAGTTCTGCCTGGGGCATCATGGGTACTTTTCTACTGTATCAGAATTCCAATTTCCATCTCAGCCATAAGATGATTTTCCCCAAATTATACTTAGGCTTGCTTGGCAACACAGATTTGCCAGTTAGTTACCTTTCCACTCTGAGGCTCAGGCCCTGAGCAGGGAATCTAGGTTCTTAGACTCTATGTGATTAAAACCACTAAGCCTCTCTGGCTTTCTGGTTCACAAGGCCAATGAGCAGCTTTGGAGTCTTTTATTGCTTACTGGCACAGGCGTGCCTCGTGGAGTCCCTGGATGGCTTAAGATAAACTTAGCAACGTGGTAGTGGGCAGGGCTCTGGTTGGCTCTGTAACTGGCAGATTGGTTTGCAAACCAAGATGGTGGGTGGAAGGGAGGAACTTTTAAATTCCAGAAAGTCTTTCAGAGTTAGGGCTTTCTCTTCCGCCCGTTTCTCCTCTTTTCTCTCTCATTCTCCCTTCCCTCTCTCATTTCCTGGGGCATCTAAGTTGTTAGATGAAAAGAGAATGGAAAGAAGGTGAATAAAAGAATCCTACAGCCAGGGAGTTTGTCTTGAAGAGGAAACCTGGGGGTGGGGGTGGGGGGAAGCTGATTGCTTTCCAGTTCAGTACTTTTACAAGATATTTTTACCTATACGTTGTTAACCGTGCTTGAGAGCTATTTTGACTTTTGGTTTTTAAGTCTCTCAAACTTGGGAAGATTTACTTTATTTCTTCTTATTTATATATTCTGCTGACTTTTTTTTTGCAAGTTTATTTATTTATTTTGAAAGAGAGAGAAAAAAACCCAAGTGGGGGAGGGGCAGAGAGAGAGAGAGAGAGAGAGAGGAGAGGACAAGAATACCAAGTAGGCTCCACCCCACCAGCGCAGAGCCTGACACAGGGCTTGAACTTATAAGCCGCGAGATCATGACCTGTGCCGAAGCTGGACACTTAACCAACTGAGCCACCCAGGTGCCCCTATTCTGGTGTCTGCTTAGGGGACCACAGTTATCTGTGTCTTGAGTCTCCAGTCTCTGTCTTCCACAGGTATATTAACTCTTACCATTTCCTTTCTCTCCATATGCTGGGAGGATATTTTCAGCATGTTGTCCACAATTCAGTATAAGCTAGTGTTGTTTCTGCTCTTTATTGCAATTAATACCGATTTAATTATCCTATTATATTTTCGCTTATGCTGTAGTGTTGCTGTATCTTTCAGCACTCTTTTTTTTTCTGCCTCTCAACAGGGGCTTTTACATTCCAGTTATCTCGTACTGCCTTTTGTTAGCTCTCACATCTTATTTTGGAGTCTGTTTTTATGAATGTTCTTGAGCACATAAACCACATACTTTGTGAAATTTACTTCTCTAATTATAAATAATTTTCAGAGGTACTTTCTTCTTCTGTAGTTTAAATTCTCATTTATATTACAGATTTCTTTTATGGGCTACATCTTGTTTATTTTCTTCTTTCCTCCTTCATTGCTTCCTTCCTTTTTCAGGGAAAAGAGATCCATTCACCTAAGCCAGGGGGTATATTTTATTTGGCTCTTACTACTGATTGCTTTCTGACTCCTCTTAGATGACAAACAGGAAAGTTAATTAAGGTACACAGACCCACACCTGTTTCTACTGTGTTATACAGCCTTTCATTCAGAATGGCTGGCCTGACGAGTCTTTTCTATTTGACTTGATTACCTTCCTATTGCGTGCAAGTCTAATCTGTATAATCTGAAGCAATCTGTGCTTCTTTATTTATCAGAAATGATGAGTGAAAAAACATTGCTCTCTAAGTGTAATTCTCCTGCAGCTTTCAGCCCTTTGCTTTAAAAACGTGAGGTCTAACTTATAATGTTCTATGACCTTTCCATTACAGTCATCAATTATATTTCATGTTGGAAAATGCTTTGGTAAAATCATGTCAGATGAGGGAGAAAGGAAGTACTGAGTCAGCCCTGCTGAATAGAAATTGGCTTTCTTCCCTTTAAAAATGAAGACTTCTCTTCTCTGAGGTATGTATGTACAGGGATTTGATGGATTGAACACTTTATCAACTTTTTCTCCATGTGGCTTGTCATTCCACTTCAGGACATCATCTGAGCTATGCTACATGGACATTCCTCATTAAATCTGCATTTCCTAGAGTCTGACACCCAGACTATTCTTTACTATTGAAAATGTGTATACTTTGCTGTCTTTTCTCAATGATAAGATGAGATTGGAGAAAAGGCAAATTCTTAACATTGCCACACATAGTAGTCTAAGAGGCGTGGTCAAACAACTGCATATATTTGTACAGATTCCCATTGCCCTCGTAATATGTCTCTGCCTTTAAAAAGAAATAGACCCATATTACAATGAAAAGTGATATCTGAGTATTGTCTCAGCAGAGGATATACAAGAGGGGCTCATTGATCAAATAAACCTCTTGTTCCCTGGCTAATTCATATCATTCAATATACCTTTCACCTCCCTATTATTTCCCATGCCTGTTTGTACCAACAGTCATTCATTCATTCATTTGTTCAACAAATGTTATTTATCAGGCTCTATGTTAGGCACTGGAGATATGATTATGAGTTACACAAATATAGTCCTTGTTCTTAAAAAATGAATAGTCCAATGAGAAGAAAGCCAATATACAAGTAAATGACCAAATAAAGAAATATTTATAAAAGATATGTTACTCACTATGAAGAGAGTAAACTGTGAGCTGTGGTAGAGAATGCAGAGGGGAGATACTTTAAATAAGCTGGCCGGAGACATATTCTCTAAGCTGAGAAAACTGAGAAGAAGCCAGTTTTCTGAAGTAGTGTGAGCATGACAATCTATGTCCTAGGCAGAATTGCAGGTGGGAGGGCCATAAGGAGAGCAACTGGAGGTTAATGGGAAGGGAGTGCAACATGAGATTTGGAGAGTGGGCAGAAGCCAAAACATATGGCCTTTGGAGGGAAAGAATATAGGCTAAATTCCAAATACTGTGGGAAACCACTGAATTATTTTAAATAGTGACATGACACTTTGAGCATGAAGAAATATGATATGTTTCCAAAACATGATTCTGGAATGGGGAATGGAGGAGATGTAGAGCAGGAGTAAAAGCAAGAAGACCACTTAGATGATAATATCTGCCCCAGAAGTGGACACTTTGGAAATACACAATGCAAGTAGAATCAGTAATACTTGCCACGAGTTTAGACGGGAGTAGCAAGGATTGCCTGTAGTGCTCTCGCTTGAGCAGTGGAGTAGATGACAATACCTTTTACTAAGATGTGAAAGATTGGAAGAGGAACAAATTGATAGGGGAAAGAGAAATCAAGAGTTCACATTTGGAAATGATATTTTTGGGAAGTCTTTAACTTTGGGAGTTCTAAGCATATACATAGAATTCAGTCATATAAGGGGCACCTGGGTAGTTCAGTCAGTTAAGCATCTGACTTCGGCTCGGGTCATGATCTCACAGTTTGGGTTTGAGCCCTACACTGAGCTCTGTGCCAACAGCTCAGAACATGGAGGCTGTTTCAGATTCTGGGTTTCTCTCTTTCTCTCTGACCCTCCCCCACTTGTGCTCTGTCTCTATGTCTCAAAAATGAATAAACATTAAAATATTAAAAAAATTTTCAGTAATATTAATGAAACTTATCACCTATGAAGAGAAAGAAAGTAGATAAAGTTCTTGGCAACACCAATATTTTGAAGACAGATAGAGGAGGAGGAGCCACCAAAGGAGACTAAACAGGAGAGGACAATAAGGTTGGAAGGAAGAAAGGAAAGAAGGAAGGAAGGAAGGACGGGAGGGAGGGAGGAAACTGGTGGAGTGTAGTTAGATGAAAGCCAGAGGAAGAAAGTTTTCAGGAAGCAGAGGCAGTTACATGTGTAACTGTGGTAAGAGGTTGAGGAAGATCCCTCTTCAAAATTTGAAATCACGAAGGTCATTAGCCATCTTGACAAGTGCAATTTTGTTTGAATGGTGGAAGTTGAAGGAGGAGGGCAGAGGGAGCTAGAAAAAAAAGTGTCAAATTAAAAATTGATGTAAAGTGAAGGGGGATAAAATAGCAGATTGCAATTAGGCAAGTGGAGATAGCATGTGCAGATAACTGTTTTAATATCTTTGTCTCTGAAGGGGGCAAAAAAATGTGGAAAAATCTCAAGGACAGGGTATCACAGAGGGTTTTTAAAAGACAGGAGAATCTAGAGCATGTTCATCCAGTGACCATAATGATCTTCCAGAAGGGAAACAGATGCAATCCAAGGAGAGGTGATCTGTAAGCGTAGTATTCTTGGGAAATTGAGAAGGAATGGGCTCCAGAATATAAACAAGGGATTGCATTTTGATAACAGAAGGGGAACTTTAGCTACAGTAGTAGGAAGAACAAGGAAGAAGAATGGATGCAGGTACTTTTATAGTCTTCTACAACAGTTTCAGACTTTACTAACCCCTCTCTGCTCAGAAGAGCAACCAAGTCCTAATTCTCCACTGCAAAAATTGAGATAATGAAACTGAAGACTAAACCAACTGATCAACAGCGCCCTAGCTTCTAACATCTTTGGACATTCTCTGGAGGTCAGATTTTGGATAACAATAAAGCAGTGGTAGTAAAAGGTAAATTCTGTCCAGCATCTGGAATAGCTTTGCTTGCATTTCCTCACATATAGTACACCTGCCGCTATACATCCCTTCTTATCAGTGCTCAGACACTCATTTTGGTGATAAGAATTTTAAGTTGTCACTTTTGTTTTAAAAGTCTAAAAATAGGGAGGAGATGGGGGCAAGGAGGGGATAGGTATACAAAATGTCTGTTAGCTACAGAACCTTTACACCAAAAGGCTGAAGCACAAGACAAGAGCATTGCTTGAAAGCTGTTTTCTGGTATACTCAAAAAATGTCTATTGCACTATCTTCAATGCAGTGCCCTGGGATTTTGAGCCATGACTGGCCTGGCTAGTTGACACTAACATTTTCTCTTATAGCTACATCTGACAACTCACCACTCACTAGTCATCCAGCTTACGGTAATATTTATGGACACCTTTGAACTCAATCACACAGCAAGTAAGACCTACGGAAGAAGGGAAAACAGTGACAATGGTTAAATAACTTGTTTTCTTCTTCTCCTTTTCTTAGGCACAAAGTCAAGGGTTAAATGCACATTAAAAAGGGCAAGTGTCTGCTCTTAGGGATGAGTGAACTGTGGTTCCATTAAAGGAAGATTTCAAGAAACATCACATAGTAGAGGATTTTTCTCTTCCCCAAATGAAGCATCATTTTAGGTTTCCACCTACATATGTCAATTTAATTATAAAACAGATTTTATAAATCAGAAGCAATAATGGGGTGCTGGGTGAGTGTGAGTGTGTGTGTGTGTGTGTGTGTGTGCATGCGTGTGTAATTTTTAAATATGCAATGTGCAGATTTTGCACTCCAGAGAGTTAATCAAACTGTCAGGCACAAGACCAAAAACTGAAAAGCACACACAGTGGTATGTCATGGTAACTTAGCAACTAGAGCTGAAGAGGTTAAGACAGAAATTGCTGTCATTTTCTTACATTTAAGAATTTCTACCTTATATTCTCCCTGCTCCCCACCTCCCAAACACACATTCTGATTCCTCCAGGTGGTAGTTCACTGAATCAAATCTTTTATATCTTTTAATGATCTGTGTTTGACAATTTCTATTTGTGGAGGATAAGAGGAATCACCTACCGAGCATGGAATTTCAGAGCAGCTGTGGATACTTCATTGATCAAGACTCTAAGTCTTTTGTGCATAACACAAGTGTTACCAACGAGACACAATTTCCCATCAGAATGTGAACCAGACACAGATAACGTGCAATTCCTATACATAAGAATAGCATCACAGGGACATAACCAGGTCCATGACAGGTCCGTTCTCCTACCAAATGGCAGTTGCCTCTGTCAGTGTGACAGGTGTGCAGCGCTCCTGAAGGGGCACCACGGCAGAGCCTTCATATGGTAGGTCCTCTAGGTCAAGGAAATTCTGGCTAAACATGTAAAAAAGTGTTCCATACCTTGAGGCTTGTGTAAAGAGCAGAAATGAAATAGTCAAACCTTGGATTGCAAGTCACTTGTTCTGAGAATATTACACAAGATGAGCAAACATTTCGAATAAATTTTAACTGGATGAAGGAACAAGGTCTTGCAACACTAGTGGTATGTGACACCAAACATCACAGAACCACAATGGAGCCAATGATTCTTGAAATTTGCTGTGACGTACAAGTGTTTGGAATTACAAGTATGTTTCTGGAAAAAATTTATGCTCACAAACCAAGATTTTACTGTATTTGCAAACAAAGCATGGAGGAGGAGCATTATTAAGGTACTTAAAGTGCTGATATATTTTATAGTTTGCATAATACCCCGATTGGCCTTGAGTTAGAGAGAAGACGGAGGGATTACTTCTCTCCTTCCTCCAGACCTGATCACAATGGCTGTCATACTGAGCACTCTTTACACCAGGCTCTCACCTCTAGGAAAAGAGGCTTATCTGAGGGTAGCAAAGGGCAAAGGTGAACTGGAATGACTACATAATCCTCCTCCTCCACGCTGACCCTTGGACAGATTGCTTAAAAGGTCACGTGTTTCCTTTAAGGTAGATGTAGCTGGTAGTAGATTGAATATAGTAATCCCTCTCGACTGCAGCATGATTGTGCTAGATTTTGGTGAGACTTTTAAGAAGGAAAGGTCAGAACGTCAAGACACTCTGTGGGGGGGGGGGGGAAGCATGGGATCATGCCAACTATAATACTTCGATTTTATGATTTGTGGCTCCGTTCTCTTGTTGTTCCTGGCCCTTACCCAGTATGTTCAAAATACTTTGCCTGACCCATCTTTCCCAAAATTGTTAATCTTAGAAGCAGGGTTTGAATGTTCATTGGTTTTTTAGTTTTAAGATGAGCAGGAATTTAACTGTTGGTTCATTGTGTTATCTTAACTAAGAAGACATAAAGAATTCTAGAAATAAAAATATTCTGGGGCCAGGATTTACTGGAAATTACCAGGCTATTATGATTTTTTTGTTCTCTTATTAAATCATAGTTCTTGCACTTCATAAAGACGTTAATCATTTTTCCATTTTTTCCTCATTTCCTATGTGAGATGGCCTAAGAGGCTTATGGAAGCCATATATATAGGCAGAGATAGGCAGATAAAAATAAAAGGAAGCAAAAGAAAAGCCATGTGGGTTCTTTCTTGTCTCTTCCTACACTTATATTTGGGGGGGGGTGGTATATACTTCCTGGGCCTCAAAGGTTGCTAGACCCAGATACTTTAGTTTGTATCTGAAGCCAGATGATCATCATACAAGATTTTGCTACCCTCACATGAGTTAGTTTGTTCCTTTTTCTGTGATTGATGAGGCTGTGTCATGATGCCTTTTGTCTCTGTGTGGTCATTTATCCATTCATTCATTTGAGGATATTAACTGAGTTCCTTCAGGGTTGGATTCCACAGTCTCAGAAAGGACTAGGTCATTCTCCTTACCCTCAGAGCTGAAAATAGGTACACTGCATGTCAAGGCATTCCACATCAGCCCAGGGCTGTGCTTCCTCTCAGCTCTGCTCCTGTAGGAGCTCCATTCTTGGTCAAAGGGCATCCTGGTCATCTTGTCTGTCCTCTGCAGCACTAATGCTCAAAGAGAGGTGAATACACTTCCTGGATTGTGGAAGATAACTGCCTGGAGTATAGGAAGATATTTCCCAAATATCTTTTTTTTAATTCAGAGAATGGAAAGAAATTATGGATTCATATTAGCTTATTCTCCTTTTTCCCCCCTCTACTTTTGGAATCACATGTCATAGGCAGTGTAAGAAGTGCCCAAAAGAGGAGGGGTCTGCCACACAGATGGTTTGACAGCAGTATCCTCTTTGGCTTTTAGAGCGTTGCAATGCCGTGCAGTTTACACTCGTCCATGTAAGTGCATCTGTAAATTGTACTGTCTAGTTCTACTAAACTCACCCTCAAAAATGCACAACTGCCTTAATACATTCCTGAATGAAAACACTGCTGATTAATGATGATAGCACAGGTACAAAAGAACAACAAAAATTGATGAAGCTGACAATGTACCTTCCCTGCATATTCTTCTTGTAAATTTTACGAGGAGAGAACAATGCAATGTAATGAGGGCTTGTACAAAGTTGCCAGAATTTTTAGAAATCATTAAGTAAATCATTTAAAATATGGATTTCTATCCAATCAATGGATGTCACTTGGCTGTGTTTCCCAGTGGACTTTAACCTAAGTAAATTGTGACACTTATGATGCAAGCTAATGTCAGTCATATATGTATATAATTTTTGAATTAATACATGTTCATTTAGTGGAGTGCATATTCAAAAATAGTAACCTGCATCCATGATCAACCTTAAGCGCTTATTCTGGAGTTCCTTTTCTGGATTTTGTGACCACTGCAGGTCCATTGGCCCTGTAGGCTGAGCCACCTTGACTAATTTGTCCCATGAATCAGTATTGATCTGCGTGGCATTTTGCTCACATGTCTTCTCCTGACCAGAACAGATTACGTATCAAATCCTGTGGAAAACCTTTTGATTTTAATGAGAAGAATCATGTTGTTAATGCCTCATAGAATACTGCTTCCTGCTAAATTTGAAAAATATCTTTTTTCTATGGCCTTTTCCTATTTTTGCCCAGATAAGCTGTCAGCCATAGCTTTGTCCTTAAATGGGGCCAGATCATACTTTCCTTCAATAAATATTAACTGACCATCTGCTACACTCCCTTCTTTTCAGGAATGTTCTGCATTGTTTCTCAAACAGTTACATTAGGCCAACTGGTATTTTCAGGGTCCCACCCTCACATGGAGATCCACAAGCATGTAACACAGGGCCACAAAGAAGTCAGTGGCCACCCCTGAATTTCCCCTGCGGATGCCTCATCCCAATCCCATTTCTGTGGTCTCTAGTCTTGGAGTTGGCTTACTAGTTGTTGGTTTGCAAACCCAAAGAGCTGCCTGGGTGAATCTGAAACTGGCCCCCAGCACCTAAGGCAAGGAGAAATAGAAGAAAGAGGCAGCCCCTGTCACCCCAATCAGTAGATAGCAGATTTCAAAAGCAAGAGAACTCACCTCCAAGACTTGTATTGGGTGGCCACAAGCTGAGGGGATCTCCATACCCTCCCGCCAGAACTTTAAGTGTATGTGAAGGTCCTAATGGGTTTCTGTCATGTATACTGTCAGATGATCTGAACAACATGTTGCTCTCTCAAGACTGCCTCCTTGGAGCTCCTGGGTAGTAATCATCTGACTGCAGTCATGATCTCACGGTTCATGGATTCAAGCCCAGCATGGGGCTCTGTGCAGACAGCTCAGAGCCTGGAGCCTGCTTCGGATTCTGTGTCTCCTTCTCTCTCTGTCCCTCCCTCACTCATGCTCTGTCTCTATCAAAACTAAATAAAACATTAAAAAAATGAAAAGACTGCTTCCTTGAAAATGGTTCTGCCTCTGGGAATGGTGGGCAGAGCCTACATTTCAAGGAATGTTTCACAATCTTGTACCACAGATACTTTGGACCAGAAAATACTTTGTTGTGGGGCTGTCTTGGGCACTGTGGGTGTTTAGTAGCTTCTCAGGCTTCTACCCACTGGATACAAGTAGCTAGCCTTCCCCTTCTAATGAAAAAATGTCTCCAGACACCATGACATGGATTCTGGAGGGCAGAATCACTCTTGGTTGAGAATCAACTGTTTTCAGGGCTAACAGGCAAAATAACAGGGGTGCCTCGGTGGCTCAGTAGGTTAAGTGTCTGACTCTTGATTTCAACTCAGGTCATGATCTCCCAGTTCCTGAGATGGAGCCCTGTGTGGGGCTCCGTGCTAACAGTGTGGAGCATCTTTAGTTTTCTCTTTCTCTCACTCTCTCTACCCCTCCCTTCCCCTAATTTTCTCTCTCTCTCTCCTTTCTCAAAAATAAGCCTAGAAAAAAAAAAGCTTCTATGGTAAGAAATACTGGCCAGGGAAGGTTTAGACAGAGCTACCTGAGAAAGCCACCCTGAGGAGGGGGTATATAAGCTGTCACCCGAAAACTGAGAAGAAACCAGTCTCCTGATGTGGATTGGAGAAGAGCTTTCTAGGTTACAAAGATAGCAAGTGCAAAGGCCCTGAGGCTTGAGCATGATGGACTCTGGGAACTGAAGCAAGGCCAGTATTCCGTCAGTGCAGTAGCAAGAAGTAAGGGTGGATATGTGGGCAAAGTCAGCAGCATATGGGACCCACTACTTGACAGTGATGATCAGTTCGGGAAAAGATGTGCATCTGCAAACATTCTGTGAATTCAGAAAAGAGCTACCCCCACCCCTGCCCTGTAGCCTTGTGGAACCTTTCAGGAAACTATAATATTGGAAGTTGTAGATAAGTAATCTTTCTAATAACTGAAGAATTCCAACTTTGGAGTCTGCGAGCAGGGACTAGTGACATGCACATATGTGTAGACTCTAATGGGTGGAGGGTTGGCTTCTGCATAGTCTACTAGTTAATTTAGAATGAGATATTGAATATTCAGAATACTCAGGCATTGCTTGAAATAAAAAGTTGGTGAGGAGAGAAAATTGAGATGTTATTCTACAACTCAGGAAATGCATTTGCCAAGTCCTCAAAGAAATTAGTTGAGACATTAATCTGCTGTGTTGCCATTTGCATAATTAACTTTGTCCAATCCCCAGATCTTTAAATTCAGCTTTTTTTCCTAGGGTAAGGTATTTGCTTGGCAGCTTTACCTCTGTGTACCTCAGTTTTTCCATCTGTGAAATGCTAGGATCTTTAAGACCTATTCAATACCTAAAATGTTTTGAATCTCTGATCTTTTCTATTTTGCTGCCTCAGAGTAAATATAATTTAATTTTTAGTGAAGTCTCCATGCTTATGTAGAATAATTGGAGAAAAATGGATCTCTTTGATCTTTCTTGTGTGGATTGCTTGGATTAATGTGAGATAATATATAGCATCACACTGTCTTTCATAACTCAATTTCTTTATCAAAACCTAAGGTGGGTCTGGCAGGTGCCTTTCGTCCGGCATCCAGCCAGAGATACATCCAGGAGCAATTTGCTGAAAAGAAATAAGAAACTTTCTCTTCTGCCAACCTTCCTCATGCCTGCTGCTCTTGAAAAGCTATTTCTACAGAAAAAAAAAATCTATAAACACAGATATAAAAAGCAACAGTTGCCTCTCAAGTTGCCATCACATGTGACCTGATTTTTCAATCCTCTGTGATGTCTGGACCCTTGTTTCCCAGCAAGAGCCAAAGCAAACTGCTTTCAAGAGTCTCCATCTTCTGTCTGTTTGCAAACCATACCCAGTTTGCCCATTAGGCAGACATCTGGCATGGGGACCACAGCACAGTTTCCTTGTGGAGCCTCATTCTGAGACGGGGGCCCAGCTGTACTCTGTCAGAACTCATCTGAAGATGCAGAGGTCAGTGTGAGGTGGGATGAATGAACTGCTTTCTGACATGAGGACCAAACCAGAGAACATTTTGGGACAGTGGGTGGCCTGAGGCTGATGCTGTTTTCTGGAAAAGAAGGGTAAAGAGTACAGTCATCTACCAGCTGCCCTTGGAAAAGCTGTTGTAAGGGAGAAGTTGTGTGTGTGTGTGTGTGTGTGTGTGTGTGAGAGAGAGAGAGAGAAAGAGAGAGAGAGAACATGAGTATGTAACTAATAACCGAAAGCTAGATACTATCATCAAGTAGTTTAACAAAAATTCTCCTTCTCCAAACCCTTCTTCAAATCTTTTTTAAAAATACCTCTTTTCCAAGAAACAACATGGACTCCTAGTCTATTTTGTTATCATTTGTACCTGTTCTTTGCCATTCATTGTCCTTTGCTCAAATTTCTTCCTGACATTTTGGACAGAACTGGTGACTTCAGAGCCAATTAAAAATTTTGTGTGAGGATGCTTCTGTACTCTGGGAAAGAAAATTCAGCAGATCACCTTTGTGTGTGTGTGTGTGTGTGTGTGTGTGTGTGTGTGTGTGTGAGAAATTTAGGAAGCCGGGAGCACCTGAAATTTATAGTAATATTCTTGAAGATTTCCACACCCTAATAAAAATACTACCTGGATTGGTTTTATTACTTCAGCATAATAGATAATCCCGAAACACAGTGGATTAAAACAACATGCATTTACTTAGTTCACATTCAGATGGGGTGGAAATTGAAGCTGTCTTTATTCCAAGGTCCTTCTGGCCTTGGCAGGGGGCTTCCTGTGTAGCCCAGCGCAGGGCAGCTAGGCAGCATAGCTGTTAGTGTTGTCTGGCTGTCGGCCAGAGGGATGATGACAACTGAGTGGCATTGCTTTCCTCTTCCAGAAGGCTAGCCTGGGCATGTTGACATGTGCTCACAAGGGTCCAAGAAGGCAAGCAGAGGGCCTGGACTCAGAACTGGTGCAGAATTTATTAACCCAAAGCAAGTCACAAGATGAGACTCAATTCAGCAGGTAAGGAATTAGACTCCATGGATTGATAGAAGGGACTGCAGGGATACAGGGGCATCTGGGTGCTCGAGTCAGTTAAGTGTCTGACTCTTGATTTCAGCTCAGGTCTTGATCTCTTGGTTCATGAGGTTGAACCCCACATCAGGCTCTGCACATCTAACTGGTGCAAGGGACTCTCTTTCTCTCCCTGTCTCTCTGCCCCTCCCCTACGCTCACTCATTCTCTCAGAATAAATAAATATACTCAAAAAAAAAGAAGAAGAAATAGAAAAGGATGTGGAGACAAAGAGGGGCCCTTTTTGCAATCTACCTCACTATAAGTATTAGCACACCTCAGAGATATCGTGTGTTTGGGTCCAGATCATTGCAATAAGGTGAATGCAATAAAGTGAGTCGAATGAATTTTTTAGTTTCCCTGTGTATATAAAACTCATGTTTACATTATAATGAGTCTGTTAAGTGTGCAATAGCATATGTAGAAAAAAACAACATACATACCTTAATTTAAACAAGTTCTATTGCTAAAAAACACTAAGCACCTCTGAGCTTTCAGTGAGTTGTAATCACTGATCACAGATCATCATAACAAAAATAATAGTAATGAAAAAGTTTGAAATATTGCAAGAATTACCGAAATGTGACAGATACAAAGTGAACAAATGGTGTTGGGAAAATAGTTTTAATAAACTTGCTTGATGAATGGTTGCCACATACCTTCAATTTATAAAAAACACAGTATCTGCAAAGACAATAAAGCCAAGTTCAGTAAACGCAGTATGCCTACAGTACATATGACTGTGTAGGTAACTTACATATATTTTTGCCAATTTTTGCAAAAACCCAGCTAGTTAAACATAACTTTCCTATTTTAGAGTTGAAGAAACCAAGGTTTAGAGAGACTAAGTGGCTTGTCCAAGATCTTGAATAATAAATACAATATTTGTAATAAATATAATAAATAAATAATAAATACAATATTCTGGTCAAAAGAAGACAAGTTTTGGTCCAGGATTTGTATGACCCAAAATCTTTCTTTTCTTTTTCCTCTTTGATATATTTCTTTATTTTCATAGTTATAAAATTCTGCTATCCAATTCTAGGATCTTTAGTCCTCTATCTCTTTTCAAAATCTCATGTGACCTTATTACTGCATCTACATAATTTATTAGTGTTCTTTTATTAAAAGAAAATGTGAGAGTTGCTAGAGTTGGTAAAGACTGAAACTAAACCCTAAATAGTAATCTGTACTATGGATATTTCATGCTGAAAATATTTCCTGGCTATTATCCAATCTTCAGGAATTCACTAGAGCCTAGGAGTGGAGAGACATAAAGGTCCAAAAGACAGGTTGATACAACTAGGAAGATGAGAACAAAGAGAATGAATGTTCTAGAAGGGATGTGTCATTTTGGTGGTTTCTTATATATTCATTCTTCCTTGGGAAGATCCTCCAGGGTGAGTGCCTTGCACACATAGTACAGGGGGAAGGGCCATATTCCAACAAACAGAGCTCTGGCACCAAGGATTCTTGTATGACTGACTAGCCATCTGAAATTAGTTCATCACTTTACTTCGCCAGACCTCAGATTCTTCACTACTATACCAAGAATGTTCGAGTTATAACCAGCCTTGGATATGAAGTTATTCCAGCATTCTGATTCAGTGCACAAGGACACCTGGAGGAGGGGACGTCTGGGGCTGAAATTTAACCAGCCTTCCAAGCTGGGCTCTACCTGCTAGAACAAAGTAGCGTCTTTTCAAAACTTGTAATAAGAATATGAATGCAATGCCTTTTTAAATTCTCATAAATTTCTGTATGGTTAACCTTTGTATTATTGTCTTTAACGGTCTCTGCTTGTTATCTCCAGTAAACTGGGAGTGAACCTGCACAAGTTTTATGCTCTCCTCCTGAACTATGGATTCATATAATGATCATTGTCTTCTAATTGAGTACAAGCATATGATGACAGCAACAATGTTTCATCCTCATAAAAATATCACCTAATGTTCACTCATTGTTAGTGACATTCTCTCTGCTAAAACCTGATGTCTGAGGTTAACTTCCTTTTGGAAGGAATAAGTCAAGACAAGGTCTGAGGGGGATGTTTAGGGAAACAATGGTCAGACAACTTCCATTCTAGGTCTTGGGAGAAACACATCTTGCCTTGGTGTCTTCTGGCTTCTCCTCATCAAAGGAGTAAGACCTTATCATTTCAATGAATTGGGGAGAAGAAGAGCATGAAGTGGTCTGTTTTGGGTGGTGGGTGGGGATGCTTTAGAATGGCAACACACAAATAATTCTTAGACACAGCAGATGCCCAGCCAGGCACATTAGATTGGAGTTCCACACAGTGCATGGGACCAGAAAACCAGCTTTTAATAAGAATATTTGCTGGCCTTGTGCCCTATGCATATTTCACTTAGGAATCCAAGACATCAGCAGACACCTACTTACAAGCTTCACAGTGTCAGATCCTGGCCAAGGATATAAATAAATATTCAGACTTAACCGCATAAACTCTGTTAGAGCAAAGTCTTACTTCTAGGATCCCTGCTAATGCTAAACTTTGTGACATCCATGGGTTCAGCATTTTCATTTTTAAATTTTCTTTTACTGTCTCAAGTTACTCTTTTGCTTACAGAGTTACAAGCTATTAGAATGCTAATAAAGAGTTCACATTCTACTTCTGAGTTTTGTGGTCATTTTTTCTTTCAATATCAAGGACTTACTTTTCAAGAAGAAGGAGGAAGAAGAAGAGAAAGTGGGGGAGGAAGAGGAGAAGGAGGAGAAGGAGAAAGAGAGAAAGAACTCTTACTGTGTTAGTCTACTGAGGCTCCCATAACAAAATAGACTGGTTTATGCCACAGAAATATATTTTCTTAGAATTACAAGGCTACAAGTCTACCATCAAGGTGTCAACAGGATTTGTTTCTTCTAAGCCCTCTCTCCATGGCTTGCAGATGGCCACTTTCTCACTGTGTCTTTTTTTTTTTTTTTTTATGTTTTACTGTTTATTTTTGAGAAAGAATCCCACACACAGTCCACACTGTCAGTGCAGAGCCCAATGTGGGACTCAAACTCATGCACTGTGAGATCATGACCTGAGCCAAAATCATGAGTCGGGTGCTTAACCTACTGAGCCACTCAGGTACCCTCTCACTATGTCTTCACATGGTTTTACTTTGGGAGCAAGCACCCCTGGTGTCTCTGTGTTATAATCTACAGTCATTGTGGGTGAGGAGCCAAGCCTAAAGATCTCATTTTAATTTTATCACCTTTTTAAAGACCTTATCTTCAGATAGAGTTACATTATGGTGTACTAGGGTGAGGGGTGGCTAGGGCCTCAATATATAAATTTTGGAGAACACAATTCCACCTATAACAGTCAATATAATTTTTTTCTGTCAGATATGATTCTAGTCACTTAATACAAATTAAGTCCAGGATTTCTCAAACACAGTACTATTGACATTTGGACGAACTAATTCTTTGTTAGGATAGGTAGGAGGCTGTCCTGTGCATTGTAGTGTGTTTAGTATCATCCCTTTATTCTAACAGTTAGATGGTGATTGCACTCCCTCCCTGAGTAGTAACAAGAGAAATGTCTCCACACATCAAATCCTCCCTGGGGGACAAAATTGTCCCTATTAAGAATCACTTATTGGGGCACCTGGGTGGCTCAGTCGGTTAAGCCTCTGGCTTCGGCTCAGGTCATGATCTCACGGTTTGTGGTTTCAGGCCCCACATCAGGCTCTGTGCTAACAGCTAGCTCAGAGCCTACAGCCTGCTTTGGATTCTGTGTCTCCCTCTCTCTCTGACCCTCCCCTGCTCACGCTGTCTCTCTCTGTCTCTCAAAAATAAATAAAAAACATTAAAAAAAAAAAGAACCACTTATTGAGTCACATCTTTACCACAGCATTGCAAGTTAGGTTTTAATATTCCCAGTTTACAGAGAAAGATACTGAGGTCAAGAGAAGGTGAATGATAGATCAAGCTCACATAAGCACTGATTGGCAGAGCCAGGATTTGAACCATCTGTATTTGTTTATGACATTAAGTTGCCATTAGGGGCTGCCCTACAACTCTTCAACCTTCCACCGTCTCTAATCCAGTTAACTCAAGCTCTGAAACATTGGTCTCAGACTAATCAGTAATTAACCATTTGATGCTACCTTTTAATCTCTTTGTGAAATTTCAAACTATAAATGGATTCTGCTTTCCCCAAATATGGAACTACTGGTATTGCCAATTGACAGTCTGACATTGTACTAACAGTGCTCTCTAAAATGGTCATTAATGGGGGCCCCTGGATGGCTCAGTTAGTAGAGAATGCAACTTTAGATCTAAGGGTTGTGAATTGGATCCCCACATTGGGCTAAAGCTGACACTAAATAAATAAGTACTAAAATGGTCATTAATAATTGAAAACTAGACTGTAGAATACACTCTAAGAACATCAGTTTCTAAATCTTAACTTTAATGCATCACCCCTACAATGTATGAAAGCCAATTTTAATGAAGAAAAAGGAATTGGTGAATTTGGGATATTCGCCTTTGACTACACAAAGTATAGGAACAGAATTAAGATTTACATTGTTCCTTGTGAGAAATTGTTTAAATATGGGGAAAAAAGAGCTTGGATACTGCACCTAGGAAAATGTGAACAGTTTCAGAGTAATGTTCACTTTTTCTTAAGAGCCTGTGGGCTCATCACATTGGACCCGAACTTCTAATAACCTTCAAAGTGGAGAGGAAACAAAATGAATGTGCCAGTGTGTTTACTGTGGTATTCTGGAAAAGAGTCTTTCCTTACTCTCCAGAGGTAATCGTTGATTTCCCAGCATGAAGCACAAGACTTGATTAACTTTATCCAAGAATACCAATAAATGTTGTATTGGCCATAAAAACAGTCAGCTCTAATATAAATTCAACTCCAGTATTTAATTCCTTGACCTTCCATGTCAGAGATTCCCACAAGCAAGCTACATGCCCTGTGAAGTGTCTCCTTTTTATTGGCTCTAAATTTACCGTCTGATCACTTTGTAACTCCTATGCTCATCGTGCTTGGAGACAACATAAAAAAGGACTGTTCCAGAGACCTTCATATTTTGGAACATCTTTATCTATTCTACTCTTACTGTTCCCTCTACCTCAACTTTTCCATATGGTAATGAATTTTCTGGGGCAGATGTGTTGTTGTTTTTTCTTTACACAGACTTGAAGCAAATGAGAGAGAATCTTCCATTGAGAATGACACCAAGCTGAATCCTCTGGAATGTTGTTTCTACTTTACCTATTATTTTATTATAACAATGGCCTTAAAAATTTCTAATCCCCATTGTTTATGCCACAGGTTTTAAGGGTGCCATCCAACAGAATGAGCTCTAGAGGTACATTTTGAGAAAATAATTATTCATAGAGACTCCTAGTAAGTCCTTGTTTATTTCTAAGAGTATATTTCAAACAGTATAAACAAATCTACCATCCCAATTCCTTCACCTCTTGAAAAGGTTTCTCCTTTACTGTTTTGAAATGTTTATTTCTATTTTATCACTTTTTTTTATTATTATAAATTTACCAAGGAAAGATAAGACCTACTGGTCACTCTTGCCTAGGGGTGTCTGTACCCAGGATTCTTAACCAGACTATGTCATATTCACTCCTGGGAATTTTCTGAACTATGCCCCATGATTCTCCTTCCTGCAGAGATGCAGATACACTCTGATATGCTTCAAGTCACAGAGTTACTTTTACCAATGACAGCTCATTGTATCTCTTGGTATGTCAGGGCTATAAAATAACATTGAGAACCACTGGTCTGTATGAAAGAAAATGGATTTTGTTGAGTGGGATTTTTTAGAGGGCAGAATTTTAGATTTTTCCCCTGAATGCTTTATCCTCTTTGCATTTAACCACACACATGCTGTTCCCTCACCTGGGATGTCCTTTTGTGCTTTTCCCATTCATCTTTAAGTATCTGGCTGCGCCATCTCCAGGCTGGAACGCCTACTCCAGGTCACCAGGCAGAGTTCGCTGTACTGGCTGGCCCTGTGCTCTCATGGCATCTTGAAGCAATTCCTTGATATCTTGTGCAATTGTTTTGGAATCTGCCTTTTCTCTCAGTAGACTTTCAGATCTTGACATTTAGGGAGGATAGAGATATTTATATCCCTTGTAGAAAGAAACATGCCCGGCATATAGAGGGCACTCCATAAATGTCCATGAATGAATGAATGAAAATGAATGAATGACACTTTAGGGAAAGGAGAAACTAATTTAGAGAGAAGCAAACAAGGGCAAATAATTCAAAGACAACATAATGGGCCCTTAACAATGGCTGAGGAAATACTAAAGACACATTTGCTTCCCAAAATCTGCCTCTAACCGGCTAGGAAAAAGCATCAGGCAAGAAAAAATTGTTTTGTTTTAAGCACCACAACGTCAAGGTTGTTTCTTGAACCTGCCAGCATCTAGCGGACTATTCTCATTTTGGGTGAGAAAGTAAATGGTAAAATTCCACTCCCACTTACAAGTACTGACATATATCTATATGTGTTTTGCTCCAGCCCCAACATGGCAAGCTAAGGAGGTGTCACTGGCAATGGGTTAAAAATAATAAAGATGTTCTGAAAATTTGATGAAAGCTTGAGGGTAAATGTTATTTTAACATCAGATGCTACAGCAACAAGAAGACTGAATCCTAGAACTTATGAAAAAATAATGAAAAAGACTTGAGACTGTTGTTTCTAATAATAATTAAAAAAAAAAAAGAGTAATGTTGTCATTTAAGTCAGTCAAAACTGAAGCAGCCTGACAGACCCCATAAAGAACAGAGTCCCAAGACCAGATGGAGACTCCTCTCTTCTGCACACGGTGGCAGCGGGAAGTAATCTCTCCCATCTTTCCCCTATAACAGAGAATAAATGCCAGGGCAGGACTCCAGGCTCTGCAGTGCAGGTGCACGCCCACACCCACACCGATACCCACATCCATACCCCATTCCTTAAGTCTTATTGGCCTTTGCAAATAATTACTTATTCACTACCCAAAGCTAGTAAAAATTAATATGGTTCTCACTATTGGGAAAGGACAAGATAGTTCCTCATGAAAAATATTTAAATAAACATGTGAACTTCCCCCCCACACCCCATGGCTGGGTATCCTATTTCTCATCTGAATACCTATTTTCATTCTTTGAGTCCCAGAGCTCCTTGAAAGACAGTGGAAACACACACACACACACACACACACACACACACACACACACACACGTTGGCCGAATCGCAAATTAGGAGAAATTTCTGTTCTGTTTAGAGAAAGCCTTGGGTAAAATTACCCACACCTGCATGAGGCTTGAAACTAAAAGCAGGGAGCCAAGATGGCGGAGAGGAAGGGAGCTCTGTAAACTCCGTCTGCACCATTTATTGAACTGAGAAGGATATTACGCTCATCTGCGAGAGTGGGAGGAGAAAATACGAACTCCAGAAGGAATAGAACCTCCAGGATACCTGAGTGAGTGGGGGCGAATGGGGGAGATCCAAAAACAGGCCAGCCTGGAACGGGCAGGGGAGGTAAGATCCCCAGCCCAACGTGGCGCAAGCTCGCAGCGCCCGAGAGACAAAAGGAAGAGACAGTCGGAACGCGCTCATAGAACTGTCTCTGGGAAAGAGGTATAGAACGCTTGGCTGCGCTTGGAGACAGAAACCCACTCCATAGATAACTGCTGGATAGCCGGAATCCCAAAATGGGGTGGTGCAAGAGAAGGAATAGCCTCCAGCCCTAAGCCATCTCGGCAGGGAATCAGAAGCGTCTGTGGCTGTGAGAAGCAGCTGCGCTGGGGAGGTGCGCTCCCCGGCAGGAAGCGGCTGGAGCGGCTGGAGCGGCGACTGTGCCAGGCGCAAGCAATTCGAACTTGGTTTTGGGTACGGGACCACGGACCGCATTTCCACGGCACACCTCGCCCCCTGCACGGACTGCGCGAATCCCAGGTCCCCACCAGGAAAAAATAGGGCGCACAACGACAGGATCCCCAACAAAGAGTCGGTGGCGGGTGGAGGCCTGGGCGCGCGCTTAGACTGTAGGAGATCCAAGCTCATTTCCAGCAGCACACAGCGTCTTGAGCAAAGCTATCAGAAACTAAGAGAGACTCGGTTTTTTGCTTTTTGTTTTTTTCCTTTCCCCCATTGCAATCGCGATCCTGACTGGGGTTGGGGACTCCGCAATTGAGTCTGTGAAGGTGCGCACTTCACCTCCTGCTGCTCATTTCGCCTCAGGCAGGGATGGAGCCTCTGAGAACAGACTCCAAGACTTACCACATCAAACCAAGCCTATCCACCAGGAGGAGCTGCTGCTTGCTTTTTTTTTTTTTTTCGTTTTTGTTTTTTTTGTTTTGTTTTTTTGTTGTTGTTTGTTTTTTAATATATAAAAAAATTGTTTTTCTTCACTAGTTTCGTACTTACTTCTTTGTCATTATTACCTTTTTTTTCCATTTTCTTTACTCAATTCCTTTAAATTTTACTCCTTATATTCCTTTCTCATTCTCCCTTACTTTTTCACCTTCTTGCAACCCAGATATATTCTCCTGTATCTCATCCTTACCTCTCCCCTAAACTGGTCATACACTTTTAAACGGTCTACTGTCCTTTGTTGTCTCCGATCCCCTTTTATATATATTTTTTTTGTCTTCTTTCTCTTTTCTTTTTATTTTCTCTTCTTCTCTTCTCGTCTCTTTCCCTCCCATTTTCTTTCTTTTCTTTCTCCCCTGTTATGTGTTTCTTTGTTTGATTTGTCTGTGTGTATATGTGCTTCTCTTCCCTTGGTGTTTGTCAGTCTGTTTTCCTTCATTGGACTACACCAAGAAACAAGCCAAAATGTGCAAGAAGGAGTCCCAAATATTGCAGAGTAGGGAAATAAAATACTCACAGGCACAACAAGAGAAACGGAGAGATATCATTAAGAGAATATCTCCTGAAAC
>NC_043700.1:31215494-31322714 GCF_006229205.1 Suricata suricatta | reverse complement strand
AAACTTGAGAGACTATTGAATGCTGAGAATGAACTGAGGGTTGAGGGGGAAGGGGGAGGGGGGAAAAGAGGTGGTGGTGATGGCACTTAAGTGGAAGAGCACTGGGTGTTGTATGGAAAACAATTTGACAATAAAATATTATGGAAAAAAATTTCCCATCACAAGGGAAAAAATATATAACAATGTGTGGTAATGGATGTTAACTAGATTTATAGTGATTCATTTCACAATACTCTATACAAGTATGAAATCATTGTTATACACCCAAAACTGATGTTATATATCAATTATATCTCAATAAAAATAATAACATTAAAAAAAAAAGAAACTAAAAGCAGATGAGAGAATACTCCAGTTTAGGAAGAGTGCAAGGAACGTGGACCCCAGGGAAGGTGAGAAACGCAGTGAACCAGGTGCCCTGGGGTTTCCTTTGTGGGTTCTCCACACATCCCTGGCACCAAGTGGGTATTGGGATTGAAATAGCAAAGGGGGCCTTTTACCCCCCTCTCATCTGCTACAGCTCCTATCCACAAATCACAAAACTGGGCAGAATACCTTGCTAGAATTTGTGTTAAATGATTATCACAAAATGTGATAGAGTAATGACAAACTCATGGCATTGAGGAGTCCCTGTCAGAATTCAAATTCCCAGATATGGTCAAAGCTCATTTTGCTTCTCTGTTATCTGGCTCTTTCTTAAATCCTCTTGGGAGAAAGTGTGATTTTTCGATGGCTTGGTGGACGGTAAAGTCAGTGGAATTTGTGGCCATGCCCTCTCTCCTAGGGATGTTTTCTGTGCTGAGGAATTGAGCAAACTAAATCTGAAACTGGGGGCTAGGAGTGAGCAGTAGTCCAATGTAAAGAGCACCCAAGTGGTGGTGTGTCCCAGAACTGTGACAAAGACTGCCACGTGCATGCCCAAACTGGTCTCATGTTCTTCATGGGCACAAGCTACACTACATTTGCCAGCCTCCTTTGCTGTTAAATGTGATCATAGGACAGAGTGCTGACCGATGGGTTCAGAGAAGAAGTGATATTTGCCATTTCTATGCCTGGCTCATAAAAATGAACGGTTTCTTTCCCTGATGTACTGGCTGAATGAAGAAGACATTGTGGAGGCAGGCAAGTGGAAAAAGACAGATGCTGGATCCCTGAATGGCCACATAGAATGCTTCTCTCCCTGACAACACTTACATCGGACTCCGCGTGAGGGTGAAATGTTTACTTCTTGAACTGCTTGGATTTAAGGATGTGTTAGCACAGGTTACATCATGTACTCTAACCAGATTGAGTATTTTTAGATTGAATCGCATGGCTTCAGTTTTTTCATCTAGAAAAAGCAGCTGCTATCTGCCCATTCTCATTAGCACAGTTCGGAGAACTGTAAGTGAAAGGACACAACTATCAAAGATTTGAAACATGCTAAGTGTCATAGAAGGCATTATTGCTTTGCCATATTTGTTGTACCCCAACATTTTCACTCTTCCGTTTGCCATCCCAGCATGATTCACACACAGCCCAGATTCTCCTTTGAAGTGGGAACAGTTGATTCCCAAACAGAGCTCGGAGACAGGAATTTCTGCTCAGTCACTTGTGGCGTCTGTGGTGATAACTTAATGGTGAAGGAAGTCACTAGATTCCTTTCTGACAGCAGGTTTGGGTTTACTTATTTGATTTTAAGGGTTTGTTTGTTTGTTTGTTTGTTCTTGTTGTTGTTTTGTTTTGTTTTTTTGTTTTTGAGAAGGACAAACAAGTGAGAAAGCAGATTACTCCAGACAGGTAACAAAGGCACTATTGCTGACCAAGACACATTTCCATGACATATTTTCCAGTGGGGAGAGTGGTCAGAGTCACCCTCTGGAAAGTCTCTGGCTGCTTCCAGGACTCTGGAATAACAGGGCAATGACCACTACTTGATCTTAACCAAGAGCAAGAATCTAGAAGAAAGAGAAGGAGAGCCAGCCACAACAGTGAGTGAATGAAGTGGAAACCTTTACGATTACATTTGAGGAAAATAAAAAAGTACACTTCACTTCCAAAGTGTTTCCTATGTTGGCATCAAATAGGTCTAATGGGGGTTTTGGTTCCATGAGTCCCTTGTTGAAAGGCATTGGGTACCTTTGGGAGGACTCAAACTCAAGCCTATTCCCAAATGATTAGGGCTAAAAGATCTGAGAATTTATCTAATTCTTTCTTCTTCCTTTTGTATATGACCCAAGATAAGAAATACTTTGTGCAGTGTTATGCAATCAGCACCAGAATCCATATCTTCTGATTTCTTATCCAGAAGACATTTTACCTCACTCCATTCAATGCTATCCAGAGAGTAGTAATATTATGAAAAGCAAGAATAAAGATGGTATTCTTTTTTCTTTTTTTTTCTTAAATGATGCATTCCCTTTTCTTTTTTTTAATGCTTATTTATTTTTGAGAGACAGAGAGACAGAGCGTGAGAAGGGGAAGGGCAGAGAGAGGAGACACAGAATCTGAAGAAGGCTCCAGGCTCTGAGCTGTCAGCACAGAGCCTGACATGGGGCTCAAACTCAGGAATCGCGAGATCATGACTTGAGCCAAAGTCAGATGCTTAACCGACTGAGCCACCCAGGCACCCCAAAGATGGTATTCTTAGTTCTTAAGTTTGCAGATATTGTTTCTGCACCTACAAATACCAGAGCCTTGAATGTAGTATATATCACCTTATTGTGTTGATTGCTTTGGGGGCCGGGGGGGGGGGCGGTTAGAAGGAGCAGTAGACATAAGGAACAAGAGCTACCATACATTTCCTTCTATCTTCAGTACATATAAATATTATAAAAAACAAATTTGCCCTATATATATAGAAACGTTCTTACTTAGTAAGTCACATCACAAAAAAATATCAAGGTATAAATGTTGAATTCGTTTGACAACAATTAGTCTTTTGAATCAGCCATAGAGAGGTAGTTAGAATAGACTGAGATTGGAATAGAACACTTGGAATAGAATTACATCATTGGTTGGTAGATTCAGGATGTAAGACACAATGAATGATGTTGTCTTGTGACTTTTGGCTGCTACAGACTAAAGTTCCAAACACATGGGTGCATCACTACAGATGAATCCTATAACAGAAGGCTTTGTGTACTCAAACAAAAAATGTGCTAAAAAGACTGCCTTATCTTTCTTCTTCCCCAAATTTGCTCCACCTAGATCTTCCCCATCTTGGTTAATAACCAAACAGCAATATTGGGAAGAAAACACACACACACACACACACACACACACACACACACACGCATGCACCTTAGATTTGTTCTTTATATACTCCACATATAATCTGTTAGCAAATCTTGTCAACTCTACCTTCAATATATATCCCAAATCTGACTGGCTCTTATCACCATTACCACAATCCAAACGACCCTCTTCTCTTGCTTGGATTGTTTTAATAGCTTCTCTACCCATCTTTCTTGACTACTTTTGTCCCCATCCATTAACCCCAACCAGAATAATTCCATTAAAGCATAGGTCAGATCTCATCATCTCTTGCTGCTCAAAACCCCTCAGCACCTCCCACCTCTCTTAGATCAAAGCCAAAAGTACTTACAACAGCCCATGAAGCCATACCTGATCCCTTGCTGTCTTGCTGTTCCAGCTTTATCTGCTACTCCTCTAAGCCTTCCTTGCTCAGCTTCCCTCACACTGGCCTTTCTACTGCTGCTCAACCATGCTACTCACTCTGTCATCTTCAAACACGGTACATGTGTCCTTCCTTCTATGCAGTGAGATTTCTCCTGGGCAGTCTTGTAGCTTGCTCCCTCTCCTCTGGCATTTTCTCTGAAGTGAGTTATTCACCAACAACTACATTTAAAATGTTTTATCTGGCCTGCCTCACATTTCCTATCTATCCTTCTGTGCTGTATTTTTCTCCATTCTTCCTGTCAACATCTAGTATTGTCTATTATTTAATTTGTTAGTTGCCTGTCTCACCTCTCTAGAATGTAACATCTGTAGGGGTGGGGATTTTTGTCTGTTTGGTCTGTGGTAATATCTCTAGCACTTAGAATAATACCTGATAGACACTCAAAAAATAGCTATTAAATGAATAAATGAGTCAATGGATGAATGAGAAGTTAATGAATAGAAGAAAAGCTTAGTGTACCTTGGGATTTTGGCAAATACTAGTTTTCCTGCTGTTCTCCATACTGTAGGACAATGAATTATGCAGTGGCAGCTTTCAGATTAAAAGATAAGGAAAATCATCTTCTTTTGCTAGCACATTATGATTGCTGCTGCTTTTATTGAATTTAAATGCCATTAGGAGGGGGGCTTGGGTGGCTCAGGCGGTTGAGTGTCCCATTCTTGATTTCACCTCAGATCATGATTTCATGGTCATGGGATCAGGCCCTGTGATGCTTCGGGCTGGATGTAGAGCCTCCTTGGGGTTCTCTCCCTCCTGCCCCTCCTCTACTCATGTGTGTACATTCATAAATAAATAAATTAAATAAATAAATAAATAAATAAATGCCATTAGGTAGCTCATGAGCACTCATCATTCTTCCTGCCCTTGTATGTCTTGTAATTGCCTGATTTACACATTTACCTTCCCTGCTGACTGGTTGTTGAAGGCAT
The DNA here is from genome assembly GCF_006229205.1 of Suricata suricatta. NCBI lineage: Eukaryota > Metazoa > Chordata > Mammalia > Carnivora > Herpestidae > Suricata > Suricata suricatta. The sequence continues at coordinate 31,318,103 of NC_043700.1, read as the reverse complement.
TTGAGTTAAAGACGCTCTGTAGTAGAATGTTACAGAGGCCAAAGTCATAAACCGTCGACTCCCTTGTACGAATTGAGCATTTATCATGAGCTGGGCACCAATGACAAAGACGTCCCTTCCCCCAAAGCTGGAAAGTTAATTGGGCTGTCACAGGAAGCCCACTCCCACACGCAGTAGATCCTTGGACTTGAAACAAACAGCCCTCTTTTCTCCCCCAGAAAGGTACATTTCAGAGATGCCATCATATCAACATATCCTTAGATAATTCATTTATTCCTTCTCTCTCTCATGGCTCAGATTTGTTTTTCCATTTTAGCTGACTGTATTTCTCTGGCCCAGGCCCAAATCTTCTGTGTGATATTTGAGACCCAAGGAGGCTTCGTCTGTCAGCCCTCATGGGGAGGAGTGTCCCTCCCCAGTTCAGACTTGGCACACTGCCAGTGCATTATAGTTTTCCGGGAAGTGTGTCAGGGACTGATTGCCCACCCCCAAGCCAAGCCAGCCCAACCATGCTCATTTGTATCTCTACATTCTTAGCTCAGGGACTGAGGCAGTTTTCTTCACTTTGGTTCAGTACCCTTCCACTCCCAGTCCTGCCCCCAGGGCATGAGCACCATAAAAGAGGCAGGAGCCTTTTGTTTGTGCTCCTCATCAGTGAGATGATTTCCCTTGTCTACACTGCTTCTGCTTGGCCTGACCCTTGCTGGTTGTTGTTCTGTGGAGGGAAATGGAACACCAGGGAGTCACCATTTTCTTTTGCGTCCTGCTTGCACTGTGATTAGTACTCATTTATTTGACACTCGACATCCAAGAAGGTTATGGGAAACTAGTCCTGACTCCTAACTCTTCCCCCCCCCTCTCCCTCTTCTCACTCCCTGGATATTTTGGGACCAGCAGGAGGCACAGCACTTTCTCTGCTTTTGCTTGTCACTTTGAGAATATGATTTTTCACCTTTGTTTAATAATCCTTCCTACTGTGGAGTTACTCCATTCCCTGAGAGCTACTAATGCCTTCCAGTCATACCTAGAATGACATTTAAATTCCTTATCAGGGGTAATCACACCCTCAAACCTCTGATCCTCACCTCTCTATCCTTACCTCCTAATAGTCTCTGCCTCACTCAGTCCATTTCAGTCACATTAGCTTCTTTCTGAAACACATCAGACTCCTGCCTCAGGGATTTTGTGCACATTTTTACCTCTGCTTAAAATGTTTTCCCCCAGCTCCTAGCATGGCTGGCTTCTCATACCTCAGACCAAACATCACCACCTCAGAGCTATGCCTTTTCTGTTGTGTCCATCCGGGAATTAGTATTTATTTTTGAGAGAGAGAGAGCGTGTGAACAGGGGAGGGTCAGAGAGGGAGATACAGAATCTAAAGCAGGCTCCAGGCTCTGAGCTAGCTCTCAGCACAGAGCCTGACGCGGGGCTCGAACCCACATACTGTGAGATCATGACCTGAGCCAAAGCCGGATGCTCAACCGACTGAGCCACCAAGTGTCCCATCCAAGAATTCTTAACATCACTACTTTGCTTTATTTTTATAACAGTCATCACTACCTTAAAATATGTTGTTCAATTATTCATGCATCTATTACTAGAATGTAGCTCTCATTTACCTTATATTTCAGGGCTCAGGACAGGGCTTGTGGATAGGTACACATTCTTCCTGTCTTTTGTGTTGACGTTCACCAACATCCTGGTCACTCATTGCGCTCCCACAGCCCTGAGTTTTTTCCAGGTCACATTAATGGCCTTTTCAGTTCCCCATTGTACAGTTCCACGAATTCCTCCTCTTCAGTGTATTTCAACATTAGTCTGTCTCCATGAGCCATTCTGAGAACTGTAATTTGCCAAAATCTTAAACTTCTACAATCCTCCTCTCTTAGACAACAATTACCTATCTCTTTATCACACCCCTTGCTCAATGCCTACTGATTCTTTCCTTGAAGTGCTTATTGATTTCAGACCCTGAATCCTTTTTCTCCTACTTCCTGATAAATCATGTCAATTCTGTTTCCTCTCTCATCTGCTTGGAAGTCATGACTAAACATTTCTGTGCACTCTCAAAAGCTTTGAAAAGATTCCTTTGTTACATGACTGTACATTGGACTTACTTGGCAATACATTTGGACTCACAATGTCAATGTAATGGACTTCACAATGACAGTATTCTCTTTTTCTTACCCTGTTTCAGGGAGAGAGCACAGCTCCACTTGATAATCCTTTAATTCCTCACTAACGTGCCCTTCCTCATTCTTCCAAAACAGATTCTCCTCTTTCCTCAAGCCTCCAGCTATACCTCTCATATTTCTCATAAGACTGCATCTTTTCTATTAAAAAAATGAACAGTGAAATTGATTCCATCAGGCATAAATTATTTCAGTTCCTACCTCCTTGCTCCAAACTTATCTGAGGCATCTCCTGTCTTTGTCTTCTTCCGGGCTATCTCAGAAGACGAAGTGTGCTATTTATTCATGTATTTTTAGTGCCTAGTGCACTTTTGGGTAGGCATTTGTTATCTATAGATTGAACAAATGAAACAACGGCAGATGGGCAATTCAGAACTTTATTAGCAGAAAGTGGGATGTTTAATATTCCAAAGACTAATACAGATGTGCTCAGACAGATCGGTGGTCTAGAATTGAACAAAGCTAAATGCTAAATCCTTTTGACTTAGTAAAATTGGTGGAAGCACTTAGCCCTGGATCATATATGACTGCATGGTTTAACAGATGCCACCTAAATCCTGGAGTTGGGAAACACAGTTTCTAATCTTAACTTTGCTGCTAGCTGTCATTAGCCCTCTAGACTTCAATAACCTCATCTGAAAATGAGGATCTGATAGGCTCTAATTTCTCTTCTGGTTCTAAAAAGTCTATGAATCTTTTATTCCCTTGTCACTGTGTCAAATTGACAGCCAACAGTGAGGACTTCATTACAGAACAAGTGAACCTGGGTTATGGGAAACTATCTCAAGTGGGACACGAGAAGGAAAAAGAGCACAAGGACATATTAAGTTTACTGGGCCTGATTGCAGTGGGAGCCGTGAAAACTTGAAGCAGGAACTTCAGTCTTTGTACTTATCTCATAAAGGAGCAAAATTAACCATCGAGAGGTAGATTGTGGTATGAACGTGTACTAGGAAGGCCTTGTACTCTATGCAAATAATCTTATACTTTTAGTTTTGATGCAGAAGGAAAGCATTGATGGGTTTTACACGATGACATAGATTTTCACTGTAGATGTAATCTGACTGGTGAACACAGGGAGACCAATTAATTTCTGACAATTTCCAATGGACTGTATAACAGAGTTAATTATTGGTTTTCAGTGTGAAAGCTCTTAATGTGCTATTTAATCACTTTTTTGTTATGGCCAAGAAAGATGAAGGAAAGAAGTAAGGTTGGGTGAAGTAATTGTCCCCTGTTTTTCTGAGAGTATTAATTGATGTTCTCACCCATCACAGACTCAGAAACCATGATTTTAATTATTACTTGTAAGACTTGTTACATTTTACATTTCTTTTTCTCACTTAGTTCTATCCTAATGCTTCATGTTAAACCCAAGAGAAATATATTAGAGCTCTGCATATACTATTATTGGTAAGGTCTCCTAGGACCAAAAGGATACAAAGAAATCAAACATTTTTTTCTTCTCAAGCATATTTGTATATTTCTGTGTAGTTCTAAGTGCTAGGGGTGAACTTATAACAAAGTGAGCTGTGGCTCTTTCTTATTTGGTTATTTACATTGTTCATGGATTCTTGTTTCATTGAGGTATAATTGACATGTAACATTAGTTTCAGATGTCCTATATAATGATTCAATATTTGTATGTATGATGAAAGCACCACTTATAAGTCCAGTTAACACCTATCACCATACATATTTACAAAATGTTTTCCTTGTGATGAGAATTTTAAGATTTACTCTCTTAGCAACACTGCATTATGCAATAACAGTATTATTAACTACTGTTACCATGCTTTCCATGACATCCCCAGGACTTATTTATTTTATAACTAGAAGTTTGTACCTCTTGACCACTTTCCTCCAATTTGTGACCTCCCTCCATGCCCACCTCCACCTTTAATTTGTGGTTTGGGGTTTCTTTTATTGCTTTGTTTTGTTTAGATTCCACATACAGGTGAGATCATATGGTATTTATCTTTCTCTGACTTATCTCACTTAGCAAAATGCCCTCAAGGTACCTCCATCTTGTTGCAAATGGCAAGATTTCATTCTTTTTTTATGGCTGAGTAATATTCCTTTAGACATACACATCACATCTTCTTTATCCATTCACTTAGGTTGTTTCCATATCTTGGCTATTTTAAGTAATGCTGCAATGAACATAGGAGGTATAGATAACTTTTCCAGTTAATGTTTTCATTTTCTTCAGATAAATACCCAGAAGAGGGATGGCTGGACCTTATATACAGTTGTTCTATTTTTAATTTTTTGAGGAACTACTAGAGTGTTTTCCATAATAAGTGGATCAATGTGCATTCCCACCAAGATTGCAAGAGGGTTCACCTTTCTCCACATCCTCACCAACACTTGTTATCTCTCTTTTTTTTTTTATCATGGGCATTTAAACAGGTATGGGGTGATATCTCATTGTGTTTCAATTTGCATTTCCCTGATGACTAAGTAATGTTGAGCATCAACGTGTTGTTTATTCAAAGATACAAGTTAATAAGTTTTTTATATAACCAGATACAAAATGTTAGGCACCAGAGTCGGGAAAGAAAAGGAGCATGTGAAGCCACTCCCATAACTGGGTTTGCTGATTCAGTACCTGGTAGTATGAGACAAGGTAGTATGCCGTATTCCTATCTGCCATGGCTAGTTTTAAAGGAACCCAGTCTTGATTCAGGCATCAAGATATGAGTGTTGTCATTTGTCTTTCTGCAAGGACGATTGTGCAGGTGTGAGCATTACCAGGACGTGTCTCAGGACCATGGCCAGCACTATCTTTAAATAAAACCTTTTTTGTTTGTTTCTATGTCCGTTATCATTTATCAGCAGGTCTGTGCCATTATTGGCTACTGAAAATGATTAATTCTTTAGCAGCAGGAATAAAGAAAATGAGTCAGCACAGGGGAGAGACAAGTGGATGCTTAATAAATGGTTTTATGTCTTAATGATTGAGAACCACTTTCAGTTGCATTTAGTTTATGTTTGCTCAGTGGCCATGGGATACCTGACATTCTGTAAATGACACAGTTCTTACAAATGATCAAATTTGGACAGATACGCAGCCAGATAGTTGCATAGACTGGCAAAATGCGCCAAACTAAATACTACACGGATTGAGCACAGGTCTGGATGGCTAAAGATGCTGTTTTGTTGGTTTTTTAAAGGCAACTCAATTACCCTTTAACTTTCTCCTTAGTAGCACTAAAAATGATAACATGGATTTATTCCATGGTTTACTTGAAAGAACTTTGGCATTACCATCTCAAATACCCATGAGCCGGGTATCCTAAAACACCCATCCATGTAAAATTACCCATCCAGGTCCTTCAGGTCCATGGTATATAAAATGCCAAATAAAAACAAAAACAATTTCCAGTTTCTTTTCCCTAACAAGCAGGAAAACCTTTTTTAACACCTGACTATTCAGTTGTAATGTGAGTGATTTTGTAGTCCTCCTGTAAAGAATTTTTTTTCCTTGTACAAAGACATAACAGATGCAATTAGAGGATATTATATTGTCATATGCATCAGAGGAATAGAGTTGGTATTAAATCTTCCACGTGGCACTCAGGCACTCAGGCATCAAAAAAATAAAAATAAAAAAGGAAATGGCATTACTCAGAACCCCTTTCACCTTTCAGCCTCAGGGGGTCTCATTATATCAGAGGGAAGATATTTGCAAAAGTCAAATGCAGAGTGGGCTATAAATTGTCATGGGGAGTGATGGAGAAAGAAAGCACTCTCTGGAGTCAGAAACAGCACCCTCTCAAGGATCCGAGTAAAGTGCTGATTTTACATGCTTTGTTGATCCTTCAGACACTGTGAGTAGAAGGGGAGGTTTGATAGAGGAGACAGCCCACTTAAGATTACAGACAATGGTAGGTGATGGCATTGAATAACAATGACCAGAGAACAGTTCACAGATCACTTGCAAATCCTGATTACAGACAAGACACCTACAAATGACTCTGAGATTTGGAAGTACCACAGTCCATGTTTTATCAGCAGCTTGGAGCAGCCTCAGTAGGGTCATCAACTGCCAATCTTCATTGTATTAATATTCTAGGTTTCATACTCATTCAGATGAAAAAGTAATGAAACTTCAAAACAATGTAATCATATTACAGTACGTCTAAACCTACCTTCTAGACACCCCCTGTGCTTTGGATAATGCTTTGTGTCACTCAAGCAGACATCCTTAATGCTACATTAGATTTTTTAAAAAGGCTGGAGAGAAATAGCAATGCCTATGCAACTTTTCTGATGGATGTTGCTCAAGTCCTAAAATGTATTCCTCTTACATGGAATTTTCTTCTCTGTAAATGGGAAAAGAAGGTGATTTGAAAGGAAATGAACTGAGTTCTCTCTCACTTTGAACTTGCACATATCTCAAAGGCATTTTTAAATTTATTAAGTACCTACTGTGTGCCAGATATTTTTACATATGACATGTATTCATTTAACAATTATCTGTTAAGTGCCATTCACTGTTCACAGAACTAATTGATATAATTATAAACAAGGCAGAAAAGTTCCTTCCCTTCATGGAATTTGTCTTCTATTTGTGGGAGGAAAAGAGTGAACAAGTAAGCAAATAACTTAAAACAAATACAGACTGTGATGCATACTGTAATAGAAATTAATTGCATGTGACAACTTTTATTGAATATCTATTGTGTGCAAAGCAATGTACTAGATGCTTCCAGGACTCAAAAATAAGTAAAAAAATAAAGTTCCTGCCCTCAAAGAGCTTACAGAGTGTAAGAAAACCTAAATCTTCAATTATTTTGTTCAGTGTGATTATATACTGAGTTATATGATTATACACTGAGTTTAATACAGTTAAAGTATTACATACATAATCAGTTATATGGCTTTAGCTCTAAGTTCAATTCCTTAAAATCTTTCACAAAAAAATGTATAAGAGAATCATAATAAACAATGGCTAAATTTTAAGAGAGTTATGTACAAATCTGAATTTAAATCCAAAAGAGGAACTGACTAAATTTACATCCAAGAATCCAACTGAATTATCTGAATTTAAATCCAAGAAAGGTGATTCATAGACAATTTCATAAAGAATAATTTTGTAATGTCAACACATATTGGGGACAGTAGTGTGAATTTCTCACTTTTTCCAAAATTTGATATGCTGTTTAACAATCAAAAGTGGTAACTGGCTTGATTTTTTAAGGAAGAATAGAAATTTACTAGGGGTAGATGTATATTACAGACAGATGAAATAATACGTATTGTGGCCCTGAGTTAGTTGGTCTCAGGAATGTAAAATATTCAAAAAGCTGGGAAAAGGGGAGAATAAAATAAAATGAAGCTGCAGATGGAAAGGTGCAAATGTGGAAGCCCACAAATGGCTTTGTCAAGTGCATTAAGATTTTGGATTTTCTTCTAAAACCAACAAAAAGGCATTAAAGTGTTTTCAGTAGGAAGTTCATATAACCATAGTTGTTTTTAGAAAACATCACTATATCACAAAATAGATTACTGGTTATTGTCTAGCAAAGTGTGTATAATAGGAAGAAACAAGTGACTCTTGAGGTAACTCACTCAAGGGATAATAGTAATATAGTCCCAGTTGTTGGTAGTAGAGATGAAGAATGATGGCTACTTGAGAGACAAGTGAGAGTTATAGTAAATAGAATTTAGTGATCAACCACATATAGAGGATAGACGAAAAAGAGGTATCAAGGAATAGATCTATTTTGTTAAGTTGTATAACAAGATGACTGGTAGTACCATTCACTAAGATGACTAAATTTAGGTGGATAATAAAAATTTACAGGCCATAAATTTGAGCTGCCTTTTAAACATCCAAGTGAAGTTGACAAATAAGTAGCTATGTTCCAGTTAAAGTTCAACCAGAGAAGCAAAACCAGTAGAAGATATATCTAGATATTGTGTGTGTCTGTGTGTCTGTGTGTGTGTGTGTCTGTGTGTTACAGGGAATTAGCTAACAGAATTTGAGGAACCGGTCAAGCAATCAAGCCTCTATAGGACTGTTGTCTCTGTAGGGGCCTGGGTGGCTCAGGCAGTTGAGCATCTGGCTCTTGGTTTCAACACATGACATGATCTTGCAGTTCATGAGTTCAAGCCCTGAATCAAGGTTCCATGCTGATGGTGTGTAGTCAGCTTGGGATTTTCTCTCTCCCTCTCTCTCTGCCCCTCCCCTACTCACACTGTCTCTGTCTCTTTTAAAAATAAATAAACATAACAACAACAACAACAAATATACTGTTGTCTCTGTAATAAATTTGAATAGACTGATTACTAGCAATGAAATTGAATCAGTAATCAAAAAATTCCAAAGGACAAAAGTTGAGGACCAGATGACTTCACAGGTGAATTCTACCCAACATTTAAAGAAGAGTTAGTATCTATTCTTCTCAAACTATTCCAAAAAAATAGAAGAAAGAAAGCTTCCAAATTCATTCTATAAGGCCAGCATTTTCCTGATACAAAAACCAGATAAAGACACTCCAAAAAAGAAAACTACAAGCCAATATCTCTGGTGAATACAGATGCAAAAATCCTCAACAAAATGTTAGCAAATGTCATCCAACAACACATTAAAAAAATATTCACCACAATCAACTGGGATTTATTCCTGGGATGCAAGGGTGGTTCAATATTTGCAAATCAATCAATGTAACACATCACATCAATTAGAGAAAGGATATAAACCATATGATCATTTTGATAAATGCAGCAAAAACATTTGACAAAGTTCAACATCCATTCATGATAAAAACTCTCAACAAAGAAAGTTTAGAGGGAACATACCTCAACACTATAAAGGCAATATATGAAAAACCCATAGCTAGCATCATCCTCAATGGTGAAAAACAGAGCTTTTCCCCTAAGATCAGAAACAAGACAAGGTTGTCCACTCTCACTACTTTTATTCAACACAGTACTGGAAATCCTAGCCACAGCAATCAGACAACAAAAAGAAAGAAAAGGCATCCAAATCAGTAAGAAAGAAGTAAAAGTTTTACTATTTGCAGATGACATGATACTATACGTAGAAAATCCAAAAAACTCTACCAAGAGGCACAAGAACTGATAGATGAATTCAGTAAAGTCACAGGATACAAAATTATTATATAGAAATCTATTACATTTCTTACACCAATAATGAAGCAGCAGAAAGAGAAAGTAAGAACATAGTCTCATTTACAATTGCACCTAAAAAAAAAAAATACTAAGAAATAAACTTAACCAAGAAGGTGAAATATTTGTACTCCAAAAACTATAAAGCATTGATGAAAGAAATTAAAGGTGACACAAACAAATAGAAAAATATTCCATGCTCATGAATTGGAAGAACCAATATTGCTAAAATGTCCCCTACAACCTAAAGCAATCTACAGGTTTAATGCAATCCCTATCCAAATATTAACATTTAGCATGGAAATAGAACAAATCTGAAATTTGTACAAAAGACCCCAAATAGCCAAAGCTATTTGTACAAAGCTGGAGGCATCATAATCCCAGAGTTTAAGACATAAACTGTACTGCAAAGCTATAGTAATCAAAACAGTAGACACATAGATCAATTGAACAGAATAAAATCCATTTGTTTATGGTCAATTAACCTATAACAAAGAGGGCAAGAATACATAATGGAAAAAGACAGTCTCTTCTACAATGGCATTCTACAAACGGCATTGGGAAACTGGACAGCTACATGCAAATAATAAAACTGGACCACTTTCTTTCACCATAAACAAAAATAAACTCAAAATGGATTAAAGACCTAAAGGTGAGATGTGGAACCATCAAACTCCTAGAAGAAAACATAGACAGTAATTTATTTGACATTGGCCACAGACACATTTTTCTAGATATGTCTCCCAAGGTAAGAGAAACAAAAGCGATATTAAACTATTGGGAATATGCCAAAATAAAAAGCTCTCACACAGCAAAGGAAACCATCAGGGGAAAAAAAGCGTTCTACAGAATGGAGGAATGTATTTGTAAATGATAAGAAATTCATATCTTAAGTAAATAACTTCTACAACACAAAAATACAAATAATCCAGTTAAAAAATGGGTACAGGACCTGAATAGACATCTTTCCAAAGGAAACATATAGATGGCCAATAGGCACATGAAAAGATGCTTACTATCACCAATCGTCATGAATTGCAAGTCAAAACAACAGTGAGATATCATCTCACATCTGTCAGAATGGCTAAAATAAAAAATATAAATAACAAATGTTGGTGAGGATGTGAAGAAAAAGGAACGTTTGTGTACTGTTGGTGGGAATGCAAATCAGTACAGCCATTGCAAAAAACAGTATGGAGGCTCCTCAGAAAATTAAAAATAAAATTACCATATGATCCAGTAACTCCACTACTGGTTATTTACCCAAAGAAAACAAAAACACTAATTCAAAAAAATGTATGCACTTCTAAATAGGCAAGATATGGAAACAGCCCAAGTGTCTATCCATAAATGGAATGGATAAAAAGGGTGTGGTGTTGAGTCTGTGTGTGTGTGTGTGTGTGTGTGTGTGTGTGTGTGTGTGTGGTGGAATAGTACTCAGCTATAGAAAAGAATTAAATTTTGCCATTTGCAATAACATGAATGGACCTATGTGGTATAATACTAAGAGAAATAAGTCAGGCAGAGACAGACAAATACCATATGATTTCACTCATATGTGGAATGTAAGATATAAAACAAACAAACAAAATAAAATTCAGACTCTTCAAGACAGAGAACACATGGCAGTTGCCAGATGGGAGGTGAATGAGGGGGTGGGTGAAATAGACGAAGGGGATTAGGAGTAATCTCTGGATGAGCACCGAGAATCATTGAATTGTTGTATTGTACACCTGAAACCAACATAACACTGTATGTTAATTATACTTGAATACAAAATTTAAAAAATAAAAGAGAGAATGATGCCTCTGTATCTGTTGCTGGAACTTGAAGTCTGCAGGACCAAAAGGAAGGGAAGATTACAAGCAGACTGGAAATCATAAGCATGAAGAGCTAGATCCCCATAACTGCAGTCTTAATCCCCTTTTTGTTCTTATTCCTCTGACCGTAGTGAGAGAGTATCTTACGAAGTCAGAACCCTTCATTACAGAGCTCCGCACACTCACCCCTGGCCCAGGAGTGAAGAGGCTGAAGGAGGATTAAGGGAAAGTAGAACAATTAGAGGCCCAACTGCTACTTCATGCCAACAAGGTAAACCAGCAGGTCGGCAATGTGCTGAAGCGGTATGGTGGCTGCTACACCTCTTTTGCCTTCCACATTTGCCAGGAATCTCCCCTGTGGCCCACCGTCCTAGGAAGTATGCCCCCAAAACACCAAATTCTGGAAAATGCAGCTCACCCTAGCCAAGATGACACATCACAAACCCATCACGGGCATTGGTGCTATTTGGGATGAGTGATGTGAAATTTAAAACCATTTCTCTTGTTTTTGCTGACTGACAATTTTCATATTTCTGGTAGTTTTAAAAGTAAAGATATACACAGGTGCTATGAAAGCCAAGACAGGCTGTTTTCCCGGCTTGAGGGTTTAGAGAAAACCTACTAGACTGAGTTAAGTCTGAAATAATACATGTGAAATAAGGACGCCCATAATAATAGGAAATGAGTTGCAAAGAAAGCATCAAGAGTATATAAGAGAGTTTTTAGTAGAATACGCTATAATGAATTGCAAAGCCCCCACATAGATTTGCTTTCCTTACATAGATGTCCATTGTATTTGTCTACATTTCTCTTTTGAATCTTCATTCCAAGTCCCAGACTGTAAAAGCAGTCCTCCCGTAAGACATGACATGCCTCAAAGGAAAAGAAAAGGGCAAATAGCCAAATGACACAACGGCTCTTAAATATACTTAGGAAAGTTATAGAATTCATTTCCTCTTATATTTTATAGGCCAAAGAAAGTCACTTGGCCAAGCCTGACTTCAGTGAAGCAGGCCTATATAAACATCTAGGTGGAGGGATAACAAATATTTCAGGCAAATAAAGTAATGGTGACTTGATCACAAATATTCTCTTTTCTGCTTTTTGTACATTAAGTTCCCTCACTCTCCCTCTTTCTGAGGGAGACAACCAAAGAGTCTCATTCATTGTCAAAATCTAGGGTCTTTTGGCAGTCTCTGTATCCAATCTGCTAATGGCTCTTCTTGATTCAGTGGCCTGTGAACTTAAAGAGATAAATAATGGGGGTGCCTGGGTCGCTCAGTTGGTTAAGCATCCAACTTTGGCTCAGGGTCATGATCTTGCCGTTCCTGAGTTCAAGCCCCGCATTGGGCTCTGTGCTGACAACTCAGAGCCTGAAGTGTGTTTCAGATTTTGTGTGTGTCTCTCTCTGCCCCTCCCCTGCTCACACTCTGTCTCTCTCTCAAAAATAAACGTTAAAAAAAAAAGAGAGATATTCGATTTCCTCTTATATCCAATATGCAGTAGTGGAACAGGGAAATTGTAACTAAAATAAACTCTCTCACTTGGAAAGGGGAAGAAAGAAGATGCTCATCAGTTGCTCACCTACAGCAATCCAAAAATTCCATAGGGTAGATATTGTAAGTGGTCCATACTCCGGCGATCTGAAAATTTTTAAAAATTTTCCTGAGTTCTACAATCTCAGAATAGTCCTTCAGTCCATCCCATCTGTAACATCTTTGGAAGGTTCTTTGTCTTTCTTTTTTCCTCATTGGCTTTATCAAAAGATGATACTGGAAGAGTGTGGTTTTCTTAGAAGCTCAAGAGCATCAAAGTCTGCCTCCTATCTGTAAAATCTTTGGGGCCCAAGATTAACTATATTCTTCATATCAATTCAGAAATTCCAGCAGAAACTTTGTTGACAGTATCCTAAATTTTGATTGTGCCATTGGGCTGTTTTAATTGCCCCTTGGTATCCACAGACCTTCTAGATTTTATATCTTACTAGTTGGAAATGGCAGTCAGTTGCATACTCAAACTCTGTAAGTCTCATAATTTCTGGATTTTCTCCATTCCCTTCAATTAAGTGCAAATCAATTAGTTCTTTTATGAGCTCATCTTTTCCTGCAGTATTTGGTCAAATACAGCCAATAGCAATCATGTTACCAACATTCCTATTTTTTCTCTTTATTTCCCTAAAGCCAGAGGTTTATGAGATCCATTTCTTTTGCCTTCTGAGTTATTATAGATAATTGTTTTACAAAGTGGAGGCTGCAAGAATAGTGACAAAGCATGTTTCCTCAGTTCCACCACTATGTGGCCCAGAAGCCAAAGCTACATATTTTAGTTTTTTTTTTTAAATAGAGGCACCCATTTTCATATTAGTCAAATTTCCCTAGATAATGCTACAATAACAACAACTTCCACATTTTAATGGCTCTCAATAATAAAAATTTCTCACTTACATTAATGTTCATGTTGATGGGGTATGGCTGCATTCTATGTACACTTTATTTGGAGACCCAAGCTTAAAGGAGCACCCCCTATCTGGAACATGCCAGCCTAATGGCAGAGGGGGAACAAATAAATGGTTAAGTGAAATGGTGGCTCTTAAAGATTCTGTTCTCTAGTGGCAATTGTCACTCTCACCCATGTTCTATGAGCCAAAGAAACTCATATGATCAAGCCTCACATAATGGAATAGGAAAGTATTATCGTCTCACAAGAAAGTAAAACATGTATTTTGAATAAATACTGCCATATCCCATGAAATTTAAGCTGAAGGGTGATGTTAGGTAGCAGTAGAATATACAGTGAGAGGACAGGAATGGTGAAAATAATACTAGAGCATTACATGGAGACCTAGATCTAGAAGGTGCTGTATGCAATGCTAAAGATGTGCTTTTGTGTTAGAAGCTAAGGGAAATTATTGAAGGTTTTTAAGCAGTGACATGGTGATATTTTGAGTTTATATGCAGTATTCTGGCAATGGCAAATATAGGGAGTTCGGTTAGGGTGTTATTTCTATAGACTCAATGAATGATGTGATCATGAACTAGAGCTATGGTACTAGGAAAAGATGGGGGTGTGCTATAATCTCATTTGGTTAATAAATATTTATGTAAATAAGGTAAGGATTAAGAAGGGAAAGAAAGTTGACTATACTGAAGAGAAAAAGGATAATAGATGATCTTAAGGGATATTGCAGGTGACAGGTATGGTTAAGGGTACACTTTGTAGGTAATAGAAAGAGTGGGCTTTTAGTTCCTGAAGGTTTCAACTTTCTGTGTGAGACATGGGATGTTCAGTTTGAGATGAAAAGAAATGAGAGCCGGAAGCTTAAATAGACATAGTTTTGGAGAAGTGTGGGAGAGAGAACAAATAAAAATTAAAACTGTAAGATAATTAAGTGTTTTGCCTACTGTAAGTTTATAATGACTTTAAAAAGGTACATTTGGTTGATTTTCTCACCAACACTAAGCAGCATAGGGGTTTGAAGGGATTATAAGGTTAAGATTATGAAGGGAAGGTACAACAGAAAGGCACTGGTTTCAAGGTAATTGAGGATGCCAGTGAAAAGCAATTGAGGTAATAAACTAAGTAGATTACACTAGTTAGGGAAATGAGCAAGCCAAGGGGTGGATGATAATCTGGAAGACAACATGGCAGTGATGGGGCTGTTGCCTACCTGCAATTAGAGTAGATGTCATTGGAGTGGAGACATGAACGTGATTAATAATAGGCTGAGGTGAGACAGTGTGACATTTGCATTTATGGTTTCTGATTTGATATAGTTCTGACTTCCAGTTGGTGATGAGAATTAGGATGAAGAAAGCATACAGTTTGGGCAGTACTTAGGAAGAATCTTTAGAATTGAGTAACAAGGGGCACCGGGGTGGCTCAGTTGATTGAGCGTCCAACTTTGGCTCAGGTCATAATCTATGGTTCATGGGTTCAAGCCCTGCTTTGGGCTCTGTGCTGACAGCTCAAAGCCTGGAGCCTGCTTCTGATTCTGTGTGTGTCCTTCTCTCTGCCCCTCCACTGCTCATGATCTCCCTCTGTCTCTCAAAAATAAATGTTAAAAATTTTTAAAAAGAAGAATTCAGTAATGAAAGACATGTAAGGATAGTATGTGGGAGTAGTTACAGAAATGGACATTGAAGCCACTCTTTACATAAAGAGTAGAAATAATTGATATGACTTTTGGGGGAAGGGGCAACTACTGCAGGAATGGCCAGGGAATAAATTAGAAAATCATTGAGGGGTGCCTGAGTGTCTTAGGTGGTTAAATGTCAGACCCTTGGTTTCAGCTCAGGTCACGATCTCACAGTCCATGAGTTCAAACCCTGCATTGAACTCTGCGCTGACAGTGGGGACCCTGCTTAGGATTTTCTCTCCCTCTCCCTCATTCTTTGTCCCTTTCATGTCTCTCTCTGTCTCTGTCTCTGTCTCTCTTTCCCTTTCAAAATAAATAAATAAACTTAAAAAAAAAAAAGGAAATTATCAATGTGTTGACTCCTTGTGGTTGGCAGAGCTCTAAAATGACCTTCAACAACCCACACCCTTGTAGAATCTCCCTCTTATAACTTGCTTCTGACCAAGAGAATGTCCAAAAGTAAAGGGATATCATTCCCACGATTCTGTTATATGGCATAGATAAGGGATTATGCAGATGTAGCTAAGACCCCTAATCAATTGATATTAAGTTCATCAAGCAGGAGATTATTCTGGGTGAGCCTGCCCTTTCATGTGAGCCGTTAAAAGTGAATCCTCAGCTCAGAGAAGGAAGAAGTCTAGAAAGGCTCTCCTGCTGGCCATTGAGAAGCAAAAGCTATGTGGTGAATTTCCAACCGGGGAGGAAGATGGGTAGTTGTTAGGAGGTAAATGCCTCATGCCTTCAATCACAAAGAAAAGAATTCTGCCAACCACCACAGAAGTTTGGAAGATAATACCCCAACTCTGGCGGACCCCTTAACTGTAGCCTTCTGAGACCCTGAGCAAAGTGAGGCTCAGACTCCTTACCCACAGAAACTGTGACATAATAAATGTAATTGTTATGCAGCAAGAGAAAACGAATATACTATGTTAAATGTACCACCTTATGTTAGGAGACTAACGTGTTTTCATAAACCTTGTGTAAAATGCTACAAAAAAGTTTTCAAAAAAATTTTTTGCCTTCAACTTGTACTCACAGAAGCAAACATGAGATGGTTTCCAAATTAAGATTGTAGATTAGAGCACAAGAAGCAAGCTGTGCAGTAGATGGATACAGAACAATGGGACAGATCTCGGGCATAATTCTCTCCACCCCTACTCCTGTTTAGTCACCTGGTCTGTGTGGAGCAGAAACAAAAGGAACAGGTGCGTCCAGTCAGAGGGGCTGGACCTGCTGACAATCAACGCCTCAGGAAAGGAAGCTGGGGGAGGTCAAGGATAAAAGAAGATGTGAATTTGGCTGAGAATGAAAAGAAGGTGGTAGCAAAGGAAACAGGGATGAGGAAGCAGAGGAGAGGATCAGCTCAGGATTTCATGATGGGTTCTAGCATTTGCTTTCTTCCCTAAAATAATTTCTTTCCTACCCTTGTGGGAGAGCTTGACTCGCCAGCAAGCAGTGCCAGTAAAATTTCCTTCACATTCTGAGTTCTACCCCTGCAAGGTTATTAACAGTAACATTCAGCCATTCCAGGACACCAAATCTGTCTGAATAAAAGCTTCTTCCATTTTCTTTTATTCTCTCATGTCTACAGGCTTCATTGTAAGTGAGCAGGAAGGGGCTTAATATCTGTTGGCTACAACAAAAATTAATGGCCATGCAGGAAGAAAGCATTAATGGTTAAATGGAAAGAAGTATAAAAACGTTTAGTAATGTATGAATTCACATCACTTCTACTTACATAAAACACATTTAACATTTCAGTTCTGTTCTAAAGGTTCGCTTTAGAGCCAGAATGCAAAACTTTATGAAATTGCTAAGTGTTTCAGACTAAATTATGAGTAATACTTTGCGACATGGTTAAAGATTTGTTAAACACATCACAGAGCCGTTTAAAGTGTGCAATGATTCAATAAGGTACAAGAGATACAGTGGGAGTCTTTGATTCATTATTTATGAAATTACACTTGAGCTATCACTGTAGAGTGATTTTTCAATGCTAGATATATATTCTTAACTGCTGTGGCTCATGGTTATGGGTAAAAGGAAGGTGGAGTTGATTGTCAATGCAAGATGGGGAAAAAATGTCTTTCCTGAACTGAAGAATGCTCTGGTGACCCACTGAGAACAGGCAGAAATCAGGATAATAGTCAATATGAAATTTTCACCATGGTATGTGATTTGAGAGTAATTTCTATATTTAAGACATGACTTTAAAAATGTACTCCATTCATTCATTCATTCAACAAATGTTTTATGAATACATATATATCTTTTATTCAGGATGATTGTGGCACACGTTTCTTCCAAAGAGAGAATTTAATCCTTTCTTTCCTCATTTATAAAGGCTATTTAACTAATTACATTATATAATTGTCTTATCAAATGACCTCTATGTAGGTGAGAATTTAATTATGAAGGGTAGGCTTAATTAATCACTAATACTTTTACAGTCTGTGTATCTATCTCCTTGGCAAGAGTAGTTAGAAAGGAAATTTAGTTGGCCAGCAAGTTAAAGATATTTCTGTTGTTAGTCTGCAGTATGTAATTTGAAGGAGGTTGGCGTTCAGAAATAGATGATTTGGACCGAGCAAGAAAGAGTAGATATGCAGAATTTCAGAGTCCCATACTTTATAAAGCTGTATCAGATATTTTGAGCCTAATATGTTAAGTACATAAAAGTCAGAAGAAAAAATAGTCCTCCAGGCAGGACTAGAAAAAAAAAATCACAATCAGTAAGTTTCTGGTAGGGACCATGAATAAGAGTCTGGAGATATTGCACCAAAACTGAAATAAAACCAAAAGTTAACCAAATAGACCAGGGAGCCACAGTCCTTTTTCTGAGACCAGTGATTTTCAAACAATAGGGGAAAAGAGGCACCCTATCACCCTCCGTGACCTTTTCCTACATTTGAAAAACTTTGAAATCAGAGAACACATTTTGCTTATGCTCTATATCAACTCATACATATTATGTGCTATCTCTATGTACAGCTTTTCAATTTACCTCTATAATATTTTGATATAAAAAGGAACATGATTTTTAAAAAAACTTTCTAGCTCCCATCTCCTTCAGAATAAAAAATTCCCATCTCCTTAGACTTTTTTAGAAACTATTATTTCCCCTACCATTTAATCATCTCTCTTATTTTCGTCTCTGGACTCCATCCAATTTCCAGACATCTCTTTTAACATACTGAAATTAAACCTGGTACAGTGTTCTGTCAAGGTCATGGCCAATCTTGGAATAGCATCTATGTTTCTGTGTCTTTTCAAAGCTTCCGAGTCTGATAGGGAGTCCTTTTCATGCTCAAGGTCACTATAGCCTTGCTAAGCCCTCTAATAACCAGAAGAGTGCAAGTTACGACGCCATATCTGTGCTTGCTAGCCGAAGGAGATTGCTGTGGGTTCTGAGACTGTGGCTCTCTCTAGACATTATGGACATCGCTAGCTCATAGGCAAAGCACGTTGACCAGGGTTTATTCATAGGCTCTCTTTTGATGAAGTGACAGGAGGCTCCCAAATGCTGCTCAAATCACCACATGATAAACTGCACATTATGTGATCTTATGGCACTTCTGATATTAACTCCCAAGGATCACTTTAGATGTATGTTTCTCTTTTCTACAAAGTGTAGATAAATCAAATAATGGTTGTTTGACTCCACAGATTTTAGAACTGATCTGCAATAAGATTTTGTGCCATGTAAATAAAGTCATCGGCTGGACTTGTCTCTGGTAAGGTAGTTAAATTACACAGGAATTACATCCTGAAGGAGAAGAGAGATCCCAATTATAGAAGCTTTTTATGTTTGTTTTTACTTATTCCTAATGGTTCTACATGCATATTTCCATATTAAAAAAAATCGCAAGATGTTTACATTCCTTTAAGATGTCTGACAATGGAATTGGAAAAAATCTTTGATTTAAATATTGCACAAGTATTAAATGTTTTAAAGGGGTGATTACAGATGGGATTTGTATCTGAGCCATTTTCCCCAAACAAGTTCTCAGCTGCAGGCCACTTAAGTGCAGTTAATTCATTAGAACAAGAAGAACTTGAGTTAAATACATTAGCGATGAACTGTTCATCTGTAATAAGGCGGACTCATGCTGGTAATTTCTTGCATAGTTATTATTCAACATGTACTCTAGAGTCCTGACTGAAGGAGAGGAAAACAATGAGAAATGCAGCTTGTCTTTTAGTATCTGGGTTTCGAGAATAGTCTTTACATGGCACTTTCCTAATTTGAGCATTCCAGTGTTCTGCCTCCCAAGTCCAGTTAGAACAGGTCAAGCACACTTCTAAAATACCATACTAATCAGGGAAGGCTGAGACCTAAGAAAGGTAGGAAGCAACATTAAGAGATAGGTGAGGTTGTTCTTAAAGGCCCATGTCTTCAACTCTGAGTGTTGAAATTACCTCTTAACAACAAAGAAAGTCCTACTTAGAGCCAGTGACTCACCAGTAGTCCCTTATTCCCCGAGCAAATAAATTAATTTGGCAGTTTTTCTTCCTTTCCCCAGACCAACCATGTGCTCTAATTGCCTATTTCCTCCTTCCAGGTTTGGAATGAAATAACTCCCTATCATTTCCTATATTAAATCAAAGCACATGTCAGCATCTTATGGCCTCTAACAAATGTTCCCACTTGTCCTTCTCTCTTCCCCTCCCCCATGCCCTACCTAGAGATTTAGAATTTCCAAGGTCAGGTCTTTAAATCTCATTAATTCTTTTTTAGATGATGTCCTATAAAACTCAAACTTATAAATTAATAATCAATAGAGATCCTTTCATAAGAGCCCCAGGACTGCACCTTTAAGATTACTGTTTTCTTTGCCAGTGGATATGTAAGGCTAAGTCTCTCTCCAATCCTAATCAAATATTTAGAAATGCATGCATTGCAGGATCCCTACTGTCAATCAGCACACATTACACTATCCAGGGTTAACCTCTAATTTTAAGAGAATCTCACCATTTCTCCTACAATGTAATTTTAAGAAAACACTATGTGGAAGTATTTAGGAATGAGGACTTAGCACAGTCACAGTGAACTTACTCATGTTTAGGAGTCAGCATTCTCTGGTACCATGGAGTCAAGTCTGGGATCCTCCCAAAAAATATAGACTCCATAGCCCAAAGATCTCACCTACAAAAGCATGATCTTTGATGCTAACACCTGGGATTCTTTGATTTTTAGCCCAACAGTTAACCATTTTTATTTGTTGTCTGTCTCCATTTTTTTTTTTTACAATATAGGCTCTTTTTGTCTTTTGTTCAGGGCTAAATCTGCAGTGCCTATACCAGTGACTAGCAGATATTGGCTGCTCAATATTTACTGGCTAAATGAACAAACTGTTGCCCAGGACCAGGATTGAAAACTATTGCATTTTGGAGACAGATAATGTTTGGTTTGAATCCCAACTCTGGCAAGTATTACATGTGTGACCTTGGGCTGGTCCTTCCTCTTTTTGAATTTTATTTTTTTTTCTTCTTTTTGAATTTGAATTTCATTTTTTAAATGGTACTCATAAATCCTATAATAAATATTGGTTAACTCAGTGAATGAAACGCTCAGGTCAGGGTAAGACTGGGGTGACATATGTTGAAAACAATGCCTTACTCAAAGACTGACACTCAATATTATTATTTGGACATGGAGGTAGAGAGGACTGGCCAGCCAGAGCTCATATTTATGAGGACCTGAGGGTGAAGCTCATGGGAAGACTGACTGGATATGAGGTTAATGGCTGGGACTGCTGTACTTGACTCGTGTCACCTAAAAGAACCAAATTATCAGGTTCCCTCCAGTGACAGTAGTTTAGCATCAAGCCACATAGACAGCAAGAAAGGAGAGGAATCAGTGTCATTGGAAGTGCCATAGAGCCTCTTAAAGAACTGGAAGTTTCAGACACCCCTGAAGCCCCAGTCTCTCCCCAGAATCTAAGGATCCATTTTTCCCCAACTCCATTCTTTGCTCGGCTTCTGCACTATAGCCAAGACTCTTCCTACATAGTTGCCAATCCCTCTTTCAACTCCCTCCTGAATTTGTGCTTTCCTTTAGCACTCTATCATCTATCTCTGTATCTCAGAAAATCTGATAAAATTAGATCCTCTTCTAGAAGATTTAGTCATAGTCTAGTCTACACCACCCATACTGAGTAGGCTTTTCCTGCCAAGCTGTCTTATGGGCTTCTGGGCAGCCTCTGTATGCAATTGCTTATGCAGAACTTCACCCTGTAAGATAATCCTGGGTGGTCAGGGTGGCAATGTCAAAAGGATGGAAGTTTGGCAATGTGTATGTAAGGAGTCACTTTTGGTCATCTTGCCTAGGAGAGTTAAAAGCCTGTCATTTTGCTCTTATTGCTTGGAGATTGTATTAAAGAGATCTATCCATGAAACTCTGAGTGCCTATCAGCCAATTGGTCCCTTTAGGGCAATTTCTGCTGAGGAAGGACATTTTATGTCATGATAAATTATCATTTATGGCAATGCTAAACTTTATATACTTTATGAAGAAATCATCTAGTAAAATATCTTTGGTCCTATCACTATCTATTAAGTTCTTAAACTTAAATATCTATCTTCACCGTCATAGTGATATTTTGCATGCAGTAGGCTTGCAGATAACACATGCTTAGTTGGATTACTCACAGGGAAGGAGAATACAGAGACTGGAGCTGTATATGTACTGCTGTATATTATGCCCTGAGTGGTTGGTCATGGAAAGGTAGAAAGGATGTTGAGTGTCTCCGATGTGTTGTCTCTCAGATTGTCTTCCAACCTTGCCCCTGAGGAACAAACTGTTAGCTTTCTAGGAAAAAAAGGGACCAAAACCCAAAGCAGGCCAATAAAAGAGTGATATTCTTAGAGGTCAAGCTAGAAACTAAATATAAAAAAAAAGAAATTAAATTTTGTGGCTTCAGGGATAGACTGTAGCACAGGTGAGGAGAAGTAACGTTTCTCCAGCTCAGCAGGAGTGCTGCACGGCGTAAGAGTCTCACCATGACAGTAGCACACAGGCGCATGGCAGAGGACAAAGGCCTCCCATGGGCTGTTTCAGATTGAAGAGTGAGAAAGAGCATCATTCATGAACCCTGGAATTCTGCCCTGTCCTGTCCCACATGGGCACATACCCCTCCAGGGGAATTTAGGAGGCTAGTGTACCAGCGACTCTGTTACAGAGTGAGGAGTCTTGGACTGGTCATCTATGACCACTTAACCCTTTGCCCCAAAACTTTGCGGCATGCCACAAGAAACATGTATTTTCCCAGGTTCTGTGCGTCATGAATTTGAGTGGCTTGGGCTCAGGCTCAGGGTTTCACATGAAGTGGAAATGAAAACGTCAGTTGGGGGTTCAGCCATCTGAAGTCTTGACTAGAGCTGGATGATCTGCTTCTGAGCTCAGGCAGCAGTGGTTGGCTAGAGGCTCAGGTTTCACTCCATAAAGCTGCTTGAGTGTTCTTAAGATGTGGCAGTTGGCTTTCCCCAGGCGAGCAATCTGAGAGAGAGAGAGAGAGAGAGAGAGAGAGAGAGAGAGAAAGGGAGGATGAAGCTACAATGTCTTTTACACCCTCATCACAGAAGTCACATTCTGTCACTTCTATCTAACTGTTTTCCTTAGAAATGAGTCACTAAGTCCAGCCCACGCACAAGAGGAGGAGTATTAAGCTCCACATCTTAAAGAGAATTTATAGATATTTTTAAATAGTGCATATTTTAAATATGTATTCTACACTTTCAATGTATAATTGATAAATATGTATTATAATTTTTTAAATGATACATATTTTAAAAAGAGAATTTATAGACATGTTTTAAAATGACGGCAAATTGTATTCTGGCTACATTTATTTCTGTTTGTCCCACATGCAAAATACATTCACTGCCCCTCCCAAGCATCCTAATACTGTATAAACTTGAAATCCAGGATATTGTCATATAAATGAGACCAAGACATGAATGAATATTTTCAGATATAGTTCCTTAAGTACAGTGCCTCTTGACCTAATGACCTGGGAACTAAAGAGACATGTTATGTGCTCCCTCCATGCCTTACATTCAGTGGTGGGAGTCACTGGTCCATACCAATTCTGAAATCCAATCCAGCATGGTTGACAGTTTCTTGACTGGGACTCAAGGCCTGGAAATAACTCTCCCTGGCTCTTGTTCATGCTCCTGTTTTTACCTTCTGAGTCATCTCTCTTTTTTCATGAAAGGTAACGTGTGTTTATAGGTCAGTAGTTTTCTGATCCTGATTCCCATTAGTAGAATTGGGGATAAGGGAAAAGGGGAATTCCAAAGGTGTCTTTTTGATTGAGTGCTATTTCTGAGCTTTCAGTCAAAGCTGAGAGTGTTTCTACTGACGTAATTCTGTTTTTAAAACTTTGTGGGTCTCCTGTGAATGTTGTTGGGCTCCAATTCATTAGATAAATCTACACCTATAAATCAAAATAAGCTCTTCTCTACCTAGGGCTTCTGCGAAGGGACAATATCCATAAGCTTCTTAGTAACCATATTGTTTGACTGAGGGAAAGCCTGAGACATATGGATCCTCAGAGGGCCCTTTTTTCTGACTAAATGGTATTCTGAGGCAGGGCCATTGATCTCTCTGAAGTCTTAATAAGAGATTTCAAGGCCACACCCTCAGCTTCAATGCTAGACCTGGCAGAACCCTTGATTTGATCTTTGTACAGAAGCTCTTTCTTAATTTTAGCATCTTACACCATCTGGAGAGGCTATGGAATTTTTGAAGCCAAAACATTAGCTTCTTTTCATTGAGCAGAACTTCCACACACTTATCTCTCCTCTCACATTTTACTATAAGTAGGAAGAAACCAAGCAGTATCTGCAACATTCTGCAGAGAATTTACCTTAGCTTATTCACTCGGTTCAAGTGATTTTCAACTTCTATATTATTGCAGGTGACAGTGTTGTTAATCTGCCTGTCACTGTAGAACAAAGACTTCTTCCTTTCAGTTTCCGGTAAGGTAGACCTCACTTTGCTTTGAGCCTCACTGACAATCCCCTTAAAAGTCCCAACTTCTACTAATAGTTCACCAACTTTCACTAACACAATCTTCAAAATCTTTCTAGTATCTGCATATTACCTAGTTCCAAAGCCACTCCACATTTTTGGGGTATTTGTTAAGACAGCACCTCACTTCCAGATACTAAAATGTGTATTGGTTATCTAATTCCACATTACAAGCCATTCCAAAACTCAAAAAGATAAACATTTATTAACACTAAGTTTCTGGGAGTCATATATTTGGAAGTGCCTGTAACTAGGAAATTCTGGCTCACAGTACCTCCTGAGGCAGCAGTCAAATCCAGAAGGAAGCCAATTAGGTCCTAATTGACATCCCATGCCTTCATTTCCATTGCATACATTAGAAGCAAGACATTAAATCCAGCCCCTATTCAAAAGGATGCGCATTGAGCTACATATTTTAAAGGTGAGTGTATGAAAAAATTGGTAGTCATATTTTCCAAATTCTAAAACCTAATACTATTCTATGATTTGTATTACAACCATAATTTACCCCAAGGGAGTTATAGCCTAGGAAAATGATGACTACATTTAAATATCAAAATTTACTGGGATGCCTGGGTAGCTCAGTTGATTAAGTGTGCAATTCTGATTTTGGCTCAGATCATGATTTCCTGGTCTTCTGGTCATGGGATAGAGCCCCACATTGGGCTCTCTTCTGGCAGTGTGGAGGTGCTCTCTCTCCCTCTGTCTCTGCCCCTCCATTGCACATGTTCTTTCTCTCTCTCAAAATAAATAAATATAAATAAATGTAAAAAATTAAATCTTCCAAGGCTTTCAGCTATGAATAAACCCTACATACCTAAGTCTAATGAACAAATCTCAGTTCTCATCTGACTTCACCTGTCAGTAACATTGGGCACCACTGTTTACTCTTTGAAAGTTTCTTCATTTGGCTTCTAGAACACCACACCCTCCTTGTCTTTCTTCTGCCAATAACCAGCTGCTTCCTTTAACTCTCATGTACCTCTTTCTTCTCTTCTCTCCAACTTTATAATGTTGGAACCCTAGAATTCATGCCTTAAGCCTCTTTTTTATCTGCATTCAGTTCTTTGGTGACCTAATGCAATTCCAAGAATTTAAACAAAATGTGCACTTATAACTGTCTAATTTATATATCCCTTATGCAACTCTTCCTCAACTCTAGACTCATACCCAACCTCATCTCCACTTAAATGTCTAATAAGTATCATCAACTTAACCTGTCCTAAACTGAGTATTTGATCTTTACCTCAAACATACTCTTCTTATGATCATCCCCATTTCAGGAATGGAAACTCCATTTTTCCAGTTAGTTGAAATTTATTCTGGTTTATATTCTCTCTCCCTCTCCCTCCATCATTTATTTCCTTCTTCCTGTGACACTTTCAGTCCATCTGGAAAATTTGTTCTGCCTACAAAATAAATTCAAACTTGAACCACTTTTCACAAGTTTTGTAACTACCACTGTGGTCCAGGGCACCACTCTGTCTCTTGGATTACTGCAGCAGCTAACTTCCCACACATGGATCCTCTCCACTCTTGCCCTTGGAGTCCATTCTGATCGCACTGTCCAGAGTAATCCTGCTAAATGTAACCCAGTTCATATCCTTCCCCCATGTTAAATCTCCAGTGCCTCCCTTTCTCACTCACAGTAAAAGTCTGAATCCCTAACATGACCCAGGTGGTCCTACACCATCTGGCTTTTGTCACTTACTTGATGTCACTGCCTACAGTTCTCCCTTCTGCTAATCCTGCTCCAGCCACAGTCCTTGCCCACTCTTGGTCAAACATAACAGGCACGGTTTTGCCTCAGGGCCTGACCCTCCTGCCTCAATACTCTGGTTTTAGATCTCCCCATGATTTGCCCCCTCACTTCCTTTAGACCTTCCTCAAATGTCACAGTCTATGTGAGACCTTCTCTAACTACCTTATTTAAAGTTACACCCCATAGTTCCAAGTCGCATTTTCTGTTTTATTTTCTCCATAGCACTTATCATTGTGTAATCATTTGTTTTACTTATTTTTATGGAGTGTAAACTATGTGGAAGGTGAGTGTTTTCTTTACTGCTTTATTTGCTTCTGTATTGTTAGCTCCTGGCACTACTTTTGACACATATGTATCTGTCAATGTTTTTTTAATGAATAAATGAATTTTTCATTAGTTTCTTTATTCTTATGTTCCTGGAATTCTTTTCTTTCTATCCTTAGACCCTCTAGATCCTGAGTTAACTCCTCAGCATAGGTGGTCAAGAATGCCTTCTTCAGGAGCCTTTCTCACTAATTGTGACTTCCATCTATCTTCCCTTTGATTTTCCTCAGCACTCATGGTCACAGCCCAGGTCACATTAGTATATATTTATGTGCTCCATTTTTCTCCACTTTGCTCATACATTCTTTTCTGTATAGATAAATGGTTGGGAAACCATATTCACTTCCCTTTTTTTTGAACTACCCTTTTGACCCCTTGTAATTACATAATATGTACTTTATAACTCCCTGCTTCATAAGCAACTGCTTTCCCAATGAAATGAACTTCCTAAGCTCACCCAGCTGATAGAAGATGCTGCTTTAGGACAACACAGTGTTTTTGAAAATGCATACAATCATTTTCAATTTATATAGTAATAAGTTTCAGGTAAAACCAGCTGAGCTACACAAGCAACTGTGGCCTAATACTCATACACTTATTATATTCTCCTTAGGAAATGGAATCCATTTTTCCACATGGACTGGAAATCCTTAGATGTTAAAAATATTTTTAAAAGCTCCACTGAGACTTAGCTTCTTGCCATGATACTCTGAATCATTCCAGCATTCTGTGAGGCATTATAAAACACTGTAATTTATATGCTCCTGAGCAAGTGCTTCTTAAAGTGCTCACCAATTAGTTCATTTCAGAACCTGCTTCTGTTATCCCTGCAGGTAAGTAAGAAAAATCCCTCCGTATGCAACCCGAGTATAAGACAATATCAAAGTCACTTATGTCAGCTCAATATTGTCATAAGAACAAGTCTAAATTTGCCGATAGTTGGAAATTTTGGAGGAGCGCATCAAATGAATAGACAAGAATTATGAGCATAGATTTTCTGCCCTCTGGGAATTTAACACAATCTTCTACTTTCTTTTAAATTAATCTCCTTGTATAATGATTCAGATTTTGCTTAGAAATGAGATAGGTTGGAACCATCTCAATCGGTTCATCTTCATCCTCCTTGGATACCATGCATGTCCACTTTGGTTGTAATCAGTCTTCTTAGAGAATACATACATGTGCACAGAAAGTCTAAACACTGAATCAAGAATATTAATTAGAGTTTGTGACTAACTCTTCTTGGAAGAAGAAAATTAATATTTTCAAAGGGAAACAATAGATGTCTCAACTACATTCAAATATTGAATTTTCCTTCTAACAGCATCTGACTCTAGTTCAGAACCCTTATTTGTAAATAAACTCAACTAGATACTTTTTTCTCATAAATGAAATTCATTAATCTGTTTTCTATTATGTTGAAACACTTGTTAATTTAGTGTTTTAAATAATTTTTCAGAATATATAAGACAACATGATGGGGCGCCTGGGTGGCTCAGTCGGTTGAGCATCTGGCTTCGGCTCAGGTCATGATCTCATGGTTTGTGGGTTTGAGCCCCGCATCAGGCTCTATGCTGACAGCTAGCTCAGAGCCTGGAGACTGCTTTGAATTCTGTATCTCCCGCTCTCTCTGGCCCTCCCTTGCTCACACTGTCTCACTCTCTCTCTCAAAAACAAATAAAACATTAGAAAAAAAAATTTTTAAAGAACATATAAGACAACATGAAAAATATTGACACCACATATCAGTTAAATTTTACTATTCCTAGAATTGTCTCATACATATAATTATAATCTGTTGCTTTTATCTTTATGGGCCATTACTAAAGTATCATGTTAAAGGCTAACTGTTAAGACAGGAATTACCGCACATAGCTGCAAAACACCTGTCATACATATGTGTGGGAAATCATGGCTAAACAGACACTAGAAGAATCAGATCCATGGGTTTATGACCTTTTGTTCACTCTGCAAACCTGAGAAACAAGTTGGTCTTTAATGGAAACCCACTATGGTAGTGTATTAGTTTCCTACTGCTGTTGTGACAAATTACCATGAATCTACTGTCTGAAAACAATGCAAACCTATTGTCTCATAGTTTCACATGTCAGAGGTCTAAAATGGGTCTCGCAGAGCTAAAATAAAGATGTTTGAAAGTGTTACTTTCCTTCTTGAGATGTTAGGGGAGAATTCATTCCTTGCCTCTTCCAGCTTCTAGAGAATGCCCACCTGCATTCTTTGGCTCCGTGCACCCTTCCAACAAACGTATCACTTGAACCCACTTGGATCTCTCCTTGCCTGACTCTGAAATTCTTGCCTCCTTCTTATAAGGAACCTCGTGACTACATTGGGCTCACTCAGATAATCCAGAATAATATGCCCATTTTAGCATCCCTACCTTTATCTCACCTGCAAAGTAACTTTCACAGGTTTCAGGGATTAGGATTTAGGACTTCCTTAGGACTTCTTTTTGGGGGAAGAGAGGCATTATTCTATGCACCACAGGTAGTGTTGTCAAGTAAAAGCAGAGGGTAGTAGCACGTGTTATTCGAAAAATAAGCAGTTTTACATCATAGTTAAGACCAGGGACTCTCATGCTAGATGGCGACTTCAAGTCCCACATTTGCCACTCACTGGCTATGAAATCTCAAAGAAAGTGCTGAAACTCTCTGTGCCTCAGTTTTTTAATCTGTAAAATCAGAAATGACAATATTAGTAAATACCTCATACTGTTCTTCTAAAGACTCAATGAATTTATACATGTTTTAAATATGTTTCAACAATTTTAAATATGGTCAAACAATTCCTGACACATAGTTAATATACAGCAAACATTTACTATTATTATATGCCTTCATGGAGAAGATTAACCTAATCTTAACTTCTTTTACAGATGAAGAAATGGAGCCCAAAAGAACTTAACTGATTTACACAAAATAATATAGTGACATTAGATTACGAAACTTGTCAATTAAGATTATTCTGTATTATTATTGAATGAGTATCTGACAAATGTTTTCAGTGGTATCTGATTTTTGAAAGTACCTATTTCCTTATTTCTAATAATTCTTAATTAACCTGGTGATATTATCAATAACACACTTCACTCTTGCTTTAATAATGAAAATCCTATAAACATATTTTATTTCTTTCTCAATTTTCTGTAGCTTGATAGGAGGATTACATTATATTTTGTTAAAGGTAAGATATTTGACACACTGACAAGAATTTGAGGAGACTTCAAGCCTAGCATTTCACATGAACTTATCTTTGACTTTTGTATGTAGATGTTAGTGTACATTGCCATTAAAATACTTAGAGGGCTTTAAACCTCTATTCAAAATGTTTGTAACATTTTCTTATATTTATAGATTTGATGTTGTTAATCTATTAATTCTGTAGTGCAATCAATCCACTGTTCCACACACCGAACTATTAGAATAGCCACGTTACAGAAACCATACAAGATAATGAATTTCAATAATTTTCATTATGTAGAAATTTCCATTGATTCCTACATTTCAAAAATGATTAAGAATCTTTCCAGTATAGGATTAGGATTCTGAAAGTAGATGTCATATCTCTTATACTTACAATCCTCCCATCACTATCAGGTCTAAAATGATTTTTTTAAATCTGCTTTTTCTGATGTCTTAAGCATAAAATACAAGAGAAAACTATTTTATACAAAGCATTACTAAGTCAAAGACATGTTATTTTATCTTTCTGATGAAATAGAAATTTCCTACTAAAAGTTAAAGTCTCTCTTTTCCCTCTTTCACTAACAAATTGAATAGTCATGAAATTTAAGAGCTGGAAAGGAAATAGAGATTATTTGGTCAAAAGCCCTCATTTTGTAGAAGATGAAGGATATGAAGGGAAAATAAAATTGAGCAAGTTAATTTTAGGCATCTGAAAAAAATTCAATCACAGAATATTTTTTTGGCTCTGGGCCCAAACCATTTCATTTGATTGTGAATAAGACACATATTCATTCTCTGTAAGCTTTTTTTTTTTCCCCTCACTGCTCTATTCTTCAGGAAGAGGCAAATAAGTGTTAATCATCATATAGACCTTGATGCTACTGTACCCTTTTTCAAAATGATTTTTGCTGTTGTTTTGCAGGCAGCTAAAGCTGGCCTTGTGCCCTTAACATATTTTCAATGACTGCACTACAAGAAATGTTTATATATTCCTAAACTACTGTGCTTATTCAATCGTCAATCATCGACTTGGCATTCTTCTTTTAATGCCATTCTTCTTTTTTAAAAAATCAGCTCTGAAATAAAAACTGTAAGCCCTTCCTAGAGTCTACAATCAGCTCTACTGCCTTTTTTTTTTTTACCCTGAGTGACCTGGATTTAGCACTTAAACACTGTTTAACTTTTCTCATCTGTAAAATGAGGGCACTACCACATACAAAATGGGGTAATTATACAATGAATGTAGGCTTCAGAGATAACTGCTAGTTGTCATTACTATTAATTATTTTTGCTGATTAGACATATTTATTTGGGGGGGGGGCCTCCCGTACACCTGCTGTTCACTTCCTTGTGCAGTTTTCTTCCCTTACTGACCACCTGCATGATGTGTGCTCTACCGCCCCTGCAGGAAGTGACTGTGAAATCACAGAATTAAATATTCCCTTTGCAACATGGCGGAAACTGACCTCACCTGGAACATATTCAACTTTTCAGTACCTGCTGCATCTGAGGTAACATCACTTAGAGCATGCCCTTTAATCCTCAATGGAAAAAAAAAAACTATGCAAGAGACATTATTTTATGTTATATGATGACCCAGGCTCAGAGACGTTAAGTGACTTATCAAAGGTAAGCTTAACACTAGGTTCCTTAGAGTCCTAAGGAAGATCAGTGCATTCTGTTGAGGTTGTTGGTCTAATAGGGCTAATACTTTAAAGCATCTTTGGTCCTCATTTTAACAGCTATGTGCTAACATCACCATGCCTTTGGAGTAATTTAGAGTTTTGTCGTTAGCCAAAGGAAAGGCAGTTACCATACCTCATCCTCACTTTACAATGATTATCATAGTTTTCCTATATGAGAAGCACCAGAAAAAAATCTTAACACCCTATAAAATTACATTGGAGTGTATCATTATCACACAACATGGTTTAAGGGAAGAATAGCCCTGTTATTGTGTGATGACACTAGCCACCTCCAATGAGGGAGTTTTTGCTCAAGACCCAATGTCCTAATTGCTTTCTTTACTCCTCTCCCTTCAAAAAAGGTAAAGTAATTTAAAAAAGTAATATTGTCTAATCAGCACAGGAGAATAGAGGGTATGTTCAACAATTCTCTTGTAAATCATCCCATTACATTCATACAAACACCTATTTGTATTTCCTATTAAGTAAAACCACCTCTTGACTGGCCTAGATACCATCATCAACAGAACTTAAAAGGGAACAACCAGTTTCAGAGCTCAGCTGCCTTTCTTCTAGAATTCATTGTTATGGGTCAAGTGGTAACCTCATGTATTCAATGTAGTACCATTCTTCTCAGCATCGAAGCTTCCATCTGCAGGAATCAAGAAGTTGTCTGTGCACTTGACATAAGATTGCTACTTTGCCAGCTAGCTAAGTGCCTACACTCAGAATTAGACTTTTGTATTGTCCAGATCTTCAGTCACTTTCCAGGTTTTTCTCCCACCCCTTTGGCCACTCCTCAATACACTTGGTTAGCTTTTATTTTTTTCATCTCTACAAAATGTATTATTAAAATGCCTGAGTTTCAGTCCTTAGATTTCCTTTCTTTTCAATGTTAGTGACTCTATTGGGTACATCATCTAGTCTCGTGGCTACAAATACAATGTTTACACTGAAATCTCCCAAATTTATATATCCAACTCCATTCTTTTTCTTGAACTTCAAACTTACCCTATTACTTATTCAACATCTTCATTTGTTGAATCAGTCATCTTCAGGATTGATTTCTGGCATCTCAGATCTGATAAGTTCTAACCTAGGTTCCTAGTTCCTCAGTCCAAACCTACAGGTCCACAAACCTCTTTACCCCCATTCCAGTAATGATATCCTTCTATCAAAATTACACCTCAAATTTGGAAGTCATTCTCGATTTTTATTTTGTTCTCACAGCCTATATCTTATCTAGAAACATATCCTATTTGTTCAACTTCAAAATATGTACAGAATCCAACCACTTCTCACCTTCTTCCCTGCTACCATACTGATTCTTTCTCTATTAACTATGAACTATTACAGAGATTTTTGTGATAGTCCTCTAATCAACTGCTTCTGTCTTTAACCCACTACCATCCATTCTCAACAAAGGCACCAATGTTATCCTGTGAAAATAAAGTCAGGTGATGTCACAACTATACGTAAATCCTTCCAGTGGTTTCACTTCCAGTAAAAGCCAAAGAACTGGCAAGAGCCTCTAAGGGTTTTTTACTACTATCTGCACCTCTCCTCCAGTGCCTCTAAGTTACCTGCTCTTTCTCTCCTCTGCCTTCACTCTCCTCTAGCTACACTGGATTTCTTGCTATTATTTGAAGATGCCAGGCCTCCTCTCACCCCAGGGTCACACCTGGAATACACTTTACCCAGATATCCGTAGCACATGGTTCTCTCACCTCTTTTAAGACTTTGTATCCTTGTCAACTTGAATGAAGCTTTCCTGGGCAACCTCATACCTTTACAAATGTGAAATTCTCACCCTCCTCCCATAATTTGCTATCTTGCTGTCCTGATTTATCTGTCTTCATAGTACTTACCACCATCTCCCAAATTATATATACTTACTAATTTTGCACATTGTGTAAAAGGATGGGATAGGATTTTTGTGGCTGGTTTGCTCACTTTGTTCCAGGAATGGGTACAGATGGGTACTCAATCAGATTTTAGAATATTGACTCCTGGACATTTTTTATAATTGGACTTTAGATTGTATACATAATTTCTGCTTCTTCCCGAACCATGAGTTTTATTCATTTAGCATTCAATCAACATGCATTTTCAAGTGGCTTCTGTATGCTACGCATACTCTTACAGAGATAACCCCACACATATTACTGTATAATTATGAATTGAGCTAAGTGTTTTGTAGAAAGAAGGTAGATTTAGAGAACACTTAATAAAGATGCCTGACATAAGTTGCGGAAGGCAAAACTTAATTAAAGAAATGTCACTTGAGATGAGATCCGAAGGATGAGTGGTGAGAAGGATTTTTAGATGCAGGATATAGTACCTGCAAAGGTCTTGTGATGAGAAAAGGATGGAATTAAAAGGAAGCCTGGGAAGCCCAAGTGTGACACAGGCACTGAGGAAAAGACTAGTGTAATGAGAGGTGAGAGGTTTGCAGGTGCCTGAAAAGCCATTTTAAAAATTTGCTTTTATCTTAAGCACGACAAAGAAGCATTAAAGATATTTCAACCTGGGGAAGACCTCATCAGATCTGTGTTTTCAGAAAATAACCCTGAATATGATCAAGAACAAAAGGAAGACGAGACTGAACAGAAGGAGACTATTGTAAGAACTGGGGTTTCCATATAGGCATTCCTTCCCGCATGTCTCAGGAAACGCGTTTTTCAGACTCCCGAGAAAAATCAGGCAAGAGTTCAGGAAAACAGCAAAAAGTAACATAATCCTCCTGTAAGAACCAAAGCTCCACAGTCCACACAGAGACTGCTGGTTTGAAGGAATCTAGTGATGTGGAGTGACAGGCCAGGGCAGGAAATGCTGACAGACACATAGAACAGAAGGCGAAGGTCAACATTTCCAGGAATCAGGACAAGAACACATAGCAGAGAAGTTTTCACAATCAAATCAGTCAGCTCTTGCCACATTGCAAGGTATCTCTCTGCCCACCCCACCTATGCTGATAAGGTAAGTTGTTCCTACAAATAGAGACAATTAATAAATGTATTCACATAGTATATACTTCATACAAATCCTATGTCTGATGCTCCAAAAAAGAACAAGAATTGGAAACAACGTACTTAATTTGGCAGCTTGACATCTGATTCTGAGTAGTGTTTTTAAGCTTGTTAGAGGAACTGAAGTCATGTTATTTTAATACTTTTCACTAAATTATTCACCGGTGTTGTCTGATGCTTGAATATTTACTGTGAGTTACAGTTCAGTGTAAACACTTCTGAGTGCAAAGAGAAGAGGAAATTGTTTTGGACACTTCAACACAAAATTAATGCCCAGCTTAAAAATGCCTCTGGATGGGATGCCTGGGTGGCTCAGTTGTTTGAGCATCCGACTTTGGCTCAGGTCATGATCTCGCGGTTGGAGTGTTCAAGCCCTGTAGTGCACGCGTGGGCGCCGGCGCACAGAAGCAGGGACACGAGGGTAAGGGAATGAGGAAAAGAAGAGAGAGTCAAAGGATGGGGACAGGAGGGGCAACATGAGTGATGCCCATATTGCCACTTTATTTCTCACATGCAAGCAGTTTTATACAAACAGCCACAACTAAGAGAAGGTTTTTTCTAGACAAAACTTCTGTTTTCACGATTATTGTTGTGCCATATTCCTGGGAACTTTACACTTTCTTCTCATTGTTATTTATGAGAGTGCCAAAGCATGAAGGACATTTGTACAATAACATCTTAACTCAAGAAGCTTGAAGGACATTGGTGCAATAACATCTTAACTCAGTGAATTAACCTCTGAGGAACTGGATCAGCCGCAAGGGCTGTAAGGGCACGAGAGCTTTGCTCCATCACACTCTCCTTACTGGCTCCTCGCTGCTGCTTCCCACAAAGCCCCACGTTGGGCTCTGTGCTGACAGCTCAGAGCCTAGAGCCTGCTTCGGATTTTGTGTCTCCCTCTCTCTCTGCCCCTCCCCTGTTCATGCTCTGTGTCTCTCTCTGTCAAAAATGATTAAACATTAAAATTTTAAAAATGCCAAAACCGCAATGAGATACTGCCTTACACCTGTCAGAATGGCAAGAATCAAAGTGACAAAAAACAACAAGTGTTGATGAGGATTCAAAGGATTTCTAGTATAACAAATTTAGTATAAGAAATAGTATAAGAAAAAGGACTCCTGTGTGCTGTTAATGGGAATGCAAGCTGGTGCAGTCATGATGGAAACAGTATGGAGTTTCCTCAAAAAAATTAAAAATAGAAACATTCTATAATCCAGTAATTCCATTTCTGCGCATTTAGCCAAAGGAAACAAAAACACTAATTCAAAAAGGTACATACACTGCTATATTTATTAGCCCATTATTTACAACAACCATGATATAAAAGCAAACCAAGTGGATGGATACAGATGTGGAGAATATATAATGAAACCTTACCATAAAAAAGATAAAATCTTGCCATTTGCAACAATATGGATACTAGAGGTTATAATACTAAGTGAAATAAGTCAGAAAAAGACCATATGATTTCAGTTAGATGTGAAAACTAAAAAACAAGACAAATAAACAAACAAAAAGCATAAAAAGGCCCATAAATACAAAGAACAAATTGATGGTCGCCAGAAGGAGAGGAGGTGGGCAAAATGGCTGAAGAGGAGTGGGAGGTACAGGATCTCAGTTATGGAATGAAGAAGTCACAGAAGAGGTACAGTATAGGAAATATACTCAATGACATTGAGTAATGGGTTCCCATGGTAGCAGATGGTAGCTATATTTGTCATATAGCTACATTGTGCATAGCGTAACATATAGAACTGTCTAATCATTATGTTGTACACCTGAAACTAATGCAACATAGTGTGTCAACTATACTTTCAAAAAATGAAAGTAAATGAAAAGGCCTGTTGAATCTAAAACAGTATTAAAATATTTATATTACATGTATGTAAGTATTAAAAAAAACCTATAAAGTACCTTATTGAAGAGGTAAGTAGAAAAAAAGAACCTGTTACATCAGTTAAAAATAAGAAAATAAAAACTAAAAACTGAAAACATTTGACTGCCAATGAATAGTATAAGAAATTTTGTTACATCTTCAATACTTGTCATGAAACAAAAAAACATTAAGACAATTAGAACAGGGGCGCCTGGGTGGCTCAGTCGGTTAAGTGTCCGACTTCGACTCAGGTCATGATCTCACGGTTCGTGGGCTTTGGGCCCCACGTCAGGCTCTGTGCTGACAGCTCAGAGCCTGGAGCCTGCTGCAGATTCTATGTCTCCCTCTCTCTGACCCTCCCTTGCTCACTCTGTCTCTCTCTGTCTCTCAAAAATAAATAAAAAACATTTAAAAAAGTAAAAAAAAAAAAACCAGTTACAGCAATCAAAACTTTGAGTGTTTTTGTATCTTATTTTAAGAATAATTTTTAAATATTTGGTGTTTCAGATTTCAGTCCTTAAGTGACTTATATTTTGGCATTTATTTTGTATTAATTTTTCCCTTTTTTAAAGTTTATTTTGTCACCAAATGTCTGTTGCAGGCAGAGCTCACTTTTATCTATTATTGAAATATAGAAATTTGTTACAATATGTTGGTTCATGATAAGAAAGCATGCATTTAAGTTATATTGTTACAGAAAATCTATGGAACTTCTAGTACAGTCCTGCTGCAGAAAAATGATGCATGCTTTATTATTACAGCCATTTGTTATTTTTAATGAACATAAATATGTATAGGTAAATATTGTTAAAAATTATTGTTACAACTCTACCACCAAAAACCATATAAATAGTTATGAAAAATACAGAATAGTTTAGGACTTCCAGATTTTCTAAACATCCTCAGGAATTCTGACTTCTCAGAAGTATCTTGAACTATAGTGGTAGCAGTGAAATTGGAGAGAAATAGACAAACTGAAATATTTAGTAAGTAAAATCCACAGGTGTTGTAGATTAATTGGATGTGGGAAATAAAGTAGAGTGTTAAGAATAACTTCTAAGCTTCTGATTTCTGCGACAGTAGGTGCCACTTACAAAGATAGAGAACAGTTGGAGAAAGCCAACATATCAGCTAAGTTATGCTTCAAAAACTAGCATCCTCCAATTATTGTTGATATAAACAATAGAATTTCAAAGACCAGGAGTAGATTGGTGGTCACCCAGAGCTGGAAGTAGGGATTTGGTTTAGTGGGAATGTGCAATGACCACCAATGTTTATAGAATTTCTTTGCAGTATATTGAAAACATTTTAAAATTATATTGTTATGATGATTGTGTAACCACTGAAATAATTTTGTGGCCTGTGAAATACACCTCAATAAAGCCATAAAAAAAACTGTGATTCATTTCTCATTCACACTACATGTCCATTTCAGGTGAGACAGGGACTCTCTTCCATGGCATACTTGCTAGAGAAACAAAGTTGATGACATTTCCACCTCCTCAAGTGTTGATTTTTTCCTTTTTTCCTTTTTTTATGTTTTATTTTTGAGAAAGAGAGAGACAGACAGTGCGAACAAGGAAGTGTCAGAGAGAGAGT
Organism: Suricata suricatta; assembly: GCF_006229205.1. Lineage (NCBI taxonomy): Eukaryota > Metazoa > Chordata > Mammalia > Carnivora > Herpestidae > Suricata > Suricata suricatta. Next base: position 31,280,304 of record NC_043700.1, on the reverse strand, counting down.
GTGATACAGAATCCAAACACATACTCCAGGCTCTAAAATAGCTGTCGGCACAGGGGCCAACTTGGGGCACAAACCCATGAACTGTGAGATCATGACCTGAGCAGAAATTGGATGCTTAACCAACTGAGCCACCCAGGCTCCCCTCATGTGTTGATTTATCAGAAAGGAAGAGAGTGTGGGCCACCTGGGTGGCTCAGTCAGTTATGGGTCCAAATTTGACTTAGGTCATGGTCTCATGGTTTGTGAGTTAAGAGTCCCAAGTCAGGCTCTGTGCTGACAGCTCAGAGCCTGGAGCCTGTTTAGGGTTCTGTGTCTCCCTCTCTCTCTGCCCCTCCCTTATTTGTACTCTGTTTCTCTCTATATCTCAAAAATAAATAAATGTAAAAAATTTTTTTAAAGGAATGAAGTGTGACAAATTTCATAGCATCTCTTAAAGGCTTATACTCAGAAGTGATACATATCACTTCTGCCCAAATTTTGTTGACCAAAGCAAGTCATGTGACTACACCAAGCTTCAAGGGCACAAAGAAGTACAATATACCACAAAGAAGAGATCCAGTAACAGCATTAATCACTACTACCACCAGGATTGAGGGGAACATTGAAAGTTTTAATCATAGACCTGAGTTTGAGGTGCCTTTAAAAAGCTCCAAGTAACATGTTAAATAGACAGTGGCTTTGTGGGACTAAGGGCTCAGCTCTGGGCTAAAGATACAGGTCAGTTAGTTATTAATACACATGTTGTTATTCAAATCATGGAAGATTGCAAAAGTAGATATCATCTGTAAATATCCTATAAGGTCATATTTCTCCATGTCACACCCAGCACACATGCACGTGTCACCTGCTATCATGACTTCTCTCCTGAGCCACGTGGAATTGTAACCACTAAGAGAAATGGAAAGGGTGCCAAACTCTCTTTGGCATCTTAGAAATATTGAAGGTGACTAGAAAGCAATTGGTATTTTATACCTGTCAAACTTTACTCAAAAGGCCACCTGCTCAATGAAACCCCTGACATTATGTATGCTCTCTTTGCTGTTTGAATTCCAGAACACTGGGTTTCAATCTCTCTGAATAAATTTCATACTTTACACTAAATATGTTTATATGCTTATTTTATTCCTACCATTAACCAAAAGCCTTTTGATTTGACGTCTATGTTTTAATCTTTTTTTATGGCTATTAAAATACCTGCCTACATACCTTCTACATGGTAGTGCGAAACAAGCAGCAAAAAAAAAAATTATGTAGCATTAACTACTGCCCCCCAAAGGCACGGTTAACTCTGAAAGAACAGATAATCTGCCTTTTTGTTCTTGCCATAGTGATTTCCACATAGTTGCTATTTGACAAATGTATTGATTGATGAATCAGTTCAGACAAAATTTAAAAGCATTTTAATACACAATTTTAGAAATTATTCGTATTACCTTCAGATGGAAATATTTGTAGAGACCTACCTGATGTATTCCCTTCACCTTTCAACAGTTCAAACTTAAATTTTCAAAGGTATTAGCTACTTTCAAACCCAAAATCAAATATGTTTGCCTTGTCTTTCTCTCATGTGTCACACAAATAAGAAGTTTTGTTTTGTTACATACTTTCTTCTCTGTAAGATGTCCTGAAATCCCATATTCAAAATTTTACAGTGATGCTCAGATCATTAATTCTTACAGATTATTTTTAAGTAAATATTGAATATATTTATATACTATATACACATGTGCACATGTATGGACTATAATATGATCATTATTTAAGGCATCACAAATGACTTAATTTATAAGCACTTTAAATTTTAACAAAATATTAGAATCACCCAATATAGTTGTATGGAATTAGATAGCACAGATGTAATTATAATTGATGGTAATGATCAGTTCAAAAATATAAAAATAAGAGAACATGAATGTTTAAGTAAAACAACTTGTAAAGATTATTAAAAAGTGTCAGTTTAACTGTGATACCAAAGTATTATGAAAAATAGAATAAAATAGAATAAAAATTTCTAAGAAAAGTAATAGCCAGATAATATACACAGAATCTAAGCCAAATAATTAAGAAGGCTAGGGGACTAACCTTTTTTTTGTATATTTTATAGCATTTTGTAATAAACCCAAAGAGACCCAGAGGGATGACCTTAAGACATAAAACCAATTCAACTACTTTGTAATTGTTGTATTATCTTCCAGGCTTCTTAATAAATTGGAAATTATTCACATCATAAGAGATCCTCCCAAAACATATTTCTTCTTTGATTTGCATTGCTTTGCCCTTTGTTTTATAAACCCAAATGTAAATAAATATTTATCAATGAATATATAAGTGTATATTTATGTAAATAAAAAATACAAGTAAAAATACATAAGCAAAATGTAACACAAATAAATGTGTATAAATATACGTAGCCACCCAGGACAAGCTCGCTATTGTCAATTCAACAGGACTGTGGGTATTAAATCACAGGGAGGCAGGATAGAGTTGGGGTTGAAAAAAATTCATGAAACAAAATTCTTACAACCCTGAATTGTGATCCGATTTTGTTTCTGAAATAATGCTTTAGTGAAACACTGCATATTTTTGTTGAGCACCTACCATGTACCAGTTACTCTTTTATGATACAAAATAGAAAGAATGCCGTTCTTGCCTAAAGGAATTTAGAGCCCAGTTCCACCGTCAATGCTAATTACTTTGAGAATTGATTCTTTCCTTTCACGAAAGACCTTGACATCTCAGTTTCCACTTCCTTACAAAATACCAGCCCCTCACCTCCCTTGGACAGTGAGCTGATTACAGATCTGTACAGAGCATTTTATCTGGCAAGATAGGTAAATGCTGACTCTTCCATTTGGGAAGAAGACAGTCTGAGGTGAGCCTGTCATCCTAAGATGTGCAGAAATAACCAACTGCCATACTGATCCTAACAACAGATTAGCCGTGTCATTTTTAATTCCCTCAGCTTTAGCACAATGGGGGGGAAATGGCCTCATTCTCCCCTTTTCACATAGAAAGCCTCTCGGTTGATATCTCCTGAATGTCTTAGCAGGGCACTGCAGGCCCCCTGAGACAGCCAGTCACAGATAATGAACTGTAATGGACCTAGCTGCTAAACTAAGCCTGATAGATAATCCCAGCCCTTAAGACTTACCTATGCGGTGAGGCATGGGCTAATTCCCAATCACATTCTAGCTCAGCATTTGCTGCTGAAGTGAAATCATTTCCAATTACCAACAATGTCTAAAGATAATCATGAACACTCACCTAATCACATCCACTTGCATACATGAAGCAGACGGAGCACACACCCGGACGCGTGTTATTCCTGAGTCGAAGCAAGACCTTCTGAGTCTGAACAAGTCAGTAACTGCCAGGAAGCTGAATCTTGGCAGCGGATCCTTCTGCTATTAGAAAGGCAGGGTTTAGACTGACTACTTAGGACTTAAATGCCTTTATTTCATGAGGTAGGTGCATATTTAAGAAATGTTTACGCCCTACCCCACCTCCGTCACCAGCTCCCAGGTCTTGAACCAGCACCCGCAGAGAGCCTGCAGGTGTCTCAAAGTTAAGTCTCTTGATACTGACATATTAGCAGGAAGCAATGAAGAGAGGTTTTGACTTGGAGTCAGAAGTCCTAGAGAGGATTCCAAGTTTTCTCTTTTACCAGGTGAGTGGACTTGAACAAGAAATATAACATCACTGAGCCTGTTTTTTGTTTGTTTGTTTGTTTGTTTTTGGTTTTTTTCATCTGTGAAATAACTATAACAACATCTGATTATAGATGTTTTAAAACAGGAGAAAAATAGCCAAAGAACTTTGCCTGGAAAAGGCTGTTGGACTGTTGTGGCAAGGTCCCCGTGAAATGTTATTGTAATGGCAATTGTTACAAAGCATCATCAGTGACAGGAATGGCTTGATCTTTCCAGTAAGACTTCACATTAGCCATGCACACAGAGACTGAGGTGTAACTGTGTAACTCCTGAAAGCCTGTGCTTAATTTCTAATGAAAACTATAACTACCAAAGTGCCCTGGACTTCTCTGTCAGCACACTATCTCCTTGAAGGCAGAGTCCTATTACTATTAGAAAGGTGTTTTCTGAAAAGGCAGGACATTTAATTATCTGATTCTAGATAATTGAGTACATACTCAGAACCTATCCTCCTCACAAGGGTACATGTGCCATAATAGTAGGATAGATCAGGTTCTTGGACACTGTCTTTCCTGGATAGCACTTAGTGGTCACTGGCAAAAGATATCTCCAAAACATTCCTTTGCCTAGACTTCTGGTGGTGGCCAAATCCCTTCATAATTGGCATAGTCTTACTTTCAAAAATTTAATCAAGTTGTTATTTTTAAATTGCAATCAAGTGTTTCTACCTAGAAATGTTCCTGACTCTGAATGGGTCTTTTGCATACCCTTGCTGTGATCTGTTATATGCTGATTTAAATTTTTTTATGTTTTTTTTTTTTAAGAGACAGAGAGAGACAGCGCGAGCAGGGGAGGGTCAGAGAGAGAGGGATATACAGAATCTGAAGACCAGCCCCAGGCTCTGAGCTGTCAGCATAGAGCCCAGTGCAGGGCTTGGACCCACGAACTGTGAGATCATGACCTGAGCCGAAGCCAGATGCTTAACCGACTGAGCCACCCAGGCGCCCCATGATTTTAAAGATAGTCTTCAAAGTAATATTTCCAAGTTTTATGCACATTTGGGAGATTTTGAATGGGAGAGGGGAGAATTGGAAACCAGATGTACAGAATCTCTGATCATCTCAGTATCATTGATCTGTTATGAAAATTAAATTAAATAATAAACATTTGTTAGCTTCTGTATGCTTTATAGGACAAAAGCACTATAGAACTCTTACATGATAATACTGTTGTAATTTTAGGCATATATGCTTTGAGATAAAGAAATATTGGGGGGGTTGTTCTTTTTTTGCTTTTAATTGACAGAAAATAAACTGCATATATCTAATGTGTGCAATTTTATAATTTTTGACATATATATATATACACACACATATATATACACTGTGTAAAATATACTGTTTTGAGATATATATATGTATATACTATATATATATATACTGTGTGTGTATATCTATGTATTGTGTGTATATACATTTACTGTTTTGACATATATATGTATACACACTATATATATATATATATACTGTATATATAGTATATATCTACTATATAAATATACAATAAAAACTTGGATTATAAGTAACTTATCCTGAGAGTGTTCCTCAAGATGAGCGAACATTTCTAATAAAATGTAACTTGATAAACGAGCCATGTCTTGCAATCTGAGTAGTACGTGACATCCAACATCACAGGATCACAACTGAGCCAATGGTTCTTCTCTCTGTCACTGAGGGATTAGTGGGTGATCATCTCCCATACTCAGATGCTTGGTCTCAGCCACAGTGTTTGGCAGAAATCAGTGATTTTTCAGAACACTGGAAGGTGCCCACAACTGGCACTTGTGTATTTTTTGTCACTTCAAAACACCTGTAGACAGTTTTTTGCTTTTCCATACAAGAGTAAACTTAGGAATGCTTTGCTTCATTCTAGGTCAGGCTGTGGGCAGATATAGGCACTTTCCTCTGCTGCCTTATTGCCGGTTACACTAAATACAGTCTATGAGAAGAGTTTATTAAGACTGTACAACATCCATGCTAGTGTATACATTGGCCCTTACGCAGAAAAATGTTGAAAAGAAAGGCATTAAAGAAGACAATGACAGTGGAAGTTAAGAAGGAAATCACCAAGAAGTACAAGCAAGGTATTCATTCAAGTGGCTGAAATTGAGAGATTTTATAAGAAGTCTACACTTGGATCTTGTTTGTAGGAGAGGAGGAGAAAAAGGTGGAGGAATCCCTCACTTCAAATGAGCTTAGGGAGATGTGTAAAATGTGGGAAACAGTGCAAAATTGTGTAGAAAAGCACCATCCAAATAAGACTTGCAATGCGAGCATTGAATCTGTTTAATGACAATGCAACATCATCTGTCGGTGAGTCCTCAAAAGGAGGCAAAAGTAAGTGTCATTGGATATTGTTAAAGTTACACAAAAAGAAAAGATTCTATCGAGACAATAGATGGCAATGATTCCATTAGCGATAGTGAAAGTCATCCTCCTCATTAACCCTCCTCTCTCTTGTCTTCCTTACACCAGCCATGATGGTTTTCAAAGGTAAGTGCCAGTTAATTTATTTACTTTTCTTTATATTTTCTATTTTCTTTATTATTTCACTATTTTATTATTCTATTACAGTATTGAAATCATTTTAAAATGAACATTTTGGGTTGTGGAACGAATCCTCTGAGTTTCCATTATTTCTTATGGGGAAATTTGCTTTGATTTACAATGCTTTGGATTACAAACATGTTTCTGGAAAGAATTATGCTTGCAAAGCAGGTTTTTACTGCACACACACACACACATCTACCTTTATATATGTTCTATATATATTCTATATATTTATATATATACATCTATCTGTATATATCTTCTAGATATATATGTTCTATAAATATTATATATTACATATATATATTTCTGAAATAATCACTACATCCAGATAATAAACATATATCCACCACCACCAAAAATTTCCTAATACCTCTTTACAATCTTTGTTTTTCATGCCTCTCTGCTTTGCCCTCCCTAGGCAAATACTCGTCTTTCTGTCTATATAGATTAGTTTGCATTTTCTAGAATTTTATATAAATGGAAATATACCATATGTAGTCTGTTTTGTCCGACTTCTTTCAAATAATTATTTTGATTCATCCATGTCGTGGATATCAACAGTTCATTCCTCTTTATTGTTGAGTACTATTCCATTGTACGTAGATACCAAAGTTTATCTCTACACATGTTGGTGGACATTTGAGTTGTTTCCAGTTTTTGCCTATTACAAAGAAAGCTGCCATGGACATATGCTTTTATTTTTCTTCTAGAAATACCTAGGAGTTAAATGACTGGGTCTGTATAGTAGGGATATACCTAGATTTTGAAGGAAATACCTAACTTTTCCAAAGTGACTATACACTGCCATCAGCAGTGTATGGGAGTTGTAATTCTTTCACCTCATTGTTAACATTTGACACGGTCATTCTATAATTTTAGCTACTCTCATAGATATGTAGTAGAATGTCAGTGTGGTTTTAATAAACATTTCTCAAAAGACTAATGATGTTCTATGCGTTATTTGCCCGCTCTTTAATCTTCGTTGAAGCATCTGTTCATATATTTTGCTTATTTTCTAATAGGACTTTGTTTTCTTATTATTACGTTTATGTGTTTGGGTATAGATCGTCCATCAAAGATATGCTTTGCAAGTATTTTTCCCAGTTTCTAACTTCTCTTCTTTAACTTTTTTTAAAATCAGAAAATAGCTCACACAATGTTATGTTGTTTCAGGTCGACAACGTAGCAATTCAGCAAGTTTATGTGTTACACTGTGCTCACCACCAGTGCTGTTTTCATCTTTTATTTCTCTTAATGTCTTTCACAGAGCAGAAGCTTTTAATTGAGGAAATCCTATATATAAACTTACTATTTTATGGATCATGCATCTGGTGTCAAGTCTAAAAACTGTTCATGCATCCCAAGGTCACAAAATTTTCTTCTATACTTTCTTAGAGAAATTGTATCATTTCATGTATTTATTAAAAAAATATTTTTAGTGTTTATTTTATTTTTGAGAGACAGAGCATGAGCAGGGGAGGAGCAGAAAGAGCCGGAAGCACAGAATCCGAAGCAGACTCCAGGCTCTGAGCTGTCAGCACAGAGCCAGACGCAGGACTCAAACTCATGTTTGAGTCATGTGACATCATGACCGGAGCCTAAGTCAAATACTTAATATGGCACAACCCAGGTGCCCATATTTATTTATTTATTTATTTTTCCAAATAATTTTATTGAAATGTGCCAAGAGAACACAGGCAGGACAAAATTAAATCATTTTAAGTCTTATATCTCAGTTTACGGTTCAGTTTTAATTTTTTATATATAATATGAAGCACGAGAGAATATTATTTTTTCTTTTCCTTTCTTATTTTTTTGTATATAGATATCTAATTCTTTTGCTATTGTGTATTGAAAAGACTTTCTCTGTTCTACTGAACCATTTTCTCGCTTTGTTGAAAATTAGTGAGACATATGCGTGGGCCTATTTCCCAAATTTATTCTATTGTTTTGAGTTGTATGTCTGTCTTTATACCCGTATCATGCTGTTTTTATTAAAGCAGGTTTATAATGCTTGGAAACATGCAGGTTAGTTTTCCACCTTTGATCTTTCTCAAAGTTGTTTTGACAAGTCTAAATCCTTTTAGTTCCATATGATTTTTACAATCTAGATATTACTTCTGTCATTGATTTGTGATTTAATTTCATTTTGGTCAGAGAGCATAATTTGTATTACTTAAATTATTTTAAATTTATTGAGACTTGTTTTATTGCCAAGATTATGGTCTGCTTTCACAAATGTTTCTGACTTATTAGCTAGAAATTCCTTTTTAGTGGTTTTGTAGGGTTTATGGCATACATTTATTTTTTAAATTTCAGCTATGTTGAAGCTTAATTAAGGTAAAATTGTTAGATATTTAAATTTGGTTTTTAATGTTTATTTTTGAGAGAGACAGAGTATGTGCAGGGGAGGGGCAGGGAGAGAGGGAGACACAGAATCTGAAGCAGGCTCCAGGTCTGAGCTGTCAGCACAGAGCCTGACGCGGTGCTCAAACTCACTGAACTGCAAAATCATGACCTAAGCCGAAGTCGGACGCTCAACCAAATCACTTGGGTGCCCCCGTGATATTTAAAGTATACAAATACATTATGAAATGTGTATTTCATGATACTTAAAGTATACAAACACTTGGTGTACAAATACATTATGAAAGGCTACCACCCACTTAGATGATTAACACATTCAACACCTCACTTTTTTTTTCCGATGAGAACATTCAAGTTCTATTAGAAAATTTCAGTTATATAATTCAGTGTTATCAATTATAGTCATCATGTTTTGCATTAGGTCCTCAGACCTTATTCATATTGCAACTGAAGTTTGTACCATTTTACCAACCTGTCCCTATTTCTACCACCCACAGCACCAACAACCACTTTCCCATGAGTTTGACCTATTTTTTTTAGATTTCACATATAAATAATACCATGTAGTGTTTGTCTTTCTCTGTCTCTTTTCACTAAGCATAATGTCCTCAAGGTTAATCCATGTTGTCACAAATAGCAGGATTTCCTGCTATTGTTCATGCATGCCATGTATACATGAATACACATACCACATCTTCTTTATCCATTCATCCATTTTTTGATGGACACTTAAGCTGTTTCCATATATTGGTTATTGTGCATAGTGCTACAATAAATATGAGAGTGTTGATATATCTCTTTGATAACCTGTTTTCATTTCCTTTGGATATAAACTCAGAAGTGGGTTTACTGGGTCATAGGGCAGCTCTACTTCTAACTTTTTTGGCGAAACTCCATACTGTTTTCCATAGTGGCTGCAGCAATTTTCATCCCCACCAATAATGCAAATCCACACCAACACTTGTTATCTCTTCTCTTTTTGATAATAGGCATTCTAATGATGTGAGGTGATATCTCATTATAGTTTTGATTTGCATTTTGTTAATTATTAGTGGTGTTGAGCTCCTTCTCATAAACCTGATGGCCACTTGTATGCCTCTTTGGAAAAAAATGTCTATTCAATTTCTCTGTCCATTTTTTTAAGTCAAAGTATGTTGGGCTTTGTGGTGTGTGTGTGTGTGTGTGTGTGTGTGTGTGTGTGTGTGTGTTTGTTGCTATTGAGTTGTATAGTTCCTTATATAATTTGGATACTCATATCTTATCAAATATATTATTCCATATCTTATTTCATAGATTGCCTTTTGGTGTACATCTTCAGAGTATCACAGTCTAACTTCAGGTGATATTATAATACTTGACCTATAGAATAAAAATCTTACTATTTCAGATTTCCAGGTCTCTTCTGACTTTTGCACTATTATAGTCACATGTTTTAATTTTATATATTTATAAACCATGCACTACATTTTTATTTTGTTAGAACAGTTTAAAACTATTTTTAAGGGGCGCCTGGGTGGCTCAGTCGGCTGTGTGTCTGATTTTGGCCAGGTCATGATCTCACAGTTTGAGGGTTCAAGCCCCACATTAGGCTCTGTGCTGACAGCTTGGAGTCTGGAGCCTGCTTCCGATTCTGTGTGTCCCTATCACTCTGCCCCTCCCCTGCTCATGATCTGTCTCTTTCTGTCTCTCAAAAATAAATAAGTGTTAAAAAAATTTTTTTTAATTTTTTAATGTTTTTTTTAAATTTTATTTTTGAGAGACAGACACAGCGTGACCAGGGGAGGGTCAGAAAGAGAGGGAGACACAGAATCTGAAGCAGGCTCCAAGCTCTGAGCTAGCTGTCAGCACAGACAACGCGGGACCCGAATCCACGATCCATGAGATCATGACCTGAGCCAAAGCCAGATGCTTAACTGACTGAGCCACCCAGACGCCCCTAAATAGTTTTTTAAAGATAAAATAAATAAAACTATCTTTAAAAGATATTTATGTGGGAGAAGTGGAGTTAAGTTGGCAGAGTAGCAATGAGACCCTGAGCATGTTTGTTTGTCCCTGAAATGCAGTTAGATCAGCACCAAACCATTTTGCATACCCAGGAAATTGATCTGAGAATGAAAACAGCAGTCTGCATAACTTGAACCACAGAACTTTGCAGGTGCATGGTTCAGAGTGGTGAAATGGAGGAGAGAAAAGCCATGGAGGGGAGGGAGCTGTTTTTGTGGAGAGAAGACAGAGAAAGGGAAAGGCGGAGAGTGCCTGAGATCACGCACCCCCTTGAAAGCAGCTGGAGCTAATGAAAACTAGCGAAGGAGTGAACAAGAAATCTGTTCCCCAAAACCATTGACAGGAAGTAAGGAGAGGGTTTCAATGCCACCAGGATTCTATAAACAGTGAAGTGCAGAGTCTGAAAATTCCAGAACTCAATGCCTGGCAATGCTCTGGTGAGGAAGTAGGGTGAATCCTCAGAAGGAGGCAATAAGGTCTGAGAAGTCCATGGGCCATTTGGGGAGAAGCAGTTCCCTTGCTTGGAGTGCATTTTGTAGATGCCAATTGGCAAAGTCCTCAGTGGACCCAGGAGAGTAGCTGTGTTTGCTGGTATTGGGACAAAGACACCAGAATGCAGCAAAACCTGGTGCTGACTGTGTGTTGTGGTTTCCCATAATCTCTGAACCTCTGTCCCTTCATGATGGAACAAATGTTTTCTGAGGCAAATTGGCACATGGCCATTGCTCAGTGAGACCCTCCTTTGGGAAGTCAGTTTTGGTCCAAGCTGCAGCATCTCTGAGTGTAGGGTTTTGAAATACAATCCTATCAGAGATAAAACTCTGGAGTGAGATACCACCTGTCAGGTGGACAGCTTGGACATGACAGGGTAGAGGCAGGGAGTATATGGAGGCCTAAGACAAAAGAGGTGTGCTTTATCATGGTTGGTGAGAGCATGAAGTTCTTATGCTAGGGAGCTGGGTGAAGCCATTTCCACCTCTCCTGCACAGGAGCATGCATGTCACACTGATCCACTCCAGTAAGCTAAGCAGAGCCACCTAGTGGATAATGGAGCCATTATACCAAGCATAGAAGACCAACACAAGTCCCTCTAGCCGCTTAGTGTACAGACTATAGAAGGCTTCATAGTTTTAGTTCTAGGAGAAACTGTATGTACCTTCATTGGGGTTCCATTCTGTTTAGTGGTTCATTTATCCATTTTATTTCCTTCTGTTGTTTCTTAAATTGTTTCCTTTTTACTTTTTTTCTTTCTTTTCCTCCTCATTCTTGAATATGGAAAGAGAAAAATTTATTTTATTTTTTAATATTTTAGTTTACTTCATTTTTATTTAATTTTATTCTATTTTAGACTATTTTTTTAATTTTTAAATTTTTTCATGCCCTTTTTTCTTTTCTTTCCCTTGATTCTATTCTATCAAGCTTCTTTCAATAAGCACATCAAAACACACCAAGGATCTAGCTTCCTTCATTTAATGTGTTGTTTTGTTTTTAATTTTTAATTTTAATATTTTACTTTATTCAGTTTTTTTTGTTCCTGACAAAATAAAGAAATTTATTCCAAAAGAAAGAAGAAGAATAAATTACATCCAGGGGCTTACTAAACATAGATATAAGCAAGATGTGTAAACTATAATTTAGAACCACGATAATAATAAGACTAGCTGGGGTTGAAAAAAGCATAGAATTTCTTTCTGCAGAGATAAAAGAAATAAAATCTAGTCAGGACGAAATTAATAATGCTATAACCGAGACGCAATCTTGAACAGATGCTATGATGGCAAGGATGTAGGAAGAAGAGCATCAAATCAGCTACTTAGATGATAAAGCTATTGAGAATAAAGAAGCAGAAATAAGAGGGAAACAAAGGCAAAAGATTATGATACAAAACTTAGAGAAGTCAGTGACTTATTAAAAAAGAATAACAACTAAATTATAGGAGTCCCAGAAGATGAAGGAGAGAAAAAGGGGCAGGAGGTTTATGTGAGAAAATTACAGCAGAAAACTCCTAATTTGGGGAAGGACACAGACATCAAAATACATGAAGCACAGAGAACTCCCATTAGTTTCAACAAAAACTGACCATCACCAAGACATATCATAGTAAAATTCATAAAATACACAGACAAGGAAAGAATTAGGAAAGCAGCAAGGGAAGGAAAAAAAAAACAACTCCTTAACCTATAAGGGAAGACAGACCAGATCCATAACAGACTTATCCACAGACATGTGGAAGGCCAGAAAGGAGTGGCAGAATGGATTCAATGTGCTGAATCAGAAAAATATGCAACAAAAAATTCTTTATCCAGCAAAGCTGTCATTCAAAATAGGAGAGATAAAAAGTTTCCCAGAGAAACAAAAAATAAAGGAGTTTGTGACCACTAAACCAACCCTGTAAAAAATTTAAGGGAGTCCTTTGAGTGGAGAAAAGACAAAACAAAATAAAAAAAAGCGAAAAGTAACAAAGACTAGAAAGGACCAGAGAACATCACAAGAAACACCAACTCAACAGACAACACAATATCACTAAATTAGTATCTTTCAGTACTCACTGTAAATGTCAATGGACTGTATGCTCCAATCAAAAGACACAGGGTATCAGAATGAATAAGAAAACAAGACTCATCTATATGTTGTTTACAATAGACCCATTTTAGACCTAAAGACACCATGAGATTGAAAGTAAGGGGATGGAAAACCATCTATCATGCTAAGGGTTGACAGATGGTATAGCCACACTTATCTCAGACAATCTAGATTTTAAAATAAAGACAGTAACAAGAGATGAAGGGCATTATATTATAATTAAGGAGTCTATCCACCAAGAAGATCTAACAATTGTGTGCCCCCAAATACATAAATAAATTAATCCCAAACATAAAGAAACTCATTGATAATAATACCATAATAGGAGAGGACTTCGACACCCCATTTACAGCAATGGACAGATGATCAAAGCAGAAAATCAACAAAGAAACAATTGCTCTGAATGACACACTAGACGAAATGGACCTAACAGATATATTCAGGACAGACATTTCATCCTAGAGTACCGTGAGGCACCTGGATGGCTCAGTCAGTTAAGTGTACAACTTTGGCTCAGGACATGATCTCATGGTTCATGGGATCAAGGCCCATGTCGGGCTCTGCACTGACAGCTCAGAGCCTGGAGCCTGCTTCAGATTCTGTGTCTCCCTCTCTCTCTAACCCTCCTCACTCACACTCTATCTCTGTCTCAAAAATAAACAAACATTTAAAAAAAATTTTTAAGCAACAGAATACACATTCTTCTTAAGTGAACCTGGAATATTCTCCAGAACAGATCACATACTTGGTCACAAATAAGCCATCAACAAGTACAAAAATATTGATGTTGTACCTTGCATATTTTCAGACAACAATGTAATGAAACTCAAAATCAACCACAGGAGAAAATTTGGAAAGATCGTGAATACATGGAAATTAAAGAACATCCTACAAAAGCATGAGTGGGTTAACCAAGAAATTAAAGGGGAAATTAAAAAGTACATGGAAACCAAAGAAAATGAAAAGTAATAGTCCATAACCTCTGGGATGCACCAAATGCGTTCATAAGAGGGAAGTATATAGCAATCCAGGCCTTCCTAAAGAAGGAAGAAAGCTCTCAGATACACAAGCTAACCTTACAGCTAAAAGAGCTGGAAAAAGGAACAGCAAATAAGGCCCACAAATAGCAGAGGAAGGGAAGTAATAAAGATTAGAGCATAAAACAATAGTATCAAACTCAAAACAAAACAAAACCAACAGAACAAGTCAATGAAACCAGGAGCTTGTTCTTTGGAGGAATTAACAAAATTGATATACCCCTAGCCAGACTGATAAAAAAGAAAAAGGAAATGACCCAAATTAATAAAATCATAAATGAAAAGAGAAATTACAACCAACACTTCAAACAATACAATACAATACAAATAATAGATACATACAATACAATAATAATAGAACATTACGAGTAATTATGTGCCAACAAACTGGGCAAACTTGAAGAAATGGGCAAGTTCCAAGTGACATATAAACTACCAAGACTAAAACAGGAGGAAATAGAAATTTTTAACAGACCCATAACTGGTAAAGAAATGGAATCAGTAATCAAACCTTTCCCAGCAAACAAGAGTGCATGGCTGGCCGAGTTCCCAGGAGAATTCTACCAAACATTTAAAGAAGAATTAACACCTATTATTTTGAAGCTGTTCTAAAACATAGAAATGGAAAGGAAACTTCCAAACTCATTCTATGAGGTCAGCATTACCTTGACTCCAAAAGCAGACAAAGTTTCACTAAAAAGAAAAACTACATGTTCCCTGATGAACACAGATACAAAAATTTTCAGCAAGATACTAGCAACTGGGATCCAACAATACATTAAAAGAATTATTCACCACGATCAAGTGGGATTAATTCCTAGGGTTCAGGGTTGGTTCAACATCCACAAATCAATCAATGTGATATACCACATTAAAAAAGAAAGGATAAGGACCACATTACCCTCTCAATAGATGCTAAGAAATCATTTGACAAAATATAGCATCTTTTCTTAATAAAAACCCTCAAGAAAATAGGGATAGAAGGATCATACCTCAAGGTCATAAAGGCAATATATGAAAGACCACATTAATATCATCTTCAATGGACAAAAACTGAAAGCTTCCCCACTAAGGTCAGGAACATGTCCACGCTTACCACTGTTATTCAAGATAGTGTTGGAAGTCCTAGCCTCAACAATCAGACAACACAAAGGAATAAAAAGCATTCAAATCAATAAAAAGGAAGTCAAACTTTCACTCTTTGCAAACAACATGATGTTCTATGTGGAAAACCCAAAAGACCCCACCAAAAAGCTGCTAGAGTTGGTCCATGAATTCGGCAAGATTGCAGGATATAAAATCAACGTACAGATATAAGTTGAATTTTATACACCAATAATGAAGCAGCAGAAAGAGAAATCAAGATATTGACCCCATTTACAATTGCACTAAAAACCATAAAATACCTAGGAATAGACCTAATCAAACAGGTTTAAAAAAAATCTATACACTGAAAACTATAGAAAGCTTTTGAAGAAACTGAAGAAGACACAAGAAAATGGAAAGACATTCCATGCTCATGGATTGGAAGAAAAAATATTGTTAAAATGTCAATACTACCCAAAGCATCTACATATTCATTTCAATCCCTATCAAAATAACACCAGCATTCTTCACAGAGCTAGAAAAATCCTAAAATTTGTATGGAACCAAAAAAGACCCCAAATAGCCAAAGCAATCCTGAAAAACAAAACCAATACTGGAGGCATCACAATTCTAGACTTCAAGCTGTATTACAAAGCTATACTCATCAACACAATATGGTACTGGCAGAAGAACAGACAAATAGATTGATGGAACAGAATAGAGAATCCAGAAATGGACCCACAAACATATGGTCAACTAATCTGACAAAGATAGAATATCCAATGGAAAAAAAGACTATCTCTTCAGCAAATGGTGCTGGGAAAACTGGACAGAGACATGCAGAAGAATGAACCCGGACCACTTTCTTACACCATACAGAAAAATAAACTCAAAATAGATGAAAGACCTAAAGATAAAACAGAAAGCCATTAAAATCCTCAAGGAGAAAGCAGGAAAAAACCTCTTTGATCTCAGCCACAACTTGACATGTCTCCAGAGGCCAGGTAAACAAAAGAAAAAATGAACTATTGGGACCTCATTAAGTTAAAAACTTCTGCACAGTGAAGGAAACAATCAGCAAAACTAAAAGACAAATGACAGTGGGAGAAGATATTTGCAAATGACATATCAGATAAAGGGTTAGTATCCAAAATCTATAAAGAACTCATCAAACTCAACAACCAAAAAACAAATAATCCAGTGAAGAAATGGACAAAAGACACAAGTAGACACTTCCAAAGAAGACAATAAAATCTGTAACAGACACATGAAAAAATGCTCAACATCAGTCATCATCAGGGAAATACAAATCAAAACCACAATGAGACACCACCTTACACCTGTTAAAATGACTAAAATTAACAACTTAGGCAATGACAGATGTTGGGAAGGATGTGGAGAAAGGAGAACTCTTTTACACTGCTGGTGGGGATGCAAACTGGTGCAGCCACTATGGAAAACATCATGAACAATCCTCAAAAAATTAAAATTAAAACTACCCTACAATCCAGCAATTGTACTACTAGGTATATATCCAGAGGATACAGGAGTGCTGATTCGAAGGGGCACATAAACCCCAATGTTTATAACAGCACTATCAACAATAGCCAAAATTTGGAAAGAACCCAAATGTCTATTGACTGATGAATTATATATATATATATATATATATATATATATATATATATATATATACACACACACACACATATATATACGTCGTGTATATATATATATATATATATATATATATAATGATATAATGGAATATTTCTGGAATATTACTTGGTGATCAAATCTTGCCATTTGCCACAACATGGATGGAACTAGAGTGTATTATGCTAAGCGAAATAAATCAGAAAAAGACAAATATCATATGATTTTATCCACATGTGGAAATTGAGATACAAAACAAATGAACACAAGGGAAGGGAAGCAAAAATAACATAAAAACAGAGAGGGAGACAAACCATAAGAAACTCTAAATCCAGAGAACAAACTGATGGTTGCTGGGGGTTCTTGGGTAGAGAGAAGGGATAAAGGGGTGAGGTACATTAAGGAGGGTACTTCTGGGGATGACCACTGGGTGTTATATGTAAATGATGAATCACTAAATTCTATTCCTGAAATTATGTAACCTAACCTTAACTTAAATTTAAAAGCATTTTAAAAGACATTTATGTTGTAATAAGATATTTTCTATTTATCCATGTCATTACTATTTTAGGAGTCATTTCCTTTCTTTGAAAACCATATTTCCATTGCCTGCCATTTTTCTTTCAGCCTGAGGACTTCCTTTGAAATATCTATAGTCTTCTCATGGTAAGTTCTTTTAGTTTTGATATGTCTAAATATATTATTTTGCCAATTTTTTTGAAAGAAAATTTTGCTGGGTATAAAATTCTAGGCTAATAGGTAGCTTGCTTTCTCTCTCTTTCTTTATTTCTTTATTAAAATATGTTGCTTTACTGCTATCTTACTTATAATGCTTCCAATGAAAGATCTGTAGTCATGCTTTCCTTTGTTATTCTATATATAACATCATTTTTCTCTGATTCTTTTGAAAACTTTCTTTGTATCACTGGTTTTGTGCTATTTGATTATGATCTATTTCAGTTTAGATTTATTCATGTTTCTTATCTTAGCATTTATTAAGCTTCTTGGATCTATGTGTCTGTAGTTTCCAAAAAATTTGGAAAACTGGGGCCATATTTCTTTTATTAGTTTTTTTCTGCTTGCTCACCCACCCACCTGTTCTCTTTTTGGTGAAATTTGATTATAGTATAATATTGCTTGAAGTATTTCACAACTGACTGATGCTCTGTTTATTATTTTTCTTAATATTATCTTTTCTCTCTGTTTCAATTTTAATAACTTTTATTTTATGTATTTAAATTTCTAATATTTTTCTTAGAATGACTTGCCATTAATCTTATCTTATGTATATTTTATTTCATACCTTAAAGTTTTTCAATCCTTAGAAATCTATTGAGTCTTTGTTGTATCTTCCATGACTCTACTTAACTATTAGAACATATGGAATGCAGGGACACCTCAATGGCTCAGCCCGTTAAGTGTCCAACTCTTGATTTTGGCTCAGATCATGATATTATGGTTCTTGTCATTCCATCTGGTCCAAAAGTAGAAATATTTGGCATGTGGATTTTTAAGTAATATGCATTTATTTTATTCTTCATTGTCAAACCTATTTATTGAGTTGGGTGTCATTGCAAAAATGTCATTAATTCTTAAGAAGATGCTTTCTTCTCTACTTTCTTAAACATAAAATACATGTGTAGTCAGCCTAGTTTAATGAGAAGAGGACTAAGCTTTATATAGCACTTGGTCTATCCTTTGTTCACCTCTTCTCAGTCATAGAAAGTTGTTCCTGCAGCAAGCCTATATGTGTCATAAAATGGACATGGACAAAATGTGAGTTGCAATTAGACCCAATGGGCAAGAAACAACTGTTTTGCTAAGCAAATTAACTCTTTAGCCTACTGAACATAATAAGGCATCCAGGAAACCTGCATGGAAACTTACCAGACCCTGATGTTAGCTGTTTTCCTGGAAATTGGTTATATAGTCAATATGAAGCTATAAACTCTTGGGAAACATTGAGTTTCCCATATGATAGGCATAATACTTTTTCATACATTCTTTTCAGTTTAAAAATAACCCTGGTATGGGCACCTGGGTGGTTCAGTCAGTTAAGCAACTGACTCTTGGTTTTGGCTCAGGTCATGATCTCACAGTTCATGAGTTCAAGCTCAGCATCAGGCTCCATGCTGACAGCAAGGAGCCTGCTTGGGATACTTTCTCTCATTCTTCTCTCTGTCTCTCTCTGTCTCTCTGTCTCTCTCTCCATCTCTCTCTCTCTCTCTCCTTCTCTTCCTTTCTCTCTCAAAAGAAAGAAATAACATTAGAAAAATTTTTAATTAAAAAAATAAAAATAACTCTGGTATTATTATCCTCAGTTTGTACATGAGGAAAATAAAGTTTGGAAAAGTCAAGAAAGCATCCCAATGTCATAGTATACAGTTTGATCCCTGAAGTCCTGTCAGACTTTAAATTTCTTGATCTTTCTGCTGTTATCATGGTGCCTCCAAGAAGAATGTAACCTTGACTCAAACCAGATGGTTCAGTATTTCACTAGCAGGCATAGAAATTTTGTCCTACATGAATATTTTACATTGAATAATTATCATTGTTCTTATTATGATTGATTAGAGCTCAGAAATCATCCTGACAGTGATTTATTTAAAAGCTTTTTAGCTATTTACTGTGTTTAGTAAACTTTCTGAGAAAAAGATTGTCATAGCTTTGGGGCTCCTGGGTGGCTCAGTTCATTAAGTGTCCGACTTTGGTTTAGGTCATGATCTGACAGTTTGTGAATTCAAGCCCTGTATCAGGCTTTGTGCTGACAACTCAGAGCCCAGAGCCTGCTTCGGTTTCGGTGTCTCCCTCTCTCTCTGCCCCTCCCCTGCTCGCACTCTGTTTCTCTCTCTCAAAAGTCAATAATCATTAAAAATATTTAAAAAAATTGTCCTAGCTTTATTTGCAACCCATGATCTGGAAATATGCATATCATCCCTAAAAGTGTAGGGATGATATGCATAGAAAGCCCCAAAATGGAGGAAACAGTTTTATCCATGTGACTGATTTCATTTGTACAAATTAACTTTTGTGCTGGAGATAAGAATATTTTCAACAATCTCACAAGTTAATCAAATGTCAAATCTAGGTGAAGTAGGGAAAAATATATCAACATGGCATTATAAGAGGATTTCATAAAATAAATAGAGTATTATGTATGTTCTTTAAAGTCTGTTTGATTTTCTAAAAGTAAACTAAGTAATGTAGATGGAAAGAAAGTCTAAGAATCCAGATTTGATTCCAACAGTGCTTTTGAGCAGGTATCTGACTTCAGACAAGTCACTCACCTGCTTGATCTCCTTCATTTTAATGGGGAAAATTGGGATCAGAGAGGTTAAA
The DNA here is from genome assembly GCF_006229205.1 of Suricata suricatta. Lineage (NCBI taxonomy): Eukaryota > Metazoa > Chordata > Mammalia > Carnivora > Herpestidae > Suricata > Suricata suricatta. The sequence continues at coordinate 31,259,970 of NC_043700.1, read as the reverse complement.
TGATGTCTTTTAACATTATTATTCTGATATCTTATGGTAAAAAAAAAAATCCTCATTATATAAGTCGAAGAAACCAACCTTGATGATGTCACATTCTGCAGTGGGTACCAAAGTCTTCCCTGTAAGGAGAGAGCTTATTTGGTTCCAACATGTGGGCAACTTTCAATTGATTGTCAGAAATATGTAGAATTTACTCCACATTTTTAGCCAGATTGTCTATTCAAGAACATCTAAGCGTAATAATTGGATGTTTGGGTCAGTTAATCACAAAATATAGAAATCAAGCAGGGCATCAACTACAAATGACTCAATTACTGAAAAAAAAAATTGCTCTGGACTTAACCTGTTCTAAGTTACTCTAGCCTTCTGATACATTCCTGTACCATTTCTAGCTGTCTTCTATGCTTTCAAATATCCTTATGTACATAATTTCCATGGCCAAGAAGGATTCTCAGTGGGTATATAATCTTGATTCTTACATAGAATATACACTATATAAACACCAGACATACATTTGGCAAACACATGGTGATATTCTCTATCTTCCAAAATTTCTCTGCCAAACACTGGCTAATCTCTGTTCTCCACCCATCAGTTTAGCAAGAGACTGGGAACACAAGCAAACAAATAAGCAAAACAAAACAAAACCTCTAATGGAAGGCTATCTAAAAAAAACAACAAGGAAATAAGTTCCAAAAATAGTGTATTATCACTGAGCAAAATAAAAAGTACAGCATTCAGGTGACTCCTTCTAAAAACAGACAAATCATTTCCAATCTTGCTTATAAACATCATTTTTCAGTCTCCATAGAGCAGCTATTATGTGAAATGCCCTCTACTCTTTGTTATATAAAAAAAAAAACCAATGGTCTGAGATTCTAAGTTACATACCATGTAAAAGAAGAGAGAGACCTTTACATGCTTTATTAATAAGAACAAAATGTGATAAAGGAAAAGTGGCAAAAAAGTATTATCTAATGTATGAAAACTTAATGTACATGATGAAAGAATTTGAGCCAGTGTCATGCAACAATTATTCAATAAATCAATGGCTTGAAACTACAACAGTTCATCAAAATTGCCTGAGAGTATTTTTAAGAATATCAGTGTCTGGGCCCAACCCTCCAAATTTCTGCTTCAGTTGGACCAGGGTGAGGCTGGTATTTTATAAAGGCTTCACAGGGTCCTATGCAGGCAGAGTGGAGGGCCAACGCATTAAACATACTTTCCATCCCTATCAGAAACCAGATGCTGCATGTCTAATACCTGGTAAAGATGAATAAATTCTGCTCACATTCTAATGGGGATTCTTATGCAGTTACTAAATTTGAGTGCCTGGACCATTATGAACTTGGAGAAAAAATCCACAGGGAATAACACAAAGCTCTGTCTTCTACAGTGCCTTGACTTAAAAAGAAAAATATAAGGGGCACCTGGGTGGCTCAGTTGGTTAAGTGTCTGACTTCAGCTCAGGTCATGATCTCAGGGTTCAAGATTTCAAGATCCACATCAAGCTCTGTGCTGTCGGTTGAGAGCCTGGAGTCTGCTTTGGATTTTGTGTCTCCCTCTCTCTCTAGCCCTCCCCTGCTCAGGCTCTCTCTTTCTCTCTCTGTCTCTCAAAAATAAAAAAATTTAAATTTATATTTATATATTTATATTTAAAAATTTTTTAAAAAGATAAAAGGTAAGCAGCCATTATATCTATAGATCATCTGAGACTGGCAGGGAGATTGCACATTTACAACAATTAAAATGAAAATTTAAGACTATTAGAGCATACTCAAAACCAAAACGAACCTTAAAAAAAAATCAAGTAAGTCTAAGACAACAGGACTAAGATCATACATAAACTTGGGTCCCAGCAATCAACTGCATAAGGATGTGATAGGTGAGTCATTGCTTAGCAAATGCTAGGGAGCCAATGGTGAACTCATGTGGAGTCAACTAAGGGCTGAGGTTACAAAACAAACAAACAGACTGTAAATTATATTCTGAATTAATAGAACCATAAAATCTAAAATTAATGTTGACAATAATCTCACTCTGTCATGTCTGACTAAACCTAGAGTAAAGGCTTCTATTCATGCCCTCGTTCATGAAAAAAGATATAGATAAATGTAAGAAAAGCAAATGTAAATTAACCAAGGCAGTGAAGAGTTTGGCACCCAATTTGAAATTGATGGAGAATATTGAAGGAACTGGAGTAGAAATGCAAGTGTTAGGATTCTTTTGGCTGGGTATAACAGAATGCTCAACTAAAATTGGCTTAAACTGTCATGGACTGAACATTTGTATCCTCCCCCCTCCTCCCAAATTCAGATGTTAAGCCCTAACCTCTAATGTGATAATAATTTAGGTTCAGCCTCCAGTCCCTGATTAGGTTTAGATAAGGCCAGGAGGATGCAGCCTCCATGATGGGACTTTTGTACATTTAAGAAAAGGAAGAGACCAAAACTCTCTTCTCCACATGAGGACACAGAGAAAAGGTGCCTGTCTGCAAATCAAGAAGAGGGTTCTTGTAAGAACCTGATTACCCTGGCACTCTGATCTCAGACTTCTGGTCTCCAGAACTGTTAAAAAATAAACTACTGTTAACTCACCAATCTATGCTATTTTATTAGCGCAGCTGAAGCTGATGACAAGAATGGTATTTTATTATCTCGGGAAACAAAAAGTGTGGAATAGAAGTTGGTAGGTCAAGCATTGTTTCAGTTATTCATGATGTTACCAAGGATCCAAATTCATTCTATCATTCTGCTCCACTGTCCTCAACTTTTTGTTTTTCATGCTTGGCCCCTCATGATGGCAAGATGGCTGCTACATTATTCCTTCACACACCCATATTCAAATCAAGAAGGTGGTTTTCCTGATTTGTGTCTTTGTTTTCTTAACTGGAAAATAATAGTGCCCTTGTCAGAACTTGTCACATACCTACCCTAGAATATTCTCTGATATGAGGGAACAAAACAACATGACCAACTTGGAATAATCATGAATCATTTCCAAGGACTGGGAAGTTCCTAAATATTGATGCAACCCAATATCTAAATAAAGTTAAACGGAAATAAAGAATGGCTGTTGAGCCAGAAATCAAAGTATTTTTTGTGTGTGTAATGTTACAGAGGGGATAGTCTTCTCTGTTACAAAGAGAATAGTCCATAGCCATCTCACAGCATTTGGTGAAATATAAATGGGCCTTATTCAGTATACGTTCAAAAGGTAGATCGAAGACCAATGGGAGAAAGCCAGAGAGAGAAAGAGCTTTTTTCAGACAGCTGTGTAAAAGTTCCTAAGGAACTTTTGGATTTGTTTCCTCAATGATGGACAAGGATGGGGAATCCAAGCATCAGAAATTCTGTTGGTTGGGAAGATCTTTAAAATCTCTTTAAATCTATACTTTCAGAAATGGGTCTAACAGAAATATAAATAGACGTTTTTTAACCAATCATATATGAGGCCTACCTACGTAGGTTTAAAAGAAGTAGTAGAAGTCCTTCCTTTTTTAAAAAAATTGCTTTGGGTTAGTTTCTTATTGCTGCTGTAACAAATTGTGGGAAATTCCGTGGCTTGAAGACAATACAGATTTATATTCTTACAGATTTTTGAGGTCAGAAATCCAAAATAGGCCAGCCAGTATGTGTTTCTTCAGGAGGCTCTAGGGAAGACTCTGTTTCTTTGCCTTTTCCAGTTTGTGAAGGGTGTTCATACTTCTGGCTTGTGGCTCTGCATTACTTCTTTTACCACCTCTCCTCCTCACTGCTTCCTTTGTCAAAAAACCTTTGATTCCTACCTCCCTGCTTCCTTCTTATAAGGACTCTTCTAATTATCTTGGACCCATCCAAGTAATTTCCCATCTCAAGTTCCTTAACTTAACTATATCTGCACAATCTCTTTGCCATGTAAGATGGCCTATTCACAGATGTTTGGAAAGTAGGATTTGGACATCTTGGGAGGACCATTATTCAACTTATCATACACTTTGACTGATTTTGTTTTCAATTTATCTGTTTAGAATAAGCTAAAATCTCTTCACCTCAGAAAACAAACATTAAAGCCACACTGATACTAAAGAATAGAGCTAACATATATTATGAGATTTTCTATTTAGAGTAATAAAGATGCACTAGACTGGTTGTGAAATCAATATGGCATCAGATAAACTATTTCTGGATTAGTAATGTAACATACAACCTTGTGAACATGCTTTCCTTCCTCGGACCAATTTGAAAGGTTAAATATCAAGAAAAATGAGAGTTACATGAGCAGGGAGGGGATATTTCAAATGTCTGCAACATGAAGTCGAACCATATAAAATTGTCATTTTTTCTCATGGGTCAAACACAACTGAATACAATCAATTCCATATAACTCATTATTATAATTCTCTACATAGGCATATTCTAATATTTTATCAAATTGAAAACATACAAAAAAAGTACTATTATGATGGACACCCATATAGCTACCACCAAGATTTCTCAACTATTGTGTTAATAAAGTGAAATATTTTCTTTTGATTATTTTTAAATAACTAGAATAATAAAGCTGAATCTCTTGTTTACCCTTACCCCAATCCCAGTTTTTTTGAGAAACTAGGAAATATTCTTTATGGATTTCAGTGCTGCCTAACTGGACACAAGTTTACCTTTTTTTCTATGAAAACAAAATCAATGTGTAATTCTTTTGGTTCATTGAGCCACTCAATTTTTTTCATAAAAAAAATCCTTCACTTATGGGTTTAATCAGATGCCACTCAAAAAAACAAATAACATTCTATTGTATATAAAGGATAGAAGGGGTGAAAGTAATCTTGAAGCATTCTCAAAAGTGATCTGATTGGCCACTCATACTAATCCAAACCACTCAAACATCTTTAGGCAGGTGTTCTCAAAAAGTCTGTGAAAGAAGATTTAATGGTAGAATGAGAATCCTATCTTGGTAAGATGATAATACAACTGATCTAAAATCATTACTTATTTTGATTGTTTTCTCATTATTGGTTTTGTGCTTAGGCAGATTCTCCTTTGATTCTTCTTGCTTATTATGTATTCAATACACATTTCTTAGACTGTCTGCCCTTCTTGGTCATGCCATTGGGGCCTCAGCTCTGAAATACACAATATTTCCTCAATACATATGAGAAAGTCATGAATATTAAGAGAAAGCATTCAACAGGCTCTGAAAAACGTCAAGCAGTTGGGGTTTTCCTGATTGAATTCAGAATAGAGTTGCTCATTTACAGGTGTGTGTGTGTGTGTGTGTGTGTGTGTGTGTGTGTGTGTCTGCATGTGTGTAAGTTCAACTGAAGAATTAGAGCTAGAATTTTTTTAATAAAAATGTATTGGACTGTAGGAAATATCCACCCCCCAGGGAAGGAATAGTTCAAATATTCTTTTCAACCTACAATTTTGATTAAGGTTCACATCATTGCCTTATGTCCATGTGCAAGTAGCCATTTCATTCTGAATTATGCTGGCAGCCTTCAAAATTTAGTGGAGGATAGTGAGTTTCTTCTGGAAATAAATGAAAAGCTGAAGTTCCTAATGAAGGATATTGTAGTTGGAGTTCAAAAGACTGCAAACTCTCATTTGGCATTTGAAGTCTACATACTTCTGTTTTTTTCCCCAAGCTTTCCTTATGAGAAACCCTTGCATTTCAATTGTTATTTAAAAAAAAATCAGAGGCCAGTAAGTAAAAGAATTGGTTCTGAAGTACTGATAGACAAAGAAGAATGTTGGATTACCTGTGTTTTAATATACACCTTTTAATTAGACCTAGGGTGGAGGGAAATGGTGATAGGTGCTTCTGATGCAAAAACACCATTTATTTTTACTGAGATAATTTGAAAACTGCTGAACTAGTTATCATGAAATTTTCAATGTAATTTGTTGCCAGCACCAGAGCAAAAATGATTGTCACCTTCACATTCTTAAGATTACATGTAGGTGTGTTTAAATGCATACAATTCTAATAGAATCGTACATTGATATATATAGAAAAGCTTTCATTTGGCAAGTAATTGGATATATGTCGAAACATTGATTGAGTGATTCAATTTTTAGAATAAATAGTCATATAAGGATATGAGAATGAAGCTTTCCAAAATCTGTTATAATCATCCCACTTTCCAAATGCTGACTCCAAAAATCCACGGATAACATTAAGACCTACCACCTCATCACCTCTCATGTCCTTCTTTTTCCATCATCTATCTAAATTCCATGGTCTCTCTGAGCTATGCTGCCCTCCCTAACATCACTTGTTCTAGTGCATCACCCAGAGCCCCAGTTCAGGATGGAAGCATCCAAATGACAAAACTATTGGCTACCTTTGGCTCATTTCTGAGTCTCTGGAATTGCCCTGCACCAAAGGGAACCAGATTGCCCAAGATTACATCCCCTCCCCAGGAGGATCATACGCTCAATGACTGATTGATGTAGGGATACAAAGACACAGTTCTTTCTTTCTTTCTTTCTTTCTTTCTTTCTTTCTTTCTTTCTGTCTGTCTGTCTGTCTCAATTAGATACATCTCTAAAGGGCCATGCCAGCTCTGTTCTCAACTAAAGACTCTTCTCTGTTACAAACGCACTGCATTTCAACTTCCCCCTCTACCTGATCCTATTTCCCTTACTCCATGCAGGTTTATTCCCCAGATTGCCTCTCTATAAAACACCTGCACACAAATCTCCATGATGGAGTTTGGGATGGAGACTTAAACAGAATGAGCAGTGGAATGAGGGAATAAATCTTAAACTCAGATTTTTGAATGGGACCATCTCTCTCTAGGTCAGCAATAAGGACCACATTACGAGTGGGTGTGGTTCAAGTACTGTAGAAAAATAGTGAAAGGCCAATGGTAATTAAATCATCGACATGAGGCAAATAGTCAAAGTATCCTTGGCAACATGGAAAGAATCTCTCATTTTCTGTAGCTGGAAGGAATAAAAGAAAGCTAAAGATCAAACCCAGGATTTAATTGGTAGTGGAGTGCCACATAAGCTTCAATTCTGCAACCCGAAAAGCCTGCTCTACTGAAGCTGGGGCCCAGATGGGGAAGTAATGTGACTCTGAGACTTGAGATGGAAATGTATGAGCATTTGAAAATTGTGAATGCCTAGATTTTCCTGAACATTCTGGGGCTGCAGACATGGCCCATTCCTTTCTCTTAAAGGCTAGTGCCCTCTTCAAGCTCACTAAGATAGTTGGAAGAATTTATTTCCTTACAACTGTAGGACTGAGAACTTCAGCCAGAAGTTCCCACATCTAGTGACTTGTTGATACAGGGGTATAAAGGCTCTTTGCTCCATTTTCTCAATTGAGACATCTTTTAAGAGTCATTCCAATGTCAGAATTCTGAGAAATCCTGAGGGGCCAGAACTGGGATCAGTTCAACACCTCCTTCTCCTCAAATCTGCTTCCCTTACTCTCTTAGTAGTGTCTTTCCCAAAAGTACAAAACCATCTGTATGCAAATGTCTGCCTCAGAGTCTATTTCTCAGGGAACATAACCTATGACATTTGGCTAAACTACACACTGGTCGAATACAATGCTCTTCTCACTCCTTGTTTATATCCACGAAGTTGATCAGGACTACAGAAAAACACACAGCAGTCCTAACTGGTCCCGCTCGACATTCATGCTCACTGACCTCAAACAGACCCTCAGTGCTGCCCAGAAATCTTACCATATTTTCTTTGTCTGATGGCTCTTATGCTCTTTTACACTATTTCATGTCTCTCCTTCTCTTTGCAAATCTTCAACTTGTCTTCTCCATTCTCGCTTTCAGCTGACAATCTTGCTTTTAGGTTAATGATAAAACAGAAGCATTAGTGATGGAATCCCCACTACTCCCACCATCTCATCTTCTCACCTGCCTGCATTTGTGCCTTTTACTATTCATGCCAGTCCTGCTACTGCTCAGCACCACTTCCCACATGAGTAAAATTTTATTCCATTCCCTTTCCTCAAGGACATTGCTCCAGAAATTCCTACGCTGCTACCTTATATAATACTGTTTGGCCTCTCTATTAGATATTCCCCCATCTGCACATAATGCTATGTTTTTGTCTCTCAATGCCATTTCATCATTCCATTTATGCTCAATTCTCTGTTCTTTTTTAAAGCAAAGGTCCTCAGAAAAGTTTTTTATATTCCTTCCTTAACTCATCACTTAACATTCCTTCTTCAGCCCATTCCAATAAGGTTTTTACCTTCTCCATTTTGTAGAGACTAATCTTCTGAAGATCATCAATTACCACCCTATTACTTAATCCAACAGTCAATACTTAATTTTCATCTTGTAATATCAGGAGCATTTGATACAGTTAAGTACTCTCTCAAGTACTCCCTCTTTCCTGAAACATCCTATTCAATTGGCTTCCAGGACTCCATATTGTTCTGGATGTCCTTCAACCTCATTGGACATTTAGTCTTTTCTACGAATTTCACCCTCTTCTTTATAATGTCTTACTATGGGAGCAGCCTAAGATTCAGTTCTTTGACCTCTTCTCTTCTTTATGGAGGCTTCCTCCCTCGATAAATTCATCCAGTCTTATGGCCCATATAACAGTATAAAGTCTATCAATTGGCTCTCATTATTGGTACCTTTTACCCAGCACTTTCCTCTGAACTCCAGACTCATATATCCTATTTCCTGTGCAATATCTACACTTGAATGTCTAATAGTCATCAGACTCCATATGTCTTAACCTATAGTACAGTTCTTCACTCCCAAACCTTCTCCTCCTCCAGTCTGCCCATCTTTAATGGCTACTCCATCTTTCCAGTCTAACAGCACTGGAGTTATTATGGAATACACTCATTCATATGATGTCTTAGTCTGCTTGGGTTACTATTAAAAACTACCACAGACTGAGTGGCTTGTAAACAACAGAAATTTATTTCTCACAGTTCTGGAAGCTGAGAATTCCAAGATCAAGCACCAGTAGATTCAATGTCTGGTGAAAGCCTGCTTCCTCATTCATATACAGCCCTCTTCTTGCAAAGTTCTCATGTGGTGGAAGGGGCCAAGAAGCTTTCAAGCATATCTTTCATAGGGGCACTAGCCCTGTTCATGAGAATTCCACTCTCAATGCTTAATCACCACCAAAGACTCCACCTATTAGGGATTACATTTAAAAATATGAATTTCGTGAAGACATAAATATTCAATCTATGGCCCACACTGCATCCATCCTATTTGTAAGTCAGCCAGTGGTGATTGGGGTCTTTGTTTTGGAGTGTATCTGGAAGCTGACCACTTTTCATCTGCCACCTGCCTGCTCCAAGCCAACATAATATCTCTACTTGATTGTTGCAACAGTCTCCTAATTGATCTCCCTGATCCCATATTCTCACTATCTTATAGTCTATTCTCAATTCCATCTCCAGAGCAATCTTGTTAAAACATAAGTTTTAATATTCTTTTTCTCTTCAGTACCTCCCAATGGCTCTGTGCCTTACTCAGTGTAGAAGCCAAAGTCTTTCATGGTCTGTTTGACCTGTATGTCCTGACACCCCCTTGGCTCTCTGAACTCATTTTATAGAACTTTCCTTTCTGTTATTATATGCTAGTTATACTCTCCTCAAACATCCATATGTACCCGCTTGCTGTAGGCCTTTGCAGTTGCGAAGATATCCCTTAAATATCTGCTTTTTTTCTCATCTCCTATAATTTTTACCCAATTTCTACCCTTCCAGTGAAACCTCCCCTGACCACATTATCTAAAATCACACATGTCCTACAACACATGGTTTCTATCTCTCTCCCCTCCTTTATTTTATTTTTATAGCACTTTCCACCTTCTGGCATGCTGCAATTCAGCTGCTTCTTTTATGTATTGTCTGTCTCATCTGACTGGACTTAAGGTTCATAAAGGCAGAAACTTCTTGCTGTTTTGTTCAGAGTTCATATTTCTAGGATCCAGAATAGTATATAGCAGACAGTAGATATTCAATATTTGTTAAATAATTGAATCAAGAAAGGAATAGATGGATGGGTAAATGAATTAATAAAGCTAAACTCTTCTGTATCAGTCAGGGCACCCACAAAGAGCTCATGGGAAATTCAAAGTAAAGTTTAAAGTTTTTATTTACAAAAGTATGGACAGGATAGGGAGGGCCAATAAGGATAGTGAAATACCCAGGAGCCAGGAACAGTGGACTGGTATTGTTATCCATCTCTGTACCTAAAAGAACAAGGAAAGGAATCAGATGCCAAAATCTGAAGAGAGTAACCATAAGACGAAACTGCCTAAGAGAAGCTATAGACTTCAGTAAAAGGATGCCACCAATCAGAGGTGACCCAATAGAAAAAGAGCTTAGAAGACAAGTACATAGACCGCTTCCCCCTTTCACCCTCATATATCCTGCTGATTTTTCCCATTAGCCAAACCCATCTGCAGGTCAGAGGATGAGGCAGCCTAGTAACATAGTCTACACAGCCTAGGGTAGGAAAGGTGGAGAGTGAATCTGGATAGGAAAATGGCAACTGTCTGGGACATCTGCTTTTACCCTCTATCACTTACAATAACCTGTGGAGTGGGATAGAATGAAAGTGGTATTTTGAAATTAGCATATGTTTGCTCTAGAAGACAACTTTCATTTATGCTAGAAAGTCTGTATCTCTAACTTTCTCTTCCCATTACCTGTTGATCACTCATTTCTTTCCTTTAAAATAAATGTACTCGATCCTTGGAGAGTTTGGATTTTTCTTTACTTTAAATTATTACAGTTCAGACGGTTTTTCCCAAATCAAATACTAACCTTTAAGAGAATGTCTAAAGGCTCCATTCTTTGGCTTGTTCTATTTAAGTGACTAGGAAGAAATAGCATTGAAATTTGCTGAAGGCATCTTTGGAAATTTTTTGAATTGAGTCTTTACGAAAACAACAACAACAAATGGAAGTAAGTGAAATAAAGGGAACTGAAGCAACAGCCTTGCTGTAGAAAGCAAAAACTCGGGCCTGGCTAAAAATAGCAGCCATAACTGCTGATGAGAAAGAGAAACATCTGGTAGAAAGAATGCATTTATCAGGTGACACTTTTGAGAAGGTGCCAAAAGCATTTAGGACATCATAACCATACCAATATGATGATATCCCTCAGAAGATGGAGTAGAAAACAGACAAAAATTTTAGCATTACTCACATGTTTAGGGTATAATGTAAGTGGTCTTAGCTTTCTGTGCTGTATTGCGACTTTTTACCTGTGAAGGGCTTCCCCTGTCTTCATTGTACCCTTACTTTAAACAAAATTAAAGATATACAGAGAGATAGGAAGAGAGACTCACAGAGAAAGGGTAATTGGGGACTCAACAAGGAGGTTAGGTAAGAGGAATCAGTCACTGGAAGGATTTTGGCCCATTTCTGGAGGTTCAAGTGTAAGTTCTTCAGATCTAAGAGGTACAGGCATAATACAGAATTTTTTTAGTAATACTATAAAACTCTACAGTGATTGTTGGGGGGCTACTGAATATGGTGGTTCTCCTTGTGAGCCCAGATACACATGAATTTACCACAGAAATGCTCAGAGCATTGTTTTGTTTGTCTTGAATTTTGTTATTCTACACTGTGTGTCTCTGTCCTTTACACTCTGAGCTTTTGGGATTTGTGATTTGTGATTTGTTTCTCTTTTCTCTCATTTCTATCTTACATTCAAACTTGCTGTCTTTTGCCTCCTCTTCTTGTATCTGTGATTCTGTCTCTATCATTCTCTATCAGCAAATAACTTGTGCTCAGTGTCATGGTACCTATTCATCAATAAATGTTTACTAATTTCAAATAAATCCCACTATTCAAATCATGTGGTCACTTCTTACCCTTTCTATGAACCCTTGACATCTCTGAAACAGTGATCCTTCCATACAGTAGATCCTAACTGTAAATAACAAAGAAATGTGCCTTTCTCACTTCTCTTTAGCCCTGAGACTCACTCAAAATTCCATTTTCTCCCTCCACATGCAGCCCAGGCTCCTGCATATAGACATTCAGGCCTTTAATCAGTTTTTATCTAACTTACTTCAAACCCCATTCCATATGTTTTCTTTAGGCCTATGCCAGATTACTTTCTCCACCATAACCTACAAAAGTGGATAATAATACAAGACTAATTTAGAACAATTTTGTGTTAGGGAAGCTCTTAAGTTGTATGCTCTTGCTTACATGCCCATATAGATACACATCTGCCTATGGAAATAACAAGGGATGTGCCTGAGCCCAGCTCCATTAATAATCATATTTGCCTCATGTAACTGCTCTGCAAAGTAGGTATTGCTCTCCCCATACCACAGATAAAACTCTTAAGATTCAACAAGTTATGGTCTAAGATCATACTGTTGATAAGTAGAAGAAATATATAACAACTACTTACTTAATGTAGTGCTTCTCAACCCTCAGTGTTTGTTGGAATCATCCCAATCAGTCTTTCTCAGTGTTTACTGTACCCACAAATCACCTGGGGGATCTTAGTAAGATGCAGAATATGATTCAGTAGATCCAGAGGAGGGCCCAAGACTCTGCATTTCTGACGAAGTTTCAAGTGATGCAAGTACTTCTGGTGGTCATGGAACAGGCTTTGAGTAGCAACGACTTAGAGTGCTTTTAAGAAAATATGTTTGCCAGACTCCACAAAACTCACTTAATCTCTGAAGATAAGGGACCTTGTGGTACATGTACACAGTGGAACATTACTCAGTCATAAAAAAGAATTATATCATTTGCAACACCATGGATGGAGTTTGAGGGCATTATGTGCAATGATATAAGTCAGACAGAGAAAGACAACTATGATTTCACTTTAATGTGGAACCCCAAAAGCAAAACAAACAACAATAACTACAACAAAAAGAGAAGCAGGCTCCTGAATATGGAGAATCAACTAGTGGTTCCCAGAGGGGAGGAGGCTGTAGGAACAGGAAAACTAGGTGCAATGAATTAAAAGGTACAAACTTCCAGTTATAAAATACATAATTCACAGGGGTGAAAAGTACAGCAAAGAGAATATAGTCAGTACTGTTGTAACAATGTTGTATGGTGATAGATAGTGACTACATTTACTGTAAAGAGCATTTAGTAGTATATATAATTTTTGAATCATTATTCTGTACACCAGAAATTATTATAATAGTTATATTATATATATTATATGCCAACTCTACTTCAATTAAAAATTAAAAATAAAGATTTTTAAAAGATAAGAGGCCAAGAAATTCACTTAGAAATGCATTCAAAATAAGAAGGATTAATGGATGGATACATAAGACTGTGACAAAGCAAGACTATACCAAATATAAATTTTAGGAGGTGGGTAGATGGCTTTTCACTCTAAAGTTCTATATATTTAAATTATTCATGATAAAATATTGGAAACTATGAGTTTAGAAAGAAAACCTTTTTAAGGTTCTGAAAAGCTTCTCTTCAGTATATAATTATACCACTCTTCTGTAAAACAACTCCATATGTTACACCTCTATGTAATTTTTATTTTATTTCTTTGTTTTTGCTGAAATGTTATTCATACTTGTTTCACTGATAGAGAGAGTTCAAATCTTTTAGATGATCTAATACATTGCACAGCATGAAATCTGAGGTCAGCTAAACACACCAAAGTTGACATTTTAGATCTCCTCTGCCTTTCATGTATTTATGTATGTAATTTTTTTTTAATTTTTGATACAGAGAGAGACAGAGCATGAGAGGGGGAGGGGCAGAGAGAGAAGGAGACAGAGAACCAGAAGTAGGCTCCAGGCTCTGAGTTAGCTGTCAGCACAGAGCCTGATGCAGGGCTCAAACCCACGAACGTGAGATCTGTCCTGAGCCGAAGCCGGAGGCTTAACCGACTAAGCCACCCAGGCGCCCCTTATGTATGTAATTTTACCCAAGTTACCCTGTTGCTCTTAGTTTCATAATCTGAAATTTGGTAATAATGATAATACTAATAATCATACTTTCCTCTTAAAACCGATATAACTATAATATACTAATATATATATGAAGATACTTTTCTTTATATGCTTTTTAGAACACTAAATCCTACCGCTTAGTCTTTGCAGTCCCATACCGCCATGTTTTGTACCACATGGCTTGTTACTGAACTATCACCACCCTCCCCAACACACTCCTACAGAGGCCCAACCGATTGGACAGGCTTCAGACCAGTAACAAGTAACACTGACTAGTGAGTGACATCCAGCTTGTAACCTATTCAAAAAGATGCACTAAAACCATAATTATATCCCTGAAGAATATACACCAAGAGACTCAGAAAGAGGCAGCAGTTGGTAGTGAGTTCTGAGATGGGAAATCATATAAAAACAAAACCTGTAGATCATCTTCATGTAGGTTAAATTTGTGCTTAGTATGTATATAAAGTTTATTGAAGGAGGAAGAAAAAGGAGCAGGGAACTAGAAAGAAGCAGAAACGGGCGTCTGCACAGCTTTTAAATATGAATAAAATAGCACCTGTTTCTGGTCTTTCAGTTTCCTGTTGTGGTAAAACCTAAGTGTTCTTGGTTCTAATCTGGAAAAGTGCCTAAGATTCTCTGTCAAATACCTTCACTAAGCTCCCCCTCCTTTGTACTGGGTTAAATGACTCTCCATCCATCAGGATAGACTATAGTTTGTGGTTGTAACACACACAAAAATCACAGTGGCTTTCAAGAACAAATATTTCTATTTCTCACACATGCTACCACCACTTCTATTTCTCACTCAGCTCAAATTAGCTGGGGCTCTGTTCCACAGTATCTGAGTTTTTAGTTAAAGGAAATTTCCTTTTGAAACGTATCAGTGATCAATTACAAGCAAGCCACCACTTGGCTAAGATACTGAACAAAAACCACACTTGTCCACTTTTCCCGTGTCACATGCCCATACCAGAGTTCAACAGGGCAGGGATGTGTACCTTTGGGGAAGGGAGCTGAGTATTAGCCAATACAATAACCTATCACAAGGTCTTTGTTGGGTTTTTTTCCCCAAAAATAGTACTAAATGAGACATACAGACATATAGAAAATAGCTGGTACGTAATACATAATAAATCAGTGTGGCATATGTCCTTGTGAAGGTCTTTGCCCATTGAAGGCCTTTTTCAAAACTGTCAGATGTTTTTTTATTCATTGATTCTTCCAATATATAGAGTATCTGGTATATGCCAAGCAGGGTGCTAAATGCCAGAAATAAAATGAAGAACAAGATAGATACAGGTCTTACACATGGTGCATAGGGAATAATGGATAATAAAGACCAACATATAGATGGCTTCGGTGCCTATTATAATGCCTATGATAAGACAAGTCCTGGGTGCCTAAGAACATAGAAGGTGAATCTAATTTAGATCTGGGACACGCAAAATGTTTCTTAGAGGAAGTAACAGCCGCTGAAACCAAATGAACAAGAAGGAATTAGCCAGACAAAAGGAAAATAGAAGGAAAGTTTTTCAAGCAGAAGGGCCAGCAAATTTGCAGATCCAGATGTGAAGAGAACATATGGAAGATTCAAAGAACTGCAAGAAAGGAGGGGAGGAGGTCAAGCAGTTTTAAGCTGCGCTACGAAGTTGGCCTTTATCCTAGGCAATGGGAGCCCTTCAGGCTTTAAAACCTTAAGGGTTTTAAATCTGATGATCTGTGTTTTAGAAAAGCACTGGGAATGCAGTGAGTTTCCAGGGCCTATGACCCACCGCAAAAGCCGTGCGTCTATTGGCCATGCTTACCGCCTATGCACATACCTGTGCTTATTAAACAAAAAGGAATGGACTCATGTTTCAACTAAGCAAAGAGTTTTCTCCATTTCTCATCATAACTCTTTTTTTTTTTAATGTGGCATGTGGTCATGCAGTGTGCTGAAGTGGGAGCAAAAGCAATGAAATGGAAATCAGACTGACAGGTGCTAGCCTCAATTCTATTACTTTCTTAAAATGGGCAAGTCACTTAAGTACTCTAAAAAATTATGATAACAAGTTAACTTAAGAACTTTGGAAAATATAAATCTATTGCTATGGGTACCATTATTGGGAGATTTTGAAGACCAATAGTTCAAAAAACAAAAAAGGACAAAAAAATCTGTGCCATCATCTAGTTGTGGAACACATTAAGTGTGGCATAATTTACTTGTACCATTTACATACAATCTTCCAATAACATCTGGCAAATAAGATACTCAGGCAGTACTCTTCATATATCATTTGGACACATTAATTGAAACTAATCTTCAGTTATGTGGGTGACAGAGTAAATCAAGAGCCTTTAGGAGATTTGACTCACCTAATCCAGGATCCACTTCTGAATACCAAACTCAGTCCATTTACACGCATTGACTTTTCCTAGTTTGGGCTGGATTTTCCAATTTGCATTTGAAATTCAAAATGTCAGGCCTAATACTCTTGCTGCATCTCTGAGGGCGTGACATGGCCTTTAGAACTAAAATGTTAAAACATAACTTGATGCCTGATAGTTGCAATTCCATTTTCCAGTCCTTGGTGCTGTCACAGGCACTGTGTGTGTGATGTGTTGTCAAGCCAGGTTGGTCAGGCTGCACAGAATACAGTCTCTTTTCTGGATACTGTTTTTGGAATAAGGAGCATCTCACAGGCATTCCAGTTGTCACACAAGATGCCAGAAATGTGTGGGATTCCTTTGCATCTCTCTTCCTTTAAGAAGATTTACCAGAGGGGTGCCTGGGTGGCTCAGTCAGTTGAGCATCCGACTTTGGCTAAGGTCACAATCTTACAGTTCATGGATTTGATTCCTGCACTGAGATCTGTGCTGATGACTCTGAACCTACAGCCTGCTTCTGATTCTGTGTCTCCCTCCCTCTCTGCCCCTCCCTTGTTCATACCCTGTCTCTCTCTCCCTCAGAATGAATAAACATTACAAAAAAAAAAAATTCAGCAGAGAAATCCTTCTGAGGATTCAGAGTCAGCATCAAGAAGTTTCGAAAGCTCATTTTTTAATTTTCTCGATTGAACAATGTATTTGTATTTCAAGTGAAGCAGCTGCACAATGGAAAACTGTCGTGCAACTAGGAAGTTCCTGCATTTGTCAAGGTTGGCCTTCCACAGCCTACAAAGATCTGCCTGGGTGGGAGCAGAAGTATAGTTAGCATGTTCCAGGATAAAGGCAATGTGAAAGATTCAAGAGAAACATAGTAATTATCAAGAGATTTTTGAATAAAAGATGTCCAGTCTCTTGGCAAGGGAGTAACACAAATATATATCAGGACATACAAAGTAGCAGGGAACTGCAAATATCACAGACTGCTAGTTAGGATCCAAAAGGACTACATCCTAGGAGTAAATACAACTAAAATAGACCAAGGGTCTCCAATTCTATAACCTTAACTTGAAACAGCACAGTCCTAAACTGTAACTGCCTGTCCCAAAGCAAGAGTCAGTCTTCTCTGGAGAATGACAACCTGAGCCAGAGCCTCAAGATATCTGTAAGAGTTACTTTAGAAAGGCGACCAAGCAGCCATTTTATTGCAGGTCAGAGAATAGTTCCAGGCATCGTCAGGGACCGACGACCCCCACTCTCCAATCTGGAATGTCTCAAACAGGAATGTCTCACCATGGAATTCCAGCATCCCCTGACCCCATCGAAGTAAACAGCCAATCCTATCCCGCCACAGTCTAAAGATGCCCTTACTTGGCTATCTGCCCACCTGAGATCAAACCTGGAACTCTTGCACCCATAAAACACCTTGCCCTCCCATACCAGGGGCGACTTCCCCACTCCAGAGTCACAGAACCCCGCCTGGGAATTGCAGACTCCAATAAAGGCTTTCTTTGCTCCTTAGCTTGGTCTCTCTTCCTCCTGCCTCTGCTTCTGTCTATTAAATCTTACAATATCTATTCAATTTTCCATAATAATGCTTGGCATTCAGTCAAGAATTTTTAGATATGGCAGGAGTATGTACCAACTGATTGAAGGTAAGATCAAAACCTCTTCAAGAAAAGCAGATTCTTGGGTGATCCAGAAATTATACTTCTCAGATATGAGATAAAGTAATTGTTCTTAATGTGTTCAAGGTAATAGAAGACCATGGAGAATTTCACCAGAAAACTGGAAATCTAGAAAGGGAGTCCAGTGTAAATTCTGGATCTGACAAAATTATTAAAATTTAGAACTTAATAAACATGTTTAAAATAGATTACATGAAGCAGAAGAAGAGTGAACTCAAGATAGAACAAGAGAAGCATCTAGAAAAAAAGAATGTAAGAGAACTATGGGACACAATGAAAAGATGTGATACATATGTAATTGGAAGAAACAAAGGAAGAAAACAATTACATCAACAAAGATTTTTTTCTAAATTGATTTTTAAAATTAGGCCACAGAAGGAATAGCTCTGTATTCTCCCTAAATAGGTTAATTACCCAAAAGGCACACCCAGCCATATCATATTAAAACTTCTGAAGACCAAAGACAAAAGGGAAAATTTTGTAAGAAAAAAAACAAATAATAGATATCTATCCTTTATAAAAGCAAGGCAATGCAAAGAAGTATTTAAAACATTGGTGGGGGGTGCCTGGGTGACTCAGTCAGTTGAGAATCTGATTTTGGCTCTGGTCATAATCTCTTGAACCCACAGTGGGTTCAAGCCCCGCATCGGGCTCTGTGCTGACAGCTCAGAGTTTGGAGCCTGCTTCAGATTCTGAGTCTCCTTGTCTCTCTGCCCCTCCTCTTCTCATGCTCTGTCTCTCTCTGTCTCAAAAATAAATAAAACATTCAAAAAATTTTAAAATAAAACAATGGTGGGGGGTAGGGTAGATGAATACCAACATAGAATTTTATATCCGTAAAAATATACTTCAAAAATGAGTAAAAAAAAAGTTTCCAATCTAACAAAACTAAGTGATGCTTTTCACCAGTAGATGTGCACTAAAGGAATTGTTAAATACTTTATGCCAGAGGGAGACAGTCCCAGACAAAAACATGGATTTCAGAAAAAAAAAAAAGAGCAACTGGAAGAATAAAAATGTGGGTAAATTTACAGAAATACTGGTTATGTGAAACCAGTCTTTTTGGGGTAGAATGCAGATGTAATGCAAACCATGACAAAATTGCACAAAAGATATGAAGAGTTAAGAGAATTTAAGTATTCCTGGGTCTGCATTGTCTAGAAAATGGTATATATTCCAGCTGATGCCAGATTTAATAAGTCATGTATTCATTTTATCATCTCAAAACTAACACAAAATGAATTTTAAAAGTATAACCTACACATTAATAGAGTGGGAAAATTGAATAATAAGAAGAAAACTAATTGACTCAAAAATAGGTGAGGAGAGGAAAAGAGAGAAGATAAAAAGAAAACAAATAGTAAGATGGTAGATTTAAAACCAAATACATCAGTAATTATATTACCTTTAAATAAAATAACAGTTACCAGACTGTATATATATATATTATATAATATATATATATTACTGTTGAATGCTTTCTGTATATATATATATATATACAACTAAACAAAAAACAACTAAAGCAGGTCAATTGTATAAAAAGGTAGACTTGAATACAGAGAGTATTAATGTAAATACTGAAATTAATGCAAAAGTGGAAATTAACCCAGGGAATGGATTTTTTAACAGAGATAGAATAGTAGATTGAGCTTTGGGTTCCTGCCAAGCTTTTTGAAAAGTCCAAAAGTCATAATTTATTGAACATTGTTTCTGTAATTATCAGTTTGTCAGTTGTGTCCCTTGTCATATTATAAATTCACTAATGGTAGAAATTCTATTCGTTAGGGTATACCCAAGTTCTAGTCGAGAGCCATATACAGACTAGGAACTCAATAAATAATTTTTAACTAAATAAATGGTTGGATGGATAATTACAGGGACAGATAGACAGATGGATGATCAGTCTCCGTCTCAGAAAGCATTATGTTTTGTTTACATGATAAATAAGATGATACTGTATCTGGACAATGTTGACATAACTCGCATATTTTTAAAACTCTAATTATAGATTTTAATAATTTAGTGTGGCCATCCCAGAAATAGGCTTTACTAATTATAATACCTTTCCTTACTGAGTATGGCAGGATAGAAACTTCCTCAAGCCTGATTGAACTTGCCCCTTCATTCTCTATGTATTTAATTTGCTACTATTTTTTTGCATACACCTTCTGGGGATCTTCATGGGAGAATACGTTGTTAGAAGGGAAAATGTGGACACTCCTGGGTCTTCTAGCCAAATGCCAGCATCTCCCACAATTTACTTCAACTAAACTTAGTAGTTTTATGTTTATTATTGTTATTGTTATTATTATTATTTTCAATGCCATCTGCTTCCCTCTTATTTCTTGTACTCTTTGGACCTCAGGTATTTAGAAAGAAGGTAGCCAAATTAGGGTATGTCAGTTAAGTGTCCACCTCTTGATCTCAGCTCAGGGTTGAGTTCAAGCCCTGTGTTGGGATCCACACTGGGTCTGAAGCCTACTTAAAAAAAAGAAAAAGTAGCCAAGCAACAAATGATACAGAGAATTAAGCCTCCTTCAGGTGGGAATCACACCCTCCTAATTCAGTCATTTCCTGTGGTTTTATTACTGATCATCTTCCTAATTACCTCTTCTCAATCTATCACACTGATGGGCCATGTCACCAAACGAAGTTGTCATGAAGAAAGAAAATCAAGAAATTTTTTCGGGAAATCCATCCTAGATAATGTCGTGTTCTCTAAAACATTTAAAATCTTTAGGCATCTGTTCAGTTTTAGTTTTTTCCCTGAAAAGTACCTGCTTCATAGTCATAAATACACTGTACCTTCCTGCAGACCTATAATTGAGTTAGTTTGGTTTCCCTGGCAACCACCACGATTAATTAGAATACTTGAGCATGGTAAATTTATAGATGCAGAAAATATTTCATGTATAAATAGTGCAATCTGTTTATGCTCAAAGGAATTTTCCCCCTCGGTTGAGAAATGGGTTACTTTTTTTTCTTTTTGTGTGGGTTAATCACATTTTCTTCCCCATAAACTCTGTAAGTAATATTCAAGGATTAATGTTGATTGAACCCTTTCAGCCAGCACTGGGACTCACTGGTAATTCCTGGCCTGCATCCCAGGCCCCTGCGGGGTGAGGCAGGATTGTGCCCACACGTATTTAATGACAAAACTCGGGTAACCATCCTTTGGGGCCCCTCCACATTCGTGTTCTTTTCATAAATTAGATTGTGGTACAAATGACTGTAAGAATATTTATGTTAAAATTGGTTTCACCCTATGATAAACCTTGTCCAGAACCAAAAATGAGCTCATCCATTTGTTTAAAAAAAATCCCAGGAAATTAATATTTGTTTTACATTAGGAATATAGGAGCTATCATATATATATAATATATATATTTGGTAAATATATATGTATATAATTAATCGAATGTATACTCAATGAATCTGTCATTTGTCCAAGTATATCATATAGGCTACTTCCCTTCATCTTTCTAAGATCCCTGTGAGGTCAATGCTCTGAACCTCATTCAGAGATATGCAACTGAGGGTCACTCATGTATTAGTACCAAGGTTGAAATTCAGACCTAAGGAAATTGATCTAAATCAACAGCCTAGGTGTTCTCACCTCTGGCCTAACCGGCACCACTTTTCCTCTGAAGTGGCCTTGGAAGAAGAAATAAGAGAGGCTCTGCCTTTACATCAGAACAAGACACCCCAACTCACTTGGTTTGTACAGAATCATCCCCACCCTTCATCTGAAATAGATGAAATGGGGGACGTCTGTGATGTGCCAAGGTTTCCTTTTTCTGAGACATGCCTGGCCCTCACATGACATTTTCAGGCAGTTATAACTGGATTTTAAGCTGCTTCTCAAGAAACAATATTCAGCATGGATAGGTAAGCTTTGGACACCCTGATTGGGGATGTGGGGAAGAGCAGGCAGCAAGGCAGATGGAAAAGGCAGGAGCTGCTTCTGAGTTCTTTCACTAACTAGCTGTTTATTTTATGAAAGTGCACTTTGAATTTTAGAGAGGGGAGAGGCTCTAGGAATTACTCCTTGAAATAACAATATGAATGCCTCTCCATTCAGTTATCTAGAAAATACCCTCCAGGGCCAGCCCATTTCCTTCCAAGCTATACAAGGCTAACTGCAGAAACCACCTTCTTTCTCTCTTGTCTGAAAGTATTATAGTCCTAGGGCACAATGGGGATTCTAAACTATTGTCTCAGTAATTTACAAGTTGAAACTAGCACTAAGATCCTAAGAATGGTTAATTAACAGTCCTATCACTGATCACTTCCCAATTTCATCATTTTCCTCTTAGGTTAATAGTAATTTTATTCCTTATCATATAAGAATATCTAATAAAAATCTGGCTCAATTTTACTAAATGCCAAACATCATTCTGGGGTGCCTAGGGGGCTTAGTTGGTTAAACCACGGACTCTTGATTTTGTCTCAGGTCATGATCTCATGGTTCATGAGTTGGAGCCCCTCACTGAGTTCTGAGCTGATGGCACAGAGCTTGTTTCGGATTCACTCTCTCCCTCTCCCTCTCTGCCCCTCCCCTGCTCCCTGCTCATGCTCTCTGTCATTCTCAAAATAAATAAATAAACTTAAATATTTAAATATATATCTATACACACATTATTTAGTATATAATATTTACACATATACATACAAAATATTATATATAAATATTATATATAATATGTATGTACACATTATTTTGAGAACTCCTGAATCTTAAGTGGAATGCAGGATTAACAAGTCTTTACCAGAAACTTGACAGAACTTTTTTTTATGTAAGCTAGTCTCAGTTGTAAATATACTTTCCCTCCTTTCATATTTTAGGTTCTGAACTGCATTCACAGTCTTAATTTTTTTATTGGCACTGATAGTTTATTTTATTTCTTATTGAGGGATTCTTCACATGTAAAATTATATTAGTTTCATACATTTTTACAACATAATGATTTGAGATTTGTATAGGTGGCAAAATGATCAAGTTAGTTCACAAATTGGCTCCCATACAGGGGGACAATGAGAAATGAAAGGAAGGCAGGCCACCTGAGAAGCAGAGCTCCATATCGCCCTTCAGAATATTGAAAAAGGTTATTCAGAGGCCTTAACAAGGTTCAGTCACGTGTAGCATCCAGAGATTCTCAACAGCCCATTGCTCCTTGAAAATGGCTGCCAATGGAGGGAAAAGAGCACAGGGCAGGGGTAAAGAACCTCCAATTGCCCACGTCCAGCTTGAAGATCAACTGGGTGACATGTCCTCTTGACCTCTTCAAACAAATCATCACAATAAGCCTACTTAACATTTGTCATCATACATAGAATTTTTTTTCTTTTGTGATATGAATTTTTAAGATCTACTCTCTTAACCACTTTCGAGTATGCAGTACAGAATTATGAACTATAGTCACTATGTTGTACACTGACATCCACATGACATTTATTTTATAATTGTGTTTGTAACTTTTGACTCATTTCACCCATGTTGGCCACCACCCCACTCTGCCCACCCACACCTCTGGCAACCACTGATCTGTTCTCCATACCTATGAGCTTTGTTGTCTTTTTCTTTTTCTTTTTTCTTTGAGTTTATTTATTTATTTTGAGAAAGAGAAAGAGAGAACAGGGGAGGGGCGGAAAGAGAGCAGAAGAGATAATCAACACAGGGCTCCATTCCATGAACCTTGGGATCATGACCTGAGCCGAAATCAAGACCCAGACGCTTAACTGACTGAGCCACCCAGGTGCCTGCTTTTTGTTGTTGTAGTTGTTTTCCTTAGGGAGTCCACATAATTGAGTACATAGGATATTTGTCACAACATATTAGATACCAATTTAACTGTACCAACACTGTTGGTATTTCTTGGTCATGACATTAGGTTGCTTCTCTAACTTAGACAGATGCTCATTTTAGGGTCAGCATCTAAACTGACCTTTGCTAAGAACATAGAAAGTTCTGTAGATTGTTATCATTACATGTTACTGACCCCCAGGATCTATACAGTGTAAAGAATATCTAGCTTATTTGTCTCTTGCTTTCCTCTCTTCCTTTGACAGAGAACTGTTTTTCTTATCCCCTTCCCTGGACTACATCTCAAACTCTCCCTCTTCTGCCCCATTCCAGATGGGCAGACAGAAATACAACTCAACTGACATACGTTAAGCAGCAATGATAGTAATTTAGGTCTTCTGACTGTCAAGATCTGCTGAGGTGATGATGTAAGCCTTTCTGACAGCGTAAACAAGGAGTTGGAGGTGAGGGTATTTAATAAAATTGTCTCAGGGCGCCTGGTTTGCTCAGTCAGTTAAGCATCCAATTTCCATCCAGGTTATGATCTCATGACTTGAACTCTCATGAGTTCAAGCCCTGCATAAGGCTCTGTGCTGACAGCTCAGAGCCTGGAGCCTCCTTCTGATTCTCTCTCTCTCTCTTTCTCCCTCTCAAATATAAAAATTAAAAATTAAAAAAATTTTAAATTGCCTCAAGAGCCTATAATGTCTACACTGTATTTCTAGATTTTTTAAGAGAACATTAGAAAGCTCACTCAACAAGGATAAAAACAGCATTTTCTCTAGAGTCAAAGGCTCTAAGTGTCCTAAGGGTAAGGGTCCTATCTTTTTCAGCTATAAATTTCTAGCACCTGTAGAAGATGTTCCTTGGATTGAAATTCCAACATTTTTAAAAATACACTAAACACGTTTATTTCTATGAAATTTAGAAGGATAATTGAGGAATTAACCAGTTGAATGAATGCAACCTATGTTCTTGCTTAACTCTGTAGGGTTTTGTCTCAACAAATTTTACTGAGTTATAAAAAGTTAATCCTTTTGCTATCAGAAAGATTCTGATTGAGAGGTCATGGGTTATTAATGGTGTTGAAGGGCACCTGGGTGGCTCAGTTGTTTCAGTGTTTGATTCTTGATTTCAGCTCAGGTCATGATACCAGCTTTGTGAGATCAAGCCCCACGTCAGGCTCCATGACTCAGTTAAGATTCTTTTGCTCCCTCTCCTTCTGCCCTGACTTCTCTAAAAAATAAAATAAAATGGAATAAAATGAAATAAAGTAAAGTAAAATTAAATTAAATTAAAAACTAAACTAAACTAAAATGGTGTTGTAAAAAGTTAAATAGTTATAAACATCAATTCTGATTCTCTGCTTCATCCAACCAGCATTAGGCCTAAGATGATGGCATCAGGCACCAAGCTTACGTCTAAGATGATCAGTCAATGTGGAGAGAGAATGGCTGTCTTCTGTGGCATCCACCTCGGATGTTAAGGACATCCCCAGATCATACACTTCTACACTAACTCATTTCCTCAAAACTTTTAAAATGTATTTTAAAAACTGGCAAAAAATAATAATGGCTAGAAGCTCTATAAAGGGTTTGGCAAATTATTTATTTATTACTTCTTATATCAACTTGTTAATGAAACACTATTTTCCTTTTTTGCCTTCTTGGAACTTTTAAATGAAGTTCACTAATTCTTTCATCATATGCTTTGGTAAACATATGTCTATTGTATCTATGACCTTTGCTTTTCCATGGATATGTTATTCTATCCCCTTTGGCCTTATCTATTGATATTTAAGATCTTCACCATTAATCTCCCTTCATGTAGCAGCCCCCAAACCTATAATTTCTTGGGTATTTCATATTCTCTCACCAAGTTTCTTCATAACATGAATCTATAGTCTTTGACCACAGAAAAGGGACTAAATTTATGTTTCAAGGAATAATCCTGTAGAATAATCCCTGATCAGCAGGCGCAACCCATGTCCACAGGTGGATAGAAGTTCATGCTGACGATCTAACTGTCCTCTCTAATAAGCAGCAGGATTCTCTGAGCAGCAGGGAGCCTGTTTCTTCAGATAGGTGATGGAACTGTGGCTCAGGTGCAATTCCAGTTCTCTTGGCCCAATTGCATAATTGCATGACATTTGTCCCCTCTGGTAAGTGTTATTAGGGTTTTTTTCCCCCCAGTGGTTTCTGAAGTGACATTTGACATGTGCCCAAAGACCAATCATTTGGTTATAAGCACCACATGACATATGCCCTCTTTGACTCTGGCTTCCACTGTCACATCCATGAAGTCTCCCTGCCACCACGGCTCAGGCTGACTATAATGAGAGTCACAATATGTGACACAGCGATATAGCCTGTGATGGTCCCAAAGCTGCCAAAGCACGTTAAGTTCTTCGCAAAACTGGAGAGAGCATCTTTCTTTCTGACTCTGAGCTATATTTTGTCACCTGGCACCTAAAGCAGTTTTACTTAAGAATAGAGACCCACAGGGGCTCCTGGGTGGCTCAGTTGGTTAAGCATCCAACTTTAGCTCAGGTCATAATCTTGTGGTCATGAATTCAAGCCCTGCATTGGGCTCTGTGCTGACAGCTCAGAGCTTGGAGCCTGCTTCAGATTCTGTGTGTCCTTCTTTCTGCCCCTCCCCTGTTCATGCTCTGTCTCTCTCTCTCTCAAAAATAAATAAATACACACACCTACAAAAAGAATAGACACCCACAAATTTTCTCATAAATCATTTTAGAATTCACAGATCTTGTCTCTTAATCATATAACTCCCAACTCAGTTTGATGGGCCAGAAGGACAATTAGAATTATATGTCAATTTTCCTTCTTATCCTTCAGCTTACATTAGTAAGCTTTTCCTCAAAGAACAAGATCTCTCCCAGATGCCTATCTTTTGTGTCTCATTTAGGATTAGAATTCTTTTTTTTTTTTTACACTTAGTTATTATTGAGAGACAGAGACAGAGCACGAAGGGGTTTGGGCAGAGAGAGAGAAGGAGACACAGGATCCAAAGAAAGCTCTAGGCTCTGGGCAAGCTGTCAGCACAGAGCCTGATGCAGGGCCCGAACCCACAAACCGCAATATCATGACCTGAGTTGAAGTCGGTCGCTCAACCGACTGAGCCACCCAGGTGCCCCAGGATTAGAATTCTTAAACATCATTATTTTAGCAGAGTCCTTGTTTGGGGAAAATTATAATACATGAGTTTTTAGTTATGCAGGGAAAAAAATCAGATCTCCACATTTGAATAGGTAGAACAGTCTCTTGAAGTTTTTAAGCAACACAGTTTTTAGAGTTTGCTCATCAAGAATTCAAGAAAAGAAATTCATTTCCAGAACAGGATCCTTGTGTTACATGAGGACTTGTTTGAATGAAGATGGTCCCTAAGTAAGCTTAAGTTTCTGTGAGCAGGATCTAGCCCCTGCAGAGAGGGAGAGAGGGAGAGAGAGAGAGAGAGAGAGAGAGAGAGAGAGAGAGAGAGAGAGAGAGAGAGGGAGAGAGAAGGGTCAAATCAATGAACTCAGCTAGGCTTTAGGCCCTCAAGGGAGCCAGAGCACAAGCCCACAAGCCCGGACCCTGGACAGAAACCCAGGCGTGCAGACTGGACTCCTTCAGGGTAGAGGGAAGGACCATCTCTAGAAAGACTCTACCCCGGCTGCAGATCAATCAGACCCCATTGTCACAGGATGCCACGCTCAGCACTTATTGATTCACACTCAGGACTACAGACATCGGATCCTTCTCTGTGACAGCTGGTCCTCAGGCAAGGGTTGACACTCTGTTTTTTTCATATCTTCTTTGATACACAGCAACTTGAAATGAACACATTCACGCAGGTCTGGAAGAGCCCTCCTGCACCCAAATGGTTTGGCAGAAAGAGAGCGGTATTTGCTTTTGGGTTCACATCATCCATGGTTGCCTTGGATCTCTAGCGGCCTGTAAATTAATGCTTCTATTCCGAAGTCATTCGTTCTGTAATATTGCAGAGTGACCCTCAGCTGGGGTCTGGTGCTGCTTTGGGAAGGTTACAAGGTATTTATTAGAGGAGGTTACAAGATATTTATTAGAGGAGGTTACAGGTATTTATTAGAATCGCAATGTTAACAATATTAAAAATAGTAATAAAAGGTATCTTTTATCGGGTTCCTACTTTATGCCAGTGCATGGAGAGGCAGGGAGAGCTTCGGGCAAGGAACATAAGACTGAGTCACCACCCACACGTGCCCATGGGACAGAGATTGCCCTCTTCAGCGCTCTTCCTGCGGGCATTCCTTGCTTCTGTGTCCAGTTCCCACCTGTCATCCCCGCTGACTCTCCTGGCCCTCCTGATTAATCACTAGCTGGTGTAGCATAATGCACTTCACAAAGCCCTTGCACATACGACATCTTTCTCAATACAACAACCCCGAGAAGTCCATAAGATAACCTTTGCTTATCCTCTCCTCCCTGACACATTATTTTCCCAGCCCAGAAAACAGACTGAAAGAGCAAGGTCATATGAACACAAGGAATGGTGAAGCTGTGTGACCAAAATCTGCCTCTCCTCGCAGACAGCCCCTCCTTGCCTTGCCTTCTCCTTCCCAGGCCGCTGGTCTTTTAAGAGGGCTTTTTTCATGGGTTACAGTGGGAATGTGAATGGGGCTTCCAACCACCGCGATATCAACAGACCATGCCTTCTTTATCCTTTCTAAAATCACCTCTTTAGGGACGTCTGGGTGGCTCAGTCAGTTAAGGAGGTCAGGATCTCCCAGTTTGTGGGTTCAAGTCCAGCATCGGGCTCTGTGCTGACAGCTCAGAGCCTGGAGCCTGCTTGGGATTCTGTGTCTCCCTTGCTCTCTCTAAACTCCCCGCCTCCCACCCCCCACCCCCCTACCCCCCTGCTTGTGCTCACTCGCTCTCAAAAATAAATGAATAAATATTTAAAATCAAATCAAATCAAATCACATCTTTAAAGGTCAAACCTAAACTCTTCCCAGCAGGTTTTTGTGTCCTATGCGTTGTGGTTGATCTCCCGGGGCGGGGAAGGACAAGCCGTGGGTGCCCCGTATTCATTTGCTTAGCACACTATCGTTGGTGCAGAAAGTGTGCGCAGCGGGGCGGATCTCAAGGGCACATGGGTGGAGCCGCCGCCTGTTTCCTGCTTACCACCTTTCGTTCTTTGCATTATTTGGTCTGCCTTTCCCAAGCACTCCTGCATCGGCTCCCATTTTCAATTACTACCGCTGCGTGTGTATTCATCGTAGTAGTTATCAAAGCACAGAGCGTACATAAACTACTTCGTAAACGCTTTCTGAGCCTAACACCAGGAATTGATGTGCAGTGCAGAAGCAGATGCTCGTTTGTGCCCTGACAGCTCTGAACGCAAGGTGCACTGCGGTCCAGGGATGGCGACAGGGGTGGCCACTTCGTCCAAGGGAGGGGCAGTGGAGTTGCATGCCTGCTTGGCCCCGCACCCCGCAACAGGTAACCAGCTTGTTCGTTCCACCTGGCCGCCTGGCAAGTGCTGCCGTCTTCATCCTCATCCTGCGGACACTTGCAACCTGGGGAGACTGAGACTCTGTCCACACCCTGGGCGCCGCAGGGAGACAACAAGGAGCACCGCAGAGGCAAGAAGCAAGTTAGAACTCTTACCACTCCGGGCGACCCCGCTTGCCTCTGGGCCAGTCTGCGCCACCTGCACACATGCAGACACAGCCCCACAGCTATGCATCTGGGTGAGTGATCATGCGCACGCGCACGTGCACACGCGCGCTGGCGCGTATCCGCACCCTTGACAGAAACCAGCCAGTCCTAAACCCGCAAGTTAGAGAGCCGCGTCTCATGCCTGAAACCCGACAGCTCTCTCTTTGGCTTGCACCTTGAAGAGATGCCCTTAAAAATGTTTATAAGGCACACAGGGATGATAGGTGTAAAGCAGATGGCAGGAGGAAGGTCATGTCCGATGTCTCCTGTCTGCAGACTAAACCCAACAGGCATCGGGCCTCTGAGCATCTGTCAGGAGGAGAGAAATTGAAGCTGTAACCATTCAGAGTCTCTAGCCCAAACCAGTGAATAAAAAAGCCATCTTCTCATAACCACTTACGAAGGGGAAATCTTCTATTACAGTTCCTTCGTGATGCTTAATGCAGTTGCATCCGAGATATTTCACAATTTGCTTTAGCTGTTTAATACCACCTCAGTGTATATTGAGCTGAATTCTTGACATTCGTTAGCACACACAGATCCATATATCTCTGTCCCTTTTTTTGCTTCAAAAACCAACCTTGCATTGCAAAAAAAAAAAAAAATGTACACAGAGCCCATAAAGACCCACTGATAGAGTGATAGATCTTTTTTAAACACTGGGGCATTACAGGATTTTATGAAGCAGTAAAACTTTCTCCAGGCATGAGAAGTGCAGACTGACAGAGATCATTTTATCTATAAGGCATTAAAGTATAAGTGCCACATCGAACAAGCATAATAGAAGAGAAAAAAATGATAATTTCAGGAAAGGCAGCCAACTCCTGAGCAAAAGGAATCAGACCAGGAGGTACCTAATGATCTTCAAGAAACCTGAGAAAGGGCTACCTCTGCCCTGCCTGCATTTTCAATCAGGGGAAACTTCGCTGCCAGTCTGCCCTCCATCCCATGGCAAAAAGCAGAAAACTGAAGTAATTCCAAAATGCATTTTCTGATGTAAATAGTTTAGACCCTAAGAGAAAGGGAGGATTCTATTTTCTCAGCCCATCCTACCTCATTTCCCCCATCACTCCAGCGACTGCATGTGTAGTTTTATTTTTCCACAAATATTTATTGAGCACCTACTGCATATAAAATAAGGCATTTTATGCTGGGGAGAAAGGAGCAAGTCTCTCCCTCATGGGTCATAAAGTTTTACAATACTAGTAACCAAATGAAATACACTCATTAATTTCAGATTAGAGTAACAGCCGAGAAGAAACAAAGGAGGGTGTCCTGAGATTTTGGCAAGAGAAGTGAGACTGGAGAACACTTTCGATTTTGTAATCTGAGAAGAAATCAAAGTAACTGTAATGTGGGCTTTGGCAGGTGCCCCTGTTCCTTAGTAGTCTCGTAAGATTTCGTTTCTGGAAGGAATCTCCAGTCTTTGATTCATTCCACTTTCCTCTCTTTAGACAGTTTGGCTCATAAACCTTTCCTATTGGAGAAATGTTTGTCCTATGTTAAAGCAAGTGGATCCCAAGTATTGTTTCTACGCCATTCTTGGGTTCTAAATGTCTTCAGTCATGACATTCTACTCTGGTCCCCTTTCCTGTATTGCTTAATGTAAGCCTCTATACTGTTCTCCCTAAAACTATTATTATCTGACAGCAAGCATTCTGTTCTTCAGATAGACTTGTTTATTTTTTTTTATTTAACCTTTACACATCGTCACTATTTTCCAAGCTTTAGTTTTTCTAAAGAGACCTCTTCGGAGACACTTCAGGTAGTCTATCTTGCTATGTAAGAGTGCTCCAATTGGATAAAGTATGAGTCACTTTCAAATGGCTTCGGCAATGAGAGACCATTGAGTATTTTTGAGCAGTGCAGTGAATGACAAAGCCGCTTTTAAGGGAGCGCTTCCTCAGCTCAGACTTCAATCTGTTGGGGCTGTGTCAAGGGAGGCACACAGATTAATGAAGCCTAGGGGAGAATTCTGTTGCAGGCCATCCTGAATATAATCTGAATCCTTCGATGAGGCAGTGATTTGGATCCACCTCTAAGTTGCTGAGCTTTGCATGCTGAGTTTGGATCAAGAACTATATGCCCTTACTTTATCGTCTGCCAAGACCAGGGTATGACTCACAGTATTCGATCAGTGTGAGTGTGGTGTCTACCCCCAGGTGAAGCCTCCTCAGTCCCAACAGCTTGCTCTCAGTTATGGCACCGCCCATCGGTGGAGATCAACCTGGCCATCCTGTAGCATAAACTTTGGTTTTCCGAGCACTCTGGCTGATCCTCACGTCATTTAGCTGTTGTATTCATCATCCTGTAGTCAGACACACCAGGGGATTCTAAATGGTGTGTAAAGAGAACATCTGTCCACTGCAGGATGAGCACATCTGCACCCATTAGTTTTTCATCATTTCCCCAAATCAGAGGTCAGATGTTCACAATGTGCTAATGTCCTGGCATCTCTCTCCCATGGATGTCGTGCTTCGGAAGCAGATCTTACAATTATAAGAAAATGGCATGGCTCTGGCACAACATGGAGATTTGTGGGGAGACTAATCCCCACTCTTAATGGAAAAAAATATATATTTATACTATTTTAAAAGATTGAGTCTTCAAAGAAGATGCAAACACGAAATCAGCTTTCTGCTTATTAAATATGGAATAATCATCTTTGTTATTTCCTATAGGCTTGGTTAGAATAAAATAAACATGATTTTCTTGCTTGAGACCTTCCTCTTTTGTATCGGTCTGAAATGTAATGGCCCATAACATTATCTTATTTTTCTTTCACCTGCTATCGAAACAGCTTACCAGCTATTACCTCATTTTTCATTTATGCATTTCTCAGTCTTTTACCTGTTACTTCATCTTTTACCGTTTTAAAGAGGAAGACAAGGATCTGCTTCTTCCAGACACCTTCTCCTAGCCACCACTCGCTCAGATTTTTCAATCCCTTCCATTTCATTCTGTTATACTGGGTTTGGTACACGGTAGGGAAACAATTTGCAGCAAGTAAGATAATCATGACCTATGAGTGAATGACTGGCGGGGATTAAAGTCTGCAATGAGCTAACAAGCATTTGCTGTGGAGGAGGGGAAACCCTCATGCAAATACCTTCATATATAGAAGCAAACTATTTTCAGAAACACTGCCTTGGTTAATTACCAATCGCATGGTGTGTTAAATATCTAAAAATAACTATTGATTGTCCTTCTTTGCAGAGTTGAAATAACAGCAGGAGGTCCAGGAATAGAAAAGATGTTTTTAAAACTTGGATAGTTTCCTAGGATTTTTTTTTTTTTTTGGCTTCCCACTTTCCAAAAATACAAGGTAACTTCAGAGATTTCCCAAGCTGTCATAAGGTTTGAAGCGAGCATTGGGCATGCTCATTGCCCCTTCAGAAGCAGGCTTTCTGGTTTTCCTCCCAGCTTTGCATTCCATGTAAGCATTTTAACAGCAGGTCAGCTGTTCTAAATTCACAGTGGCTATCAACGTAGACCTGGTTATCAAGGGTAAGGAAATGCTTTATTTTCAAGCCTAGTTTTCTTGAAGTCTCCCCTTTGTTAGAAACCAGAGCCATTGCTGCTTTTGTGACTGTGTTTCATCAACAACCCTCCTCCCTTAAATAAAATTGCCTGGCTCCGCGCCAGCTTCTCCACAATGACTCCGAACTGCTGCCAACAGCAGACACTGGCATCCTCAAGGTAATTATCCAGCGGACGAAGTCAGCACAGGGCTTTTCTTCTATATTAAGAAAAAAAAAACCAGTAGGTTAGCATTCTGCCATTGGCTGAAGTGTCTGAACACTAGGCTCTTTACTCTGTATCAATCAACCATGTAGACTTTCTGTTTCCTTCAGAAGAGCTAACTTTGATCCAGGTGTTACAGGATTTAAAGGCAAAGATACCTGGCATTTCAGATATGTATGACATTCTATAGTTTATGAAACATTCTCATGGTTGTTCATGCTTTCTGGGCATTGTAAATTTTTATATATAGTATCTCACTTTTACTCAAAACAGCCTTGCAAAATGAATTTCGCTGCCCAAATCAGCCTCAGAGAAATGAATGACTTGTCTTAGGTCATGTACTTGAAGCCAGCTCCAATCTGGCCCTTCCACTAAATCACACAGACTGATATTTATTACAAATATTTTCTGCAAGAATAAAGAAAAAGGATCACTGCTGAGGAGGCACAGGGAACCTGTATTTTCATGGTTCTCATACATGAGGATGTTAGTGAAGGCAGCAGTGGACAGGGCCAAGTGGGATTTCATGGACCATGGAGATCTGTGGGGTCCTTAGCCCAGGTTCCTTTTTTTTTTTTAAGTTTCATTATTTATTTTGGGTGTGAGAGAGAAAGCACAAGTGGGAGAGGGGCAGAGATAGAAAGAGAAAGAGAATCTCTAGCAAGTTCCATGCCATCAGCTCAGAGCCAGATGTGGGACTCAAACTCCCAAACCATGAGATCATGACCTGAGCTGAAACCAAGAGTTGGAGTCTTATCCAACTGAGCCCCTTAGTCTCTTCACCTGATCAAATGCGCATGTGGAATTCTTGTGCTGATCTCTCTCCATACCTACATGGATGTGTTCAGGTTCCTGGGTCTACCCATAAAACTGGGCAGTTTGTGTTAGGTGGCAATCTAGACAACTCCAAGAAGAGGGGCACCTGGGTGGCTCAGTTGGTTAAGCATCCAGCTTCGGCTTAGGTCATGACCTCACAGTCCGTGGGTTTGAGCCCTAAATCAGGCTCTGTGCTGACAGTGAGGAGCCTGGAGCCTACTTCAGATTCTGTGTTTCCCTCTCTCTCTGCCCCTCCCCTGCTAGCACTCTGTCTCTCTATTTCTCTCTCAAAAATAAGTAAACATTTAAAAAAAGTTAGATAACTCCAAGAAGCTTCTCTTTGGGAAAGTTCTGACCAGGGGTGAATAACAGACAATCCTACCAATGAATCTTTTCTCTTGTCTTCAGCTCTATAAGCACTCATTCTTGGAAACAGACACTGCCCAATTTGGGAAGAAATTGGTTGTGCTCTGATAATTTACCCAGAAAAGAACTGTATAGGCTACAAAGTGAGTTTCACTCATACTGTTTAAAAGAATGTGCAGATACAAGTAGCTCACCCCCAATGTGACAGAAAATGGACCTACATTTATACTACTAGCGAGACTCTAAATATTAACATCGATTTCAAGGACAGTTGCACAATATTTGCCCAAAGCCCTAAAACATTCATACCACTTTTCCCAGGAAGACAGCATCTACAAATATATTAAAAAACAAAATGAAACAAAACAGAGTTTTGTAAAAATATATTGATGAGTCATCTGGTTGTCACATATCAACACATTGTTTTCACACCAAACTGTAGTTTTTGAATTACTTTACTGAGGTTTCATTTGTGTATGCTAAACAATATATAATTAAAGTGTATGAATTTTGATTCATGTTTTTGCCCATGAAGCAACCAGAAAAATGAAGATTCTGAACATTTCCATCAGCTCCAAAAGCTTGCTCGTGCCCCTTGGCAATCCAACCATCCCTCCCCTTTCTCTCAGGGAACTGCAGTCACATAAAGCACTTTGTATTCTATGAAATTGTATGTAAATGGCGTGACATTATTTTTTGTCTCGATTCTTTCAGTCTGCACAGTGATTTTGAGATTCACCCATCTTCATCCATTCCTTTTTATTGCTAAGTAGTATTGCATTGTAGGTACATACCACATTTTGTTTATACATTCACACTTTCAGTTTGAGGTATGACACAATATTCATCTATAACTCTCTGTATGGACAGATGTTTCCTTTCTCCTGGGTAACTATCTAAGGAGTAGACTGGCTTATCAACCATGTGGTAGGTATATGCCTAATTCATTAAGTGAATACATTTTGACACTCCCTAAATGAAAAAAAAATAATAATTAAATGAATGAAAGGTGCTATCTCCAAATAGAATATGAAACAATGTTCATAATTTAAAAATTATGGTTCTGAAGACTATTATTAACATGAGAAAATGTTTATAAAGCGTTAAGTGAAAACCACTTAAAAATAGGCTCTCACACAATATGCACAATCTTTAGAAAAAAGATATAAAGTATGTACAATATTGTCAACAAGAGCTGTCTCTGAGGGTAATTTTCATTTTTTTCCCCAGCTGCCTTCCCTTTGCTAAATATTCTGAGATGGAAATGTGTAATGAGAAAAAAAGGGAGTTCTATAAAATATATATTATAAACATAAATATAATAAATATAATATCTTTTTTCTTTTTAGTCTTCCCACAGGCACACCTACCCTAGGCAGGAAGGAGTTTTCTGGCATAAAAACTCTGGGGAGAGATTGTAGAGTCAGAATAAATGTTTAAAGATATCTGAGTTGGTTTGCTCCCAGCCAAAAGGTACATGACCAGCTGTTAATAGAAATATAAATAATAAGCCTTAACTTCTTCCTGAAGCAAAGCTTCGGATGAACAAATAAATAACCTCTAAAATGCGCCACCATTTTACTGTTTGCCAAGTGTTTTCCACGTATATTAACTCTGGTTAATCCTCACAACCATCCTGTAAGCAGTCCCCAAAGGAGTTTATTGCTAGAGTAAGACTATAAATTTTGAGTTTAAAATTTGCTAGCAAATAAAGGCAACTCTTCAAATGTTTTATTCCCAAGTATAAACCTTAGAGGTGCCTGGGTGGCTCAGTTGGTTGAGCATCCTACTTTGGCCATGATCTCACAGTTCCTGAGTTCAAGCCCCACATCGGGCTTGCTGCTGGCAGCATAGAGCCCCTTCAGATTCTGTGTCCCCTTCTCTCCCCACTCCTGTCCCACCTATACACTCTCTCTCAAAAAAAAAAAAACATTAAAAAACCCAAAAGTATAAACTTTAATAAACATGGCTCTATCAGAGGCTTACTTTGCACATCCCACATGAGGAGAAATGTCACCATCATGTGTTCTAGGGAAGGACATACTTCGAGATGCCTTCATACTGGCTGTGAGCAATCATGGAGATATAAATAGGAATCTAGGTGCTGGGTATCTCTCTGTCTATAAATTTAAGTACAGAAGTAGATCCCTTGGTAAGAAGATAAAGGATATTTTTTTTCTTCATACACCTCCTCTCCCTTTGAATCTCTGCTCTCTACTTATCTCTAATAACGTTCCACTCAGTGACTGATAAGTGAACCTAACTCCAAGACTTGAGTTGAGTAAACCCAGGTAAGGAAGCCCCAAAAGATTTATGGTGTTCAGTAGATCCTAAAATGAATGGGCTCTTGGGTCCCTGCACCAACCTTCTGCAGAGAAAGGATTGTCCATTAACTTTTCTTGGAAATGTGTAGGTGAACCAGGGATATGGAACTCACACATTTGGAGTCATTCTGAAACAGGGCAAAGTCACCTAATTTTCTTCCACCAAAATTTTGAATCCTTTGTGGCTTCTATCTCTTTATTTATATAACATATTGAATTTATTTTATTCAAGTCTGCACTATGATTTTTATACAAAATTTTTCCCAACTAAATTATAAATTGTGTTTTCCCATCTCCTTCACCTCTGCATCATTTGTAGAAATTTGTAGAATGCATAGTGGCTTTGTACATAGTAGGTATTCAAAATGTTCAATATGTTAGTTGAATTGAATTTGTTTCATTGATTCACAGACCATTTTGCAAAATATTAGCAGATTTAATATATCTTAACCAGCTGCTTTCATCCTACTTTTTCTGGCATAATGTTAAGATCAGTTGCCCAACCAACTGAGCCATCCAGGAGCCCCTCTCACCACTTTTTCAAGTTGAATGGCACCTATCATATGGATAACTGTCCATAAAACTGTCTGCAAGGTAAGCATAAACAATAAGCCATTTATGCCTCCATGAATTTCCTTCTGATATCTAAGGGTAGCTTTACTGTAGAGAGATCCTGCAGTCACCTAAGGGCTACATGATTCATTTTTGGTGTTTCCTTAAGTACTTAAAAGTCTCTCATGATCACCAATATGATGCCAGTCACCATATTTGTGAAGAGAGGCAAAGTATTGAAATGTCTGACCTCTTCACAAGAAGTACAATCTTGAGGGCACAAATAGTACTACATGTAAGAGTTCACAATTATTAGGGCCTTCCAAGTGGACTCTGCATCAATCTGATGGCAGAGGTTGAAAATACCTCCAGAACAGCCTCACAGTCAGATGACAGGTCTTAGGTTTTCTAGTTTAATTTGAATAGGTATTTCTGGAGGGACATCCAAAGGGTAGTCAGTTCAATCTGTCATGTTTATCCACGCCATAGTGAATGATTGAGAACATGGTGGAGAAGACATTAGAAAGTGATGACAGGTAGAAATGGCCATCCCCTGCTGTTATCAGCCCTCTGATAGACATGTCAGAAGTTTAAGAGGAAATGTGATCAACTTGTGATCAGGATTCTCTCATTAGGAATGGCAGACCCAACTTTCAGTTCATTTGCAATAGTTTAGGAGCAGTGCAACAGGATGTTTGTTTTTTAATGGAGAAAACTCCAGAGACACCTCTGAAAGACAGGGATCATAAATATTTGTCCTCTCCCCCATATCACTCAGGGTCTAAGAGGTTCTCTCTCAGGTGCCAAGACTTGTTCTCATTCTATTGCCACAATAATGTGACCTATTCCCTATAAGAACTCAGAACTTTTGTCTAGAAGAGCCAGGTGCAAGGGGGGAAAGTAAATATTTATAAATCTTACATGGACGCATTATATCCCCAAATTTTGGCCCATGGTGCCTTCATATAAGAAATCCACAAGCCAATGTACTCAATAAAGTGGTTAT
This sequence comes from Suricata suricatta, assembly GCF_006229205.1. NCBI lineage: Eukaryota > Metazoa > Chordata > Mammalia > Carnivora > Herpestidae > Suricata > Suricata suricatta. Next base: position 31,221,702 of record NC_043700.1, on the reverse strand, counting down.
TATCTTTATGCTCTTGGACCCAGTTGACCAAACAAGAGAATCCAAAAGCCTGAACTAGAACTAAATTTCAGTCTCCTAGGTCCCCTTTTCGTTGGGCTGCCATTCAGTGGGTATGCCAGCTGGACCTGGGTATTTCATTAGGGAAAAGAAAAAAGCATCATTCCCAAGAATGATGGAAGAAAAACTTTCAAAATAGTTCTATATTATTTCCTATTTTGTTCATCCTTATCATTACCCATAAAGTAGCTAAGAGTAAACAAACTGTCTCTAAGGAGGACTTGTGCAAGAACCACACATCCTTACTAGGGTAGAGAGCATGTAAAGGAGGGAGAGTCCGAAACCCTTTTGAGTCAACTTTTGAGGAGGCCATTCCAAACTCCATAATAGCAGATACCCAAGTATGGCAAGGAATGTGGAAAGTCCAGCAAGTATCTTTACTATTAGCCATTGTTGAGCGGTTGTTGCAAGAATATGTATACCACTGCGTTATATTCTTAGCCTGAAAATTACCTGAAAAGCTGAAAAAATGGCACAATTAGTTTGAAGATCACATGGTGAGGCCCAGGTCAGCTGATGGGAGTGGCCTGAATCAGCTACATTAAAGTCTTGTGCTCCCAGTCTACAGTGGTAGATGCATTCCTATGTAGGATACAACAATAGACCCAGGCAGATTTGATTTGTGTAATTCAGGTTCCATGAACAGCTTGATTACAGTTGTTCTTATCAGAGAACAGGCCCTCACCACAAGCTTCTTTGTGAGTCACACCGATGGTTCAATCAGCAGTTCCCAAAGTGCCTTTAATCTGCTCCAAAGGGTGCCTTTAATTTGCCCCAAAGGGTGTTTATAGTCTGTCTGCCTCTGGTTTTCCAAGAGTCAAACCAAACAGCCAGACCATTGGCAACAGCTCAAGAATCAGTAAAAATATAATAAATTCATAAAGGCAGGTATTGGCCAAAGAAAGCTGTGAGAACAACCCTTTTCCTGTCCATTGGAGTGGAAGAGTTTAGAACGGAACAAGCATATCCATTTCCACTGTTATGTAACTGGTGCAGACGCACAGTGGATGCCATCAAGTGTCAGCTAAGCTACGCCATCTGGTCACCAGGCCCAATCATGTAGGAGAACCCCTGGAAATCAAGAGTCCCATTGAGCCAGTGACTTTCCTACAGGCAGTGGAGTTGGGACTGAAATTTCCCACAAATGGATAGCTGCCACTTTTTATGAAAACTGAGATACTGGTAGTGCCAAGCCCTCTATATTCTTGAGGATGTCATTTCCAACGGAAAAGCAAGTCTCCTTGGACGCCTCCCACCTTATCAGTCAGTAAGTATGAATTGATCCACTCCAAAATAGAAACATCAAGTGGTATAGTATCAAATCCTCTATAAGTTATTTCTTGATTTTGACAAAAGTCCAATAGTGAGCTAATAGCTGCTTTTCAAAAGGGAGGCAACAAATCCAAAATACTTTCAGGCAGAGGCTGGCTTTCATTGCTGGAAGCTCCAACTAGTAAATTGGTAAGTCACAGAGACTTGTAATTCACAGGAGTCTTTAGAGATAAAGGACCCCAAAGGTATGAGTATCTCTCTATATGCCACAATTTCTAATCAAAATAATCCTCCTCATCATTTATGAGACAGAGATATACAGGCATATAACACAAAGTTCTTCCAATGCATTCGCTGAGGTAGAAACATCAGTACATTGAATCCTCTCAACACCCTGCCCACAAGGTCATATTAGCTTTCGTTTTTCACTATTCTTGCCCAAAACCCATTAGTTAGACCCTTCCTTCAAAAGAATGAGTAGAATGGTGACGTGGATACTAGTATCAATAGAATCTGAGGGAGAATTTAAGTCCTGCCCCACCCAGAATTCCCTACCCTACTCAAGCTGAACCAGACTGCTGTATTTGGCCTTTGGCAAATACACTGAAAACAGGGAGATCTCAGTCCTATTTCTAATCATCTTCTCCTTAAAGCAGCTGGGTTTGGAGTGGAGGAGGATCATTTTGGTGGCATTAATCACAAAGTATGCTTACTTTCAGTTTTCAGAAATATGGTGGCAGCCTGAGACTCAACCAAATGAAATCCCAATCCTTTTCATCCACTTGAAGCCCATCTATTTCAGCTTTGAAAACTCTTTGACTTCACAGCCGTAGGAACATGATCTTCTGCCTAAGACCTTGGGGTTTACATTTTTTTGTGAACTTGGGCTTGACATGCATTGTAACATCATTTTTGTAGATAATAGGATATAAAGATTTATTAAACAATTTTTTATTTATGGGTACTGAATAACTTTTTATATCTTAAACATAAAAATTTTTGTTCTTTTTATGACATTTTTATTGATGTATAATTCACATGCCATAAAGTTTACCTTTTTAAACTATACAATTCAATGGTTTTTCATATATTTCATAGAGTTGTGCATCCACCACCACAACCTATTTTAAAACATTTTCTTCCCCCCCAAAAGAATCCTTATACCCAATAGCAGTCCCTACCCATTCACCACCACCCCCACCCCCACCCCAGCACCTGACAATCGCTAAGCTACTTTCTATATTTATGGATTTGCCTATTCTGAACATTTCATATGTAGGCTTCACTCGCTATCCAATAGTAGAATGTTTCTATGAAACTTCCGTAAACCAAAATGGCCTAAAGCAAAGAAGCAATTAACATTGCATGAAAGTGAAAATCCTCTTCATATTTTCTTTTTCCAGTTAACAACAACAGAATCTAACATGGGTCTTTTATGAAAGCAATGTGGCATAAAGCACACTTTCAGAATACAAGGGAAACCTGTGAACAGAATTATACAATATATGGCCTTTTGTGTGTTTTCTGCAGTATTTTAGGATCGAAATATAATTCACACAACATAAACCTCACCATTTTAAAGCATACGATTCAGTGGTTTTTAGTACGTTGCCAATGTTGTGCATCTATCACTGCTATCAATTTCCAAAATATTTCCATCATCCCAAAGGGAAGCTGTGTACTTGTTAGTGATTCCCCATTCCTTCTATCCTCTGGCAAGATTCAGCTGTGCTATTCCGTGTGTCAGTACTTCATGTTTTTAAGGAAATGTTCCATGATATGAATACCATGTTTTATTTATCCATTCATTAGCTGATGGACCTTTCTGTTTTTTCCACTTTTTAGCTATTACACACAAGGCTGCTATTGATATTCATGTACCGGTTTTTGTGTGGACACATATTTTCAATATTCTTGGATATATGGTTAGGCATGGAAATGTGGAGTCATACGGTAACTTAATGTTTAACTCTTAAAGTAGCTGCCAAACTATTTTCCAAGTCAGTGGTTTTACCATCCATCCAATGTTATTCCAGGATTCTAATTTCTCCTCATCTTCACCCATCCTGGTTATTATCTGTCTTTTTGATTATAGCCATCCAAATGTGTGTGATATCATACCTCATTGTGATTTTGACTTGCATTTTTAAAATGACCAATGGTATTATGCATCATTGCAGGTGTTTATTTATGCTTACATGTCTTCTTTGGCAAGATGTCCATTTATGTCCTTTGCTCATTTTTTAATTGGAGTATTTATAATTTTATTACGGAGATGTAGACATTCTCTGTATGTTTTATATGCAAATCCCTTATCAGATATATGATCTACAAATATTTTATCCAATTCCGTAGCTTTTTTCATTTTCTTGATGACATCCTTTGAAGCACAAAAGATTTTAAGTTTTATGAAATTCAATTTATCTTTTTTCTTTTTCTTGAGATGTCTTATCAAAAAAAATCTTTGCCTAAGGTTCATGATCCGTTTTGAGTTATTTTTGTTTATGTGTAAGGAAGGGGTCCCATTCCATTCTTCTACACATGCACACCAGTTGTCCCAGCACTTCTAAAAATGGAATTGCCTTGTTATCCATGTTGAAAACCATTTGATTATGAACCATGAATGTAAGGGTTTGTTTCTAGATCTTTTTAATTCTTTTTTAATGTTTTAGTGTTTATTTACTTTTGAGAGAAAAAAAGACAAAGGCATGAGTGAGGGAGGGGCAGAGAGAAGGAGATACAGAATCTGAAGCAGGCTCCAGGCTCTGAGCTGTCAGCACCGAGCCCAACGTGGGGCTCCCACTCACACAGTGTGAGATCATGACCTGAGCTGAAGATGGGCACTTAACTGACTGAGTCACTCAGACACCCCAGATTTTTAAAATTCGATTTCATTGGTCTACATGTCTATTCTTGTGCCACAGTGGCACTCTTTTTTGAGGAATCCGTCTTGATCCCAAGCATTGCTGCCTCCTTGTCATGGTGACATCTTATAAATTCTTGCCTGGCTTCAATACTAGGAGTAAGAGAGTTTTCTGGGACAACAGGGCTGATCAGAAGGATGTGTTTGAATTCCTTTGGGACAGTTTCTGATTCTCCAGTGGGTCATTTGATCAGCATTAAAACACTTCTGGGACAATAAGACCCAAGCATTATTCACTGCTTTATCTATGATTTTCCATAGAATTTTGTCTCTCTTAGGAAAATCTCCCCAAGGAACTAAACATCCTTAGTGCTGCTAAACACTGTAAAAAAAACAAACTCGAGACTTTTTGCTGCCATCTTCAAGTAGATATAAGGTTTGCATAATAGGCTGCAGCCATAAGATGATCTTGCTGTTATCTTTCTTCCTTCGCAAGTGTTGCATGTCCTTCCCAACCAAGAGAAATCAGCCAATGTTCTAACAAATCGCCTGAATTCTGACTATAAAGGCTCTAAATGTCATGACTGCATAGATGCATATCTCTATAACTGTTAAGGGCCTGAAATGTTACCTTACTTGCAAGCTAATGAGTTAACCCATTGCATTTTCATGGAGGCTAGCAAAATACATTAAGCCACTAAATCAGAGACCAAGGACAATCTATTACTCACAGAAGTAGCACTATCAGAATAACAGCATTCATTCTAGTTACCCAAGTCTCATTCCCACATGGTGATACAAAGAGGGACATATGAGATCTTCACCAGCAATGGAATTCCATTCCATGCATAAAACCCAGAGCCTTGGGAATCCAACCTTCATAACGGAAATAAGCATGTTTACCCCTTGTTCTGGAGGGAGAAATCTTCTCTACTTTTTGAGGGTTTTTTTAGGGTTTTTTTTCTGTTTTTTATTTATTTTTGAGAGACAGAGAGACAGCATGAGCAGGGGAGGATCAGAGAGAGAGGGAGACACAGAACCTGAAGTAGGCTCCAGGCTCTGAGCTGTCAGCACAGAGCCCGATGTGGGGCTCGATCCCACGAACCGTGAGATCATGACCTGAGCTGACGCCAGACACTTAACCGACTGAGCCAGCCAGGCACCCCCTGAGGTTTTAATAAACCTGCCTTTTGCTGTAGAGGAAGACACTATCTCTCTCTTCTAAAGTTCTTCACTATATAAACATCTTTAACAAGATAATTGGGAAAAGGCTGGTCAATGTGCAGAAACGTGAGAAACCCATAAAGAATTGTCTCTCAACAAGCAGCAATTGCCAAAGTTCAGAGTGTTTTTCTCCTGCTTGTAGGATCCCTCCTACACTTTTATTGTAAAAACATCAAGCGTGACTCCACAGAATAGCAATATGGTATGGGGCCATACACTCTATTTTGTTTATTTTTTTCTTGTAAGTTCATCCAACAAAGCCTATTCAGTGCCTAAACCAAGTGATTTCTTTTGTGGGATTCTATGTTTTATAGAAGTCCTAGTTTAACAACTTCTCTTCTGAAACACACTTTAATGGATCTGTGATGGTAAAGGAGGGCCTGTGAGAGGGGTGTGTGTGTGTGTGTGTGTGTGTGTGTGTGTGCGTGCGTGCATGCCTGTTGTGATGTTTTGTTAAGATTTTATTTTTTTTTTCAGAACCAAAAAGCAATTTAATTTTACAGTATCAAAACATGGAAGCCCCCCAAATTCAACATAGCAGTTGTTGTGTTTGCAAATGAGAAGGGTCAGCTGTAAAAACACAGCCCCTGGAATAATGGTCACAGGGCACACTGCAGGCACATCTCGCTGGGACCCTCTATGGCTGGTGCAGTCACGAGGTCAGGGCCAATGGCCCTCCTCTTCCTAACCCTTATTCTCTTTCAGACTACATCTTGAAAAACCCCTCCTACCCAACAAAATGCACTACTTTATCTTATTTTTTTGGTTTTATTTATTTATTTATTTATTTTT
>NC_043700.1:31205842-31215394 GCF_006229205.1 Suricata suricatta | reverse complement strand
TATTAAATAAGCAAACACCACCAACAAGCAAAACAAGTACTACAATGTAAAAATATTTTAAAAAATGATAACCCTCTCACATGCATAAATGAAAGGTTGCACACAAAGAACTCACATCTTTTCAAGCTTCAATAGTAAATTTTTTTATTTTTTTAAAGAAGTTTTAGGTTTACAACAAAATTGAGAGGGAGATGCAAAGATTTCTCATATACCTTTTTCCCCCATGCATGCATAGCCTCTTCTGTCACCAATATCACTTACCAGAAAAGTACATTTTTTATACCAAGGATGAATCTACATGGATACATTATAACAACCAAATATCATAGTTTATCTTAGGTTTCATTCTTGGTATTGTATGGTCTATGGGCTTGAACAAACATATTATGACAAACTCATCATTATAACATCAGAGTATTTTCACTACCTTAAATCCTTTGTGTTCCACTGATTTAATTGTCTCCATAGTTTTGCCTTCTTCAGAAAGTCACATAGTTGGAGTCATACAGTATGTAGCCTTTTCAGTTTGACTTCTTTCATTTAGTGACATGGATTTAAGTTTCTTTCATGTCTTTTCATGCCTTGATAGTTCATTTCTTTTAAGTGCTGAATAACATTCCACTGTCCAGATGTGCAAACTTTATTTATCCATATACCTACTGAAGGACCTCTTGATTGCTTCCAAGTTGGGCCAACTATGGATAAAGTTGTTACAAACATCATGCGCATAGGTTTTTTGTGTGGACCTAAGTTTTCGTTGCCTTTGGTAAAAACCAAGGAGTGCAACTGCTAGACTATATGGTAAGAGCATGGTTAGTTTTGTAAGAAAACACCAACTGTCATCCAAAGTGTCCGTGCTATCCATTTTGCATTCCCTCCAGGAATGAATGGGAGTTCCTATTGCTCCACGTCCTCACCATTTGGTGTTGTCAGTGCTCCACATTTTTACCATTCTAATAGGTGTGTAGTGGTATTTCATTGTTTTAATTTTTATTTCACTCATGACATGATGTGGCACATCCTTTCATATATTTATTTGCCATCTATATATCTTCTTGGTTGAGGTGGTAGTTAAGGTCTCAGGCTCATGTTTTAATTGGGTGGCTTGTTTTCTTATTGTTTGTAGTCAGCTTTTGAATTTCAGGACCCTACGTTTTTCCTCCTTGAATGTTTTCCTATTATCAAAAGGTGCTTTTTTCTTCCTTTTCCCCCCAAGTTTTATTGAGTCTTTCTTTTATACTCTCTCCCAGAATCTGTATGTTTGAAGACTGAACCTTCAAACTGCACATATTTTAAGCCCTCTCACTACAGTCTGTGCTCTGATATACTTGTATACTTGTTTTGTAATTTTATGCTTAAGGTACACTCCGTCTCTCTAGTGGTGTGTTGAGATTGATCTCTGGCTCCTTCACTGTCTTCCCTTTTCTGTTTTCCTTGCAGTTTTTCTTAGCCTATCTTTTCATGCCAAAAACCCTGCTGTGGAGGAGAGGTGGGGTAGGAATCTGAGAAATAGTGCACTAACACTTGGTCATTTTTCTTTACAGTTATTTTGGATTTTGGGCATCCTCTGTCTTTAAGTTATGCCGAGGCATTGTTTTAGGGTCAACTTGCCTTTAAAGCCCTCTTTATTATTCTGTATTGTTTCCTGGAGGAAATATTGGGAGATGGGAAGGTAAGCAACCACCATCGCTTCAGCCTGAAAGTCCTAGAAAGTTCATTAAAATATAGATTGAAATATGGATTACTAAAGCATTTCCAGAGTCTCTGAGTAAGTGGGTCAGAAATGGGCCTGCAAATTTATATGTCTTACAAATTCCTAAGTGATGTTTAATGCTGGTGGTCTAAGAACCACACATTGAAAGCACTTTTCTGGTGCCAAAGCAGCCACATGAGACAATGAAGCAAGAGGAGAAGACTATTCTTCATAATGGAAGAATGTGCACCTGCCTCTAGATTACATTACACTTCACCTGATTGCATCCGTCTGATATGGCTTCAGAAAAAAAAATACGGCCAAATTATCTTAGGGATTTAAACTATGAAATCATGTTGATAGAAGATGGATCTGAACTGAAATAGTAACAAGAGACGGAGTCACTGCACTGAGGCCATGTGAGTGGTATTATAAGAACTCAGAGTCTAAGGGAACAGACATACAGAGGGAAGGGATGGAAACTAAGACTGACACAAATCCTTATTTTTAAGTAATGAGAAAGGCAGTGAAGAAAATGACATAGGATTATGGAAAGGAAAGGAAGTGGCAAAGAAGTGAGGCTGGGCAGTGAGGCAGACAGCTTGTGATTTGTATAAATAGATGGATAAACAAATAGCAGACACAAACACCTAAATATTTGTATAAGTAAAAATAAATGTTTGTATAAATAAAAATAAATAAATAAGATGGGCTTCTTTGAGATGATATTTGACTTGAAAAATAAATGATTAGCAGTGGTCAGCCAAGGAAAAAATCAAGGGAAGAGAATTCCAAAGGGAACACCAAGTGTGACTGTGTTGAGTGGAAAGGTAAATAATAAGTCTTGAACTGACATTTTCATAGCTCTAAGACCAAAGGCCAAAATGTTTCTTTTCCACTAGGTCTTGCCTGAAAAATACTGGAATTAGAAACCTAATTGGTCCATGTACTCATTGCTACATCAATTACTGTGGCCAAAGAATTAGGTCCCTATCTGAAGGGGGAGGAACCATAGAAACGGCCACTGGGGACATGTTGGAAGTGAGACTGTCACCCCAGTTTGTATCTGATAATTGTATCTCTTCTTGGTGTATATGTGTGTATACACACACATGTACATGCACAGACACACCCTTTCCTATACACACAATTTGAAAAATATCCTTGCTTTTCATAATAGGATGCTTTATATACAACCACAAATATATTGATCTTCCCCACTAGGGGACAGCCAGAACTATGTCTACCTTCTGCATCCCATTTTCAAGTTTAATCAGACCTTATATACTTTCCCAAGAATTTTTCAATTTGTGAGCTAAAATGGTAACCATCTTTAATACTTCCAGTTTGTAAGATATATTAGAAAAAGATCATCATATTTAAAATTCCAGTATTGAGGGGAGCCTCGGTGGCTCAGTCAGTTAAGTGTCTGACTTCAGCTCAGGTCATGATCTCCCAGGTCATGAGTTTAAGCCCTGCATTGAGCTCTGTGCTGACAGCCTGGAGCCTGGAACCTGCTTCAGATTCTGAGTCTTCCTTTCTCTCTCTACCTCTGCATCCCAAAATCTGTGTGTCTGTCTCTCTGTCTCTCTTTCTCTCTCTCTCTCTCTCAAAAATAAAATAAACATTTAAAAAAATTTTTAATTCCAGTATTGAAAAGCAGAACATAGAGAGCAATATCTAGTTCCATACCTGCCTTTCTAGAAGATGTGCAGACTTCTTAATGTAGTAGCCTGGCCACCTTCAGTTTTACTCTTTGATAGAATTTCCCTTGTCCGTTATTCTTCCTGGCTAAGAAGGTGCACCGAACAATGGTTTTCTATTAGAGGCCATTCTCCTTTAGGAGATCCTTTATTGTTGGCACAATTATAAAAACCCAGAAGTTGCCTAAAAGAAAATGAAAGTTATACATCTTAAAATGGGGGCCTTGCTGAGTCAGTGGTAAACACAAGAAGTGAGAGAAGACATCAGCTATGGTTAATTTACCTCTGACACGGGAGTTGGTTCTTTTAAACAAAACCTTGGTTCATGTAGGCAATAGCTATTGTTCTTTGTGGTTTGTAGAGGATGGTAAGTATTGAAATACAATAAATAAGAGAATACAAACATTTCTTAAATATTCATAATTTTGCCATTTTGTGGATTTACTATTCCTGAACGTATTTCTACTTTCAGTCTTTGGATATAGATTATACCTGGTGAAGAAAAGAAACTATGTAAAAGGCTCATTTTCTTTTCTTTCTTTCTTTCTTTCTTTCTTTCTTTCTTTCTTTCTTTCTTTCTTTCTTTCTTTCTTTCTTTCTCTCTCTCTTTCTTGGTGGGGGGAAGTGTTTTAAATTTCTTTCCTAAACAAGTTTAATGCGTCCTTTACTTATAGACCACTCTGAGGGTGAGGAGCAGGGAAATATCACCAACCCATGACCCTATAAAAAGGAAAAGAAGTAGTGAGTTATGGAATTTAACTCTAGTAGAGATCCTAGATAAGTTTTATAAAATTAATGATACATACATAACTTGTACACAGAGATACATACATACACACATACATGTAAAGTTAATCTAGTAATGTATCCAAATAAATCAGTAGATGTCAATATGCCCTCAGACACCTAAAAGTATTTTCTTTCCGGGTAGCTATTTTATCTAGATGTTAGCCAGTAGCTCTGATGTTTCTTACACACTTCTATTTATCTTTTTCTAGTACAGTGATTTTCAAAATTTGTAGACATGGAATCATGTGTATTTAATAAAATGCACACAAACTCCCAGTAAATAAAATTAAAAGCACATTTATTCACATATTTTAAATTTACAAATAGTAACTAAATTCGAATTTATCACATATACTTGTAAAGCTAATCAATAAATAAAACTAATCATTGGTCATCTTCAATGTGTTAAATGTCTTATAACATATTTGAATGTGCATATTTTCTTTTTAATTCAACTTGTAAAATATTTCAAAATAAAGTATAAAAAGGAGATTTACATCATTTGTAGAACCTATAAACACATCTGAGGAATAAATATAGTTTGAAAGGCACAGTCTATATTGCTATATTACTGTATCTTGCTATATTTCTCTTAGCAGATTTCTGTAAAGCACTAGCTGTACTAGTTTAACATCCTGGCAGTGTAAAAAAAAAAAGTCTTCTTCCAGCTCCTTTAAGAACAAAATACTTTCAGAGCTATTAACTCACTTTTTAAAATTATCCTAGTTAGATAGTGACTCCAAAAGCCATCAATAACTAATGCACCTAGTAGATGTCCAGAAAAATACCAATCATAGGTTCTATCCTACCTTCTTTTGAGACACTCTTTTTGGAAATTCACCTATATGGAGATTACTATTTTCAACTTTCTATTGCTATAATTCTGTTAAATGTTAACTTATAAGAGACTATATCTGATATCCTGTTTGAACTAGCTCACATACACACAGTTATATGGGAAACTGGAACTCTGGACGGTGTGTGTGTGTATGTGTGTGTGTGTGTGTGTGTGTGCATGCCCACGTGTAAGAAGATGTTTGGACAACCACTAATAAAATGAAGAAAAAAAACCACCAGTAACCTCCTAATATGGAAAGACTTGACATTCTTTGGGCAAACATATTAGACAACTAAATATCTGGAATATTTTGAATCTGAGTTTTCCAAGAGGGGATGATTATAGAACTTAATTAATAAACACAACAAAATAAAAATGATTAAAACTGGCTGAAGGATTAGGACACCTGAGTTAGAGTTCAAATTAGTTCTATGACCTTGGTGAGCAATTTCATTTCTCAGACAACCCCCTTCATTTGCATAATGAGATTGTTTAACAAGTTGTGGACATCGCTAGGAATCTCCTGAGGTGTTCTTAAATATGCTGATCCCTGGGGCTCATCGTATACCAAACAAATCAGAAATTTTGAAACTGAAGCCAAACTTTGGTGCTTGGAATTTTTTTCCCTCCATAGTTCTGATGTACAGACTAGGTTGAGAACCACTGCTTCTCCTTAGAATCTTGTTGGCCACTAAAATCCTCTTTTGCATTAAATGTCTTCCGGTAGTCCGGCTCAGGGTTCTGCAAATTTTAATGAACATCAGAATCACCTGGGAGACTTACTCAACCCAAGTATTGGGTCCCATCTGCAGTGTTCCTGATTCAGGGGTTTGGAGGTGGAGCCCCACGATCTGCATCTCTAACACGTTCCCTGGTGATGCTGATGCTACTGGTCTGAAGACCTTTCTTTGAGAATTACTGCTCCAGCCTCAAGCTGACTCAGGCCTATTCCACAAGGTATAAGTGGGCAGATATACATTTTCAGAACCACAGAAGTTTTCAGCTTGGAAGCAAGCTTTGAGACCATCTCCTAAATACTTTATTTTACAGCTGAAATAAACAGAAGCCCAGAGAATTGAGTAACTAACAAGGTCATGGTTAAAGGCTGTGTGGCTATTAGAATCACCATCCCCTCTGTCCTTTCCAATGCTTCAGAGAAGAAAAATGTTGGCTCCCTAAAGAACTGTGTCAGGGACAACAATCTTCTTAATAATTATTGTAAATAATGAATGAATAAGAGTTAAATTCAAGGAGTACCTACCATGTGTCAGACACTGGGGCTTAGATACATCATCAAAGTCAAAAATAAGTCCTAAGTGGCTGTCCATGTATCAAGCCATTTAATTTTCACTAAAGCCATAGAATGTAAATAATATTAACATCCTGGTATGAGAAATGAAGAGCTAAAGCAGGGGAAGGGAAATAACTTGCCCCAAGTCACAAACTCAGATTCAGGCAGTCAACTACACTGTTCTGCCACCTTCTTCTCATTTAATCCTCTCAACAATTTCATAGGATCATTATTAATAACCCTCATTTACAGATGATCAGACAGAGTCAGAGACAAACAATTTGCTGATACTAACTTACTTGCTAATAAACTGATAAGATAGTAGTTGAAGTTGATTACCTTTAAAATCCTGGCTTTTCCCACTATGCCAGTTCCTTAATCTATACATATACATTAAGGTTAGGACCAGGCAAGTTATGGCAAACCATGGAACTGGGGGAAATGGGCTTGTTTGTTTATCTTTGGGTGAAAGAGCAGGCATGTCTCTGACCTTTCTATTGTCCAGGAGCAATTACACCGGAAAGTGGGATGAACAGAGCATTGCTGATAGATTCTGTTCCTCCCACTGTTTATTAGCTTTTCGAAACACGGCTTGTCCCAAACATCTCTTCCCTGTTCAGCTGCTAGAGGATGTGTGTCAAACACAGCTGGAGGGGGAGTTACACTGACTTGATGACTTTCCTTTGCTTCACAGGTTTTTCTCCTTTCCTGACTAACAAAGAAAGGAAACACACACACACACACACACACACACACACACACACACACACACAAACCTCTTACAACTCATTCTTTATCACCAAACAAAACTCCACTTAAGAATCTGACAGAAGAATAGTAGTTGAACTAGGATTCTTGTAAAACACTCAATACCATAAAGAGAAGAAAAAAACAACAACTAAACAAGAAGAAAACCAACAGATCTATTCAGTAGTATTGCAAAAAGTCAGTATCCATTTCAGAAGGTAAATACTACTCACCCCCCAAGAAAACAATCCTGAAAGATCAACCAGACTAATTTCCATGGAAGAAATTGAGAAATTTTTGAAGAAACTACCCTACAAAAAGCACCAGATTCAGATAGTTTCATATTGGAATTTTGCCAAATCTTTAAAAAAGACAGCTCCAATGTTCTACATATAGCTCGAGAACATTCAAACTGAAGAAAATTTCCTAGTTATTCTTATCAAGCTCCTTTAATATTAATACCTAAAGCTGACAGAGACGATACCAAAAAAAAGAAAGGAAAAATACAGAGTAATATCACAATAACATTTATGAAAACTGATGCAAAACTACTAGATTAAATTGTTAACAAAATGAACTCAACACCACAAGAAGAACATAACATGCTATAATGAAGTGAGACTTATTCCAGGAATGCCATGTAGATTTAATATTAGAAAGACCACGGAGATTGTATATTAATTTATCTACAGGAACAATTATGTAATTATTTCTGTATGTGCTGAAAACTCCTTGAACAAAATTTGACATTCACTCATAACTAAAACATCAAAGAAAACAGGAACTGAAGGCTACTTCCATAAAATGGTAAAATACCATAGATTGGTATATTTCAGTCTAAAGCCAGTATGTTACTTAATGGGCAAAAACATTAGAGGCATTTCAACTAGAGTCAGAAACAAGTGAAGGATGCCTACTATTTCTGTGCTTTTCAATGTTGTAGTTGAAATATTAGTCAGTTTAGTTGGACAAGAAAAAAAAAACAGAGGCATAAGAAGGGGGCTAAGAAGGAAAACAATCTTTGTTTGCAGAGGGAGGGACATTCTGCAAAATACCTGACCAGTACTCTTTGAAAGTGTCAAGGTTAGAAAAAATAGGTTATGAAAAAAAAGACTGAAGAATTCTCACAGAGCTAGGAAATACTAAGCAGAATACCAACTAAATCCAATGTGAGACACTGAATTATATCCTGGGAAGAGAAAAAGAAAATAACAAATATAACTAGGAAAACTGATGAGATTTGAAAAAGGTCTATAAATTAGGACTATTACTGTGTCAATGTTAGTTTCCTGGTTGGTAATTACACTGTAATTAAAGAAAACTAGATGGAGAGTATGTGGGAACTATATTTGCAACTTTTCTGTAAGTCTAAAATTATTTCAAAATAAAAAGTCATCACAATAAATGACTGTAGCAGTCCCTGCAGTTGATTCTGGTGCATGGTAAAATTTGAAAATCACTGCAATGGAGTAACAGTCCTGGCCTCTTTCCTCTCATATTATCTTTCCCCAGAGAGGTGACACTCATCTATCTATATTCTAAAGTGGGAGAGTAAGAACCAGATGAACATTTCTTTATTTTTTATTTTTTTAAGTTTTTATTTAAATTCCAGTTAGTTAACATTCTCATTCAAAGAAACACATGCGCCCTGATGTCCACAGCAACGTTATCTACAGTAATCAATTATAGAAACAGGTCAAGGATTCATCGACTGATGACACATATATGTTCCATTGTGTACGGACTATTACTCAGCCACAAAAAGAAGGAAATCTTGCCATTTGCAATAACATGGATGAAACTAGAGTGCATCATGCTAAGCGAAATAAGTCAGTCAGAGAAAGACAAATACCATATGACCTCACTCACATGTGGAATTTAAGAAAGAAAACAATGAGAGTATGTTAACAGAGGTTGCCTATTGGCAAATAGTGAGTTCACAAGGAATGGCATTTTATTGGAATACAAGGAGTGGAAATTGGATGGGGCAGAATAAATGTATAAGGGCTGTTTCTCTAATTACACTGAGTGTCTAAAAAGATGTTGTTACTTAGCACACAATGAGTGGGGGAAAGAGTGGCTGTTGAATTGAATTGCTTGAATAAAATGGCTGCTGAGTAGGATTCAGTACGTGTGCAAAGACATAATGTTAAATGACAAGTAGCAGATGTGCCAGAATTGGATGCTGGATAATACAGAGTGAGTGTATGAAGAATACTTGTGGAATACCTAAAAGTCAGTGTTCAAAGAGTGATAGTGTGGTTTTGTTTTTCAGCTTTATTGAGGTATATCTGAGAAAACTATAGGATATTTTAAGTGTAAATGTGATGATTTGATATATGTATACGTTGTAAAAAGAATCTCCCCATCTAGTTAAACAACATATTCATCACTTCCATCACATAGTTACTTTTTTGTGTGAGAATCTTTAAGTTCTACTAGAAAACTCTATTATACAGTACAGCATTATCAACTGTAGTCACCATGTTAT
>NC_043700.1:31185091-31205742 GCF_006229205.1 Suricata suricatta | reverse complement strand
TGTATATATATATATATATATATATATATATATATATATATATATATATATATATATATACATATTCATTACCCATTCACCCATTGACAGACATTTACATTGTTTCTGTATCTTGGCTATTGTGGGTAACACTGTAGTGAACATGGAATTACAGACATGTCTTTAAGATAATGCTTTCCTTTCTTTTGGATAAATACCTAGAAGTGGAATTGCTGGATCACATCATAATTCTATTTTTGATTTCTTGAGGAAGTTCCATGTTTCCATAGTGGCTGTACCAGATTACATTCCCACCAAGGGCGTACAAGTGTTCCCTGTCCTCCACATTCCAACCAGCATTTGTCATCTCTTGTCTTTTATTTAATTAATTTTTTAAATTTACATCCAAGTTAGTTAGCATATAGTTCAACAATGATTTTAAGAGTAGATTTCTTAATGCCCCTTACCCATTTAGCCCATCCCCCTTCCCACAACCCTTCTAGTAACCCTCTGTTCTCCATATTTAAGAATCTCATGTTTTTATCCCCCTCCCTGTTTTTATATTATTTTTGCTTCCCTTCCCTTATGTAGATGAACATTTCTTCTCTTTCTCTCTCTGCCTTCAATCTGTAAGAAATCTTGCTCTATGGAACCAATCCTTCACTCAGACTGACCTTCCTAAGGTCTGGACTTTGGGCAAGAGTGAGAGAAGAATGTTAACTATTTTGACCAATGTCCCAGAGTCACATTTTCCAATCATGTTATCAATAATAAAGCTAACATCTGCCATTCCCTGCTTCTGTCTTTCCAATGGTTTTGAACTTGTGCAGTGGAGACCTCCCTAAAACCCAATACCTTAGTCCAATTTGCTGTGACCACATGATCAGAGGTCACATCATCTGTACAGGACACCTAGTTCAGTTCAGGCAGTAGGAAAGGCAATTTCCTAATTAATTCCTGAGTTTAGGTTGGAAGACACATCTACCAAAGAATAACAAAAGTAAAATGTATAGGGCAATATATCTAAAACAATCAAGAAATGCTTCTGAAATTTGCTGTAAATGAATAATACAGGGCACCTGGGTGGCTTAGCTGGTTAAGCGTCTCACTCTTGATTTTGACTCAGGTCATGATCTCACAGTTTGTGAGATGAAGCCCCACATCAGGCTCCACATTGACAGCCAGAGCCTGCTTGGGATTCTCTCCCTTTCTCTCTGCTACTCCTATACTTGTGTGCTCTCTCTCAAAATAAATGAACTTTAAAAAAATTTGGGGACACCTGGGTGGTGTAGTAGGTTGAGCATCTGCCTTCAGCTCAGATCATGATCTCATGGCTTATGAGTTTAAGCTCTGCAAAAAGCTTTCTGCTGTCAATGCAGAACCCACTTCAGATATTCTGTACCACTCTCTTTCTGCCCCTTCCCCACTTGCTCTCTCTCTCTCTCTCTCTCTCAAAAATAAATAAATATTTATTTAAAAAGTTAAAAATAGAGTAACAATAGGCTGCAGGAATTCCACTTTTAAGTATATACCTAAGAATAGAGAACATACATCCACATAAAAACTTGTACACAAATATTTAAAGCAGCCCTATTCATAATAACCAAGAAGTGGAAGCAACCCAATCAATTCATCACCTGATGAATGGATAGATAAAGACGGCATATGCCAATGGAGTATTAGTCAACAATAAAATGTAATGAAGTACCCATATGTGCTACAACAAAGAGGAATGTTGTAAACATTATGCTAAATGAAAGAAGCCAGTCACCAAAGTGCACATTTTATATGATTCCATTTCTATAAAACATCCAGAGTAGGTCAATCCATAGAACTAGAAAGTAGATTAGTAATTTCCTAGGGGGGGGGTGGCCAGGAGGGGGAGGGGAGGGGACTTATGGCTAAAGCAAGTTTGTTTTATATGATGAAAGTCTTACGTTGATTGTGCTGATGCTTCTAGAAATCTGAGTTTATGAAGAGTCATACAATGGGTGAATTGTACATTATGTGAATGATATTTTCATATGAATGTATGTATCAACACACCTGCTTTAAGAAAAGTCTTGAGGAAAGAGCAAAACCTCACACAACTCTATTAAACAAAACTTAACCTCAAAACCTTTAAATTATTGACCACGATTATTTCTGAGTGATAAAATTAAAGGTTACCATTTTCCTCTTTATGCTGCTACTGTATTTTCAACAGACACAAATACTACTTTTACAACGAAAAAATTAAACCTTTACTGTAAGTGATTAAAATGGAGGAGGAGAAAGCTGGCTAATGTGACAAGTTTCTCAGCATGCCAAAGAGAGCTATTTGAGGTGGAAAACATCAATAAGAGGAGCCTATTAATCAAATGCTGGGATGGTGGTGTCTTGAAACTGGAATGTATTTGACCCAAGTTCTGGTTATCCAGGAATGATGGACAGGCCTCTTAGGGCCAATCTGGAGTAAGATCTTTCAAAACACCATTTTGCTTTGCATCAGGTAGCCTGAAATTGGAATCTAAACTCCTAGAGTCACTTACTGTGTTGAGGCCTCCAATTCCTCATCTATAAAATGTGGAGAGAAAATAAATACATACCAGGTAATGATCCAGTTGCACTAGATCAGTGACTCCCAGCTTGCAGAATCAGCATCCCGTGTGAACCTGATAGAAAAGTCAATTCCTGGGCTCACCGCAGACCCCAGAATCAGAAACTCTGGAAACAGAGGCCAGCAATCTGTGTTTTAACAAGCCCTCCTCATGATTCTGATGCAGGCTGAATTTGAAAACTACTGATCATCATGTCTTCAGGGGTCAAGAAAGTAAATCATCAATCAGTACCTGGAAAATTTTTTCAAACACATATTTTAAACCTCAGGCATTCTGAAATGCTCCTTGGGCTCTTCATATTCCCTCCCAAACACACACACACACACACACACACACACACACACACACACACTCACATTTGAATTGCTGTTTTAATGAGTTACCATTACTCATGACCATCTCTCTCTTAGGTTTCCAGGGATAGTCAAAACGACTCAAGACTTTCATATAGATTCCCCCTAATTTCTCTCAACTCCAAATGCTGTGGTCGAGCAGAGTGAAAGAAACCACCCCACCCATCTGGAACAAAAACTGTCATTTCCAGCAGGCACAGGGAGACATCGTACATCCTTTGAGTTGGGAATTCATTTAGCACCTCTGAAGTCACACCTCCTTCTTTTTGGATATACCCCTGTTGGAAATATTTGCCCTGCCTCTCACTGTGGCTATTTCTCTCTTCTCTCTCTCTCTCTCTCCAACATTTTTAATTTCTTACATTTAACTCTAGACTTTTTCAAAAACCTTCATGCAAACAGATTTAAGTATTCCTACCTCCTGCCTTCTTTCTCACCCAGCTCTCCTCCCCTTCCTGTCTGTTGTAGAGTTTGGGGGCCAAAGGGCTGCTGTGATTTTGAGAGAAGTGGTATGCCATTTAAAATTGACTAGAAGTCTGAGTATCAGGGGATCTCTCTCTCTCTCTCTCTCTCTCTCTCTCTCTCTCTCTCTCACACACACACACACACACAAACACACACACACACACACACACACACAGAGCAATCTCATATGCACACACACTTAAAAGAAAAAGTGATATAAAGGCAAAAATATCAAAGCAAATTGCTTTGCCCACCTGAAGGAATCTGAATTCAAATTTTATTTGGTTATATATTTCTTTTTCTCCACAGCTCTCTTCTGAGAGACCCATTTTCTTTGCCCAGCACATTTTGCAATGCCCAAGACCTTCTATAAGTGCCTTGATCTGAGAACCACACAGAAAATGTTTGCAGGCTGAGCAAGGAAGGGAGAATGGACCTCAAGTTAAGTATCTTCTCTCACCTTTAGAAAGCAGCAAAAATAAGCAGATGCAATTTGTTATGCTCACATTGTTGACAAGATTTCCATGAATGCTACAGGCAAAGACAGCGGCAAAGAGCTCACTTCATCTGCCAACTGCTTTGTGTCTTAAGGGAATGTGTTGACTCACTGAATGACTGAACTAAGCCATTGTGCAGAATATATGAATCTTGCCTCTGATCCTAACACTTAATGGCTGTGTTGCGGGACTGTGTTCTCCATGTCAGACATGATCTGTAACATGATAACAGCACTATATCCTTTCCTCCCTTTCTCTTCTTATTTTTCTGAAGATAAAGAAAAACATTCTGTCACCTACCACAAATATTTGGATCTTTCACCTAGTTTTCTAAATTCAGCCTAGAAGATGTTGATGGAGCTCGTCATTTTTGTAGGCTTTGGTAATAATTTCTCAGGCTCAGAGAATGTTATTATAATAGTAAGATGGTATTTGTCTATTTTTCACTCCTGTCAGACAAGAGATCTGGAATAGTATGTCCATAACACATACACAATCAACTTGGAAGAGCAGTGGTATTCAAACACATTGATTCCCTAAAATAATCTGGTAGCCTATTTTAACACAAATTGATGTTAGTTTGTATCTGGAAACCCTTTTCTACCACTTCCCACCTTAAATCTTTCTGGTCTAATGGCCCTAATGGAAAGACTCAGGGCACTCAGCTCTATTCTAGCTCCCTGTTTTCTTCTGAACACCTTTAACATACTCCAAGGATAGTTTTCATTTCTTTCTGCTCCCAGAGCCTTACAGAACTAAAAGATGAAAAAATCCTATTCCTTGTGGAGTGGATCCACACTGGGAGGGTTTAATGCCCTATCCTGTGCCCACAAATCAACTCAACAGCAGTTTGTGGCCTTGAGAGACTGAGCTAAACTTTTCCTCCATTCAATTATTTAATCATGTCTTTCTCTTGGAGAATCTTGGACCGATGCCCTGTATCTTTAGTTGTTCCACAGGTTGCCAAGGATTATCTGTCCTCTGGATTTGCTCCTCCCTCTATTCATATTTGCTATAGAGCATATCCTTGGTTTTCACTCCAAACACAATCACAATAGCAATGAAGATATGGAGGTGGGTCCCACCATGGGTGTCCTGTATCATCAGCAAGCTCACCCACTACAGTGGAATGAAATGACATCATGACTTCACATCTAAGTTCTAACAAATAGAAGAACGCTTGTGAGATTTCCAAGCCTTAGTTTCTCTTATCTGATACTGATGATAATCCTAAGGTATTTCTATAAGAATTCATGTGTTACTTTAAAAGTTACAGGCAGCATATTCAATAAATATTTATTCTCTTCTTTGTTATGCCCCCATTTATATCGTCAGTAAATATATTTGAGACTTAGGGCACAAAGCATCATAACAGAATTCCAGCCCTCGAGGAAACTAACAGTGGCATATGACTAAGCTTCTAGTGGTAGAATATTTTTTTTAACAATATGAGTCTTAAGAAAACAATGTGTTCCCTTTTTTTGCCTCACTAAGTTTCCTAGCAAGAACAACTGACTGCTAGAGATGTGATCTCTATTCATAATCAGTTCCTAGTTCAGATTCAAGCTTTGTAATATTACCAAACTTGTGTTCTTAAGCTGAAGAAATTACTGACTCTCCTGGACATCTTTAGAAACTGCACTCTGCATTTTACACCACTGGTAGAGAAAATAAATATTCTTACAATAGATATGAAGGCTATTAAAACTGCCTTTTATTTAAATTGAACTCCTCATAAACATGTTTATTCTTTGACTTTTGACCATTATGGGCTGAGTGCTTTTCAGTATTTAATCTCAAGGCCAGAGCCTTTCTGTGAATATCTGCCTGGCTGCGTTTCTATAGCATGTACAGCTAATCAAGGCAAATATAATCATGGGGACATGTTGCAATTGTCAGAGCTAATGACCCTCAACATTACCAACTAACATACCTTTGATATTTATTTAGTTGGAATAAGTATAACACCAAAGAGCAATTAATATCTATTTCTTCGGGTCCAGGAGAAGCAACTATGCCATGAGTTTAAAAGACACGTGTGTGCGTGTACACTCACACACATACACACAAAACAGACAAGCAAAAAAACTATAGCTCTCAGATATTATGAAACCCATTGACTTGGGTTTTCACAAATTATTTTCATACACCACTATATTTGTCGCACATTTAAATCAGCAAGGTCATATGAAACTTAACACTCTGGCACTTTTTTGGAAAGTGCTTGATTAGAGAAACTCCCATTTCTGAAACACCAATTTCTGTAAAATCACACAGAGGGGTATGAAAAGGAAGCTTAGGGATATCATTTCTAGGTTGTACCAACTGGCCTTCTCCTCTGCAGCCATTAGCCGCAAAGGATAGAACTTGTTGATTTTGGGGTATCCTGAAAAGGAATAAAAATCATGAAGCAATAAACACTGTTTACTTGGTACAACTCTCATTTGTCAAATTTTGAAACTGTCACCTCATGTCCTAAACGTCAAGGTTCATTTTTTCCAGTCAACTCTATGGGCCGAGCAGATTGATTTTTCTCAGTGGTTTTTTCCCCTGAAATTAGATTTTTTAAGGATAACATTGAAACAATTTCAACTTAGGCATAACACTTCTGTTTGTGACTAAAATCAAAACAGAGGAATTGCCAGTTCTTCTAAGAGGACATTTCTGATTGTCACATAAGTCCTCTGTCCACCATCTCCCTTCAAAAAGAAGATGTATGCAGGAGAAAATGGGAAGCATAAAATCATTTACCTGAAAGAAAGCCTGTGCATCATGAAAAGGTAGAACTTGCCACTGCAAGGAAGGGAGGAAAGGAGGGAGGGACAGAGGAGGGAAGGAAAAAGGAAGGGAAGGAGGGAAGGAAAGAGGGAAGTAGAAGAAAGCAAGAGAGAAAGAAAGAAGGTAGAAAAGAAAGGGTGATCATTTAATTCTGTTTGTATCCACTAGGTTTTCAAGCATCAAAACTGACAAGCCCTATGTGACACTGAACTCAACCCTCTTCTTAACTGTTGGGCTTATATTGATGAAATCAATGTCCTGCAATCAATTCTTTGAATGTAGATGGATTTCCAATGCCGAGTTCAGCAGAACTATTAAGAAGAGAGTTAGGGTCTTATAAACTACACCTATAAGGTTTGCTTTAGTTAGTGGCTAAAAGATGACAAATGTTCTTTTATTTTCTAAATTGACAGAATTATTCAAACTATAAATGCAGAAGGAGAATTTTCATTTGAACTAAAGGCTAGTGTTTTGTCTGAAAGGTAATTCCAAAGTGCTAATGTTAATGGGTATTTTATTTCCTCATCTGATCAAGAAATGGCTCTTCGAATCTCTCCAGAGATCCTGTAACATTTTATACCTGCTTCATCGTCATCCATAAATATTCATAGACACATCTATAATTTTTGAGACCCGGAACCAGAGCTCAGTTGGTGTGCAGAAAAAGCAGTCCTTGTAAGGGCAGTGTTATGAAGGAAGTAAAGTGGGCCCTTATGATCCCTCTGCTCCTGCCACATCTCACCCCATTAGGTTCTCCTCCCCTGGGGTGTCATCCCCCTGCCTGCTATGACCCAGAGCCTGCTGTGACTCCCAAAGTGTTTTGCTTCCCTTCTTCTCTTCCCAAAACCTCTTGCTTCGATGCTATAGCCATTGTAGTAACCGAATTTGCACACACATGTCAATGGTTTATAAGAATTATAAGTGCTCCCCGCTCCAGGCAACATGCTTACATACTTAGCATTTCTCCTTCAGCCTCCAGGGCTTTCATCTAAAGGAGAAACCTAACATTCTCAAGACGGTATTTTCCAATTTTAATAGAGTCTCTAGCCACCTGTAGGAAGAGCAACTTCTTCCCACATCTTTTCTCTGAAATATGGAAAATCAATAACCGACTTCTCGAAATGATTCTGTGACAGCGAGTCCACCATGAGCCGCAGAAGGATCCTTTCTGGGTGACAGCTTCTGGACTAACACATTAGCTCCCCCATACCAAAACTGGTGGAAGTTGAGATGTATTTGTCACTCTGACAGCACGGTCAATTGCCCCTCAGTCATTGTGTCTGATGGTGTCAGTGCCCCAGCCCAAACATGCAAAAGCACTTTCTAGTAGTTATCGACACCAAGGGAAGAAGGAGTCAGAAGAGTGGGCGCTGTTCAAGCACCCTAATCCAAACTTGCTAGGGCTAAGAACAGAAATATCTCCAAGGGGCTCATTTGCTGCTGCCTTGACCTCTCCCCACTTTGCAAACTACCTAGTATCAAGTCTCCTTTAACTCTTATTCTCTATCAATATCAGCAGGAGAGCAGGACCCAGTTTAAAGTGAAGATGTTTATTCTTCTTTGTCATGCAGAGCTTTGGGGCTACAAAATAAGGCATTTGCAGCCCTCATTATTTTTCAGAGAAAGAAAGCATCTGCAACCATTTGGAATGTTGTTTTTTTCTTTTTCTCTAAGTCCTCTAGCTTCAGATATCCATTGTGTAGCCTTGTTTGGTGGCACTGTTTCATACCAAAGACACTGTTTGTTGATATTTGTCCCTTCCCAAGTAACTGCGGAACCATCTGGCACGCAGTAAACAGGCTTATGCATTAACTGACTGTGCTCAGGAAACCTAGCAGTTAGCAATTAATTTTATCCCTGAATAATGCAGTGGAAATGATAATCGATGGGACAAAAATGGACAGCACTGGAAAAGAGCTTGGAAAACACCGCATGTCTACAGATGTAGAAGTTCCTATGCATTCTCTCAGATCAGAAATCAAATCAACGTCAGATTATCTTGTAGTTTATGGATCCTTGCTGGTTGCATAAATGGCTGCCCACTGATTATAAATTCCACACAATCCTCCCTTAATGACTTTAATGGGTTGCCATTATTTTACTGTGCTATCATTCAAAAAAAGCCCATCTGGTATTCATAAATACGTGCAGAGGAGGGTGGACTTTGACATTTACAAATGCAACTGAAGAATATCTTCAGTTTAGGTGGTATCGGAAGCTTCTCTGGTAAAGCAGTTTTTCCCTCAATGAGTTTCCATGTATCATTCAACAGACGTATCTACCCAACTGCCCAGCATGAGGGACAAGGTAAGTAAATTGTGTTTCTTTTTACATGATGGACTATTATTTTCAAATGTTCCAGTGCTATGGAAACAATTAAATGACCAAAGGATGACACACACTGCACATGCACCATGAACTCTACTGTCTACCAAAAACTTCCCAGGCCTACTGCAAGTGACGTTCACTTTCTTGGGCTCAGTTCCCTCCTCTTCTCTATCATGAGAACTGTCCCAGTTTGACCTCCTCCTATGCATGCCATGAATAAGGGTTTGGGTACAAGTAGTCTATTAGGGCAACGACTCCAAGAGGCACAGTGAAGAGTGAGGAAATGAGATTCAGAAAAGAAAAGGCATTAATCATTGAGTTAACCTTATGGAAGACTGGAGATAAATCCTGCTGAAGATGCTCTGAGATGATGACTTCTCAGAATACCCCACTACCGTGCTTATTCCTCAACATCTGCCCTTTTTATCCCTTACAAAGCTCCTGGGATGCTTAGTCCTATCTCATGTGGACCAAGTACAGATGTACCACTTCCAAAGTACAAAGAGCTGTGGGAAACCATCTGAGCATGAGCGAACGGTCTCCATGGTGGGCCATGGAGATGCAGGTGGGGTATCTATAGCATTGGCAAGAAGGTAATTGGTTTAGATAACCTCCAACATGCCTTCAATTGCTGAAACCTTATTTAGCAAAGAGGGATATAACTGAATGATCTTACATTATATCTTTTGCATGTTCTCCAATAAGCTTTAAAAGGCAGAAAAAACTAGGTGTTTGGAAGTTGGTAAAATTACTGTCTTTGTTTGGGTTCCCCAGAGCTAATCCTTAGCTAGGGATTCACATACAAGTTGTTTAGCTGGGAGTTTATTCTAGGGAAAAATTCATTATTAATGTATTATTAGTCAGCTATTAGTTGCTATAGTTGTAAACTAGCCCTCAATCCAACTGGTGAATACTGGAAGATCATGTAGGTTATGTCCCAGAGATATTCTGTATGAGGATCAATGGACCCGAGTGTTTACCTACCACCTCCCATCAGAAATTTGTTGAAAGCCATTTCAACAGGGACATTAATTCCCCAATATTTCTGGTGTACACCATGGGTGGCAGAGTAGGCTTGGATGGCCAAAGAGCATCCTCAGGAAGAGAGCAGGTGCTTGGCCTTGGCAGTCAGGCACCTTGCATAAAAATGGCAAGGACAATGGGAGGAGTGGACACACCAAGAACATCTGCCATAGAGGAAGTTAATTGCTCAAGCCCTACAGTAGATACAGAAGCACCAGAGGGCCCTGTATTGTGTTATATATCCAACCTATAGTTTGCTGCTTTAATCTATAGAGGCCCCTGGAAGGGGAAGGGGGGAATCACACTTGACCCCACTCAATCCTTCTGCCTGCATCAAGGGTCCCCCAATCACCACAGACAACCATCTTCATCTTCTTCAAACTCTTCCCATGACAGTATTGTTTCTGCCACCTGTTTAGAACTTATAGCACCCTCTTTGATTCTATAACTGTGCTGTACATTTCTGGAGAATAGAGCCTCTGTTATTCTAGTCCACTCTCAGTGCCTAGCACACATCAATGTTCCACAAATACTTGTTTCTTTGGATAAACTGCAAAAAATTAAGTATAGAAAAGCTAAAAGGAGACATGCTCTTTAAAATGGTGTCTATGGCTGGTGGAATTGTTTCCTGCTTTTGTTTTTGCTTTTGCTTTCTTTTATATTTAACTTTTGTTTTTCATAAAAATAATGTGCTTTTTTAGAGAGTTTGGAAAGCATAAAAAGAGGAATGAAATTTTTATTTTATACAGAAAGAGAGAGAATGTGTGTGAGTGGAGGGAAATGCGCAGACGGAGAGAGAAAATCTTAACCAGGCTTCATGGAGCCCAAAGAGGGGCTCAGTTTCACGACCATGAGATCATGACCTGAGATGAACGCTTAAGAGACTGAGCCACCCAGCTCCTCAAAGAGGAATCTTTTTAAAAATCGACTTTGCTTATAATGAAGAAAGCAAGAAAACAGGCTCCTTCTTCAACTCTAACAGCCCTATATCCATGATTGGATTTGTATAATATCAAAATGTTTCAACTCTTAGGTCATGTGGTTATTTGTTAAGTGTTAATTACTCTTATCCACCCACCTCAAATAACAGTGCCACCTTTCAATAAAGAAAAGAAATGGTTAAGATTGAACAGATGACACACGTAACCCATCCATACTAATCTCCAGTATCTCAAAGCATTCTTTACCTTATTGTTTCTGGACCTCTCCAGATAATACAGAATACTTCCAGGTATAAAGCTTTCCTGATTTAATTTGGGAACCAAAATGCACTTTAGCTTAGAACTAAGCTTGAGAGTGAGCTCTGAACTACAATGACCCTCTTTAATTTCAGTATATCATTATAACTACTGATTTAAGTCCTCATGTTTTAGAGAAACCTAGGTTTCAGTCACCACATTATTAACAATTAATGGTCAGATTAAGGAGGAGATACTCTAATTTTAATCAAAGCCTTCACAGGAAAGGTCAGTGAACTCTACAGAATCAATCATTTATAAGCAGTCTTTGGTTTTCACTGAAATATTTATGAATGATAAAATTATTTTGACAAGGCAAAGTTTGCAAAGTTTGATATGGAAGCCATTTCTGACAACATGACATGGCTTCATAAAAATTCCTGGGCACAATTAAAATAAGGCAAAAAGTTAAGCCAGAGTAAATGGAATCCATTTTAAATTCTTTAAGGAACAACAGACATCTAATGTGAACTTCCATTATATATGATTATATATGCATCCTGTTGCCAGAGTCAGACCAAAAGAGGCTGCTGGAATCAAACCCGAAGTAAAAATAATATCGTCTAATATCCTAGCAAGCAGACATTGGAAATTTCCAGAGCATAAGGATGGCATTCAGTCAAAAAGCTGGTGATAATCCTGAAGAATCAAGTCAACATTAGTTTTTAATGTAGAAATGCTTACCCCTTCTAAAACCAAATTGCTGTAACAGAAACCAACTGCATCATGTTATTTAATACAAATGTAGGAGATTATAGGTAGCTAAATTAAGAATGTCCACATGATGGGCACAGAGAATTGGGGCCACCACCTTGCATATCACTGGAAGAAAGAACTGCTTTTCAAATACCTTTCTGTAACACATGCACCACATTAGTCCTTACAGCCTGGCGGCATCGCTAAACAAAAAGATGGTTGATGTTGCTTTGACCCTAATCGGGGATGCAAGGAAACAGGAATCCAGGAGGAAGTCATTCATAAATGGGATGAGCTCACAGTGATTTGCTGCTGTCCCCTACGCAGCCCATATGTCCCCAAGCCCTAGGGTAGAGCAAATCAACAAGGCCTTATCATCCAATGGGAACTACATTGTGTTTGGGGAGCAGAATTAGGAAAGGTGCAATGAATACAACAACCCTTAAGTTCCACAGCTTGTTTTATGTTCTGTCCATATAACCCTGTAACATAAAACATATCTAAGTAAACTGGACTCAGTTAAACCTGTCTGGAGCTAATTTGGCCTTATGTAAACTTGCTTAATTTTGTCTGAACATAGGAGTCTGTGAGCATGAGTAAGGTTAGAAAAAATAATATTTTATGAGTCTGATACATAGATTTGCAGTGTCAGTAAACTCACATTAATTTAGAATCATTAGGCATAAGTGAAATCTCCAGAATATGGAAATGCTAACGTTATTTTAAGCACATATATATAATGTATTATATAATTAAACTACTTCTAACAGGAGGCTGTGAACCACTCCAGTTGCAATATTAATGAAACTTTTCTACTTTTTCACATTAATCACATGTGGGTGACTGTTGTTCAAGTGGTTTCAGAATACAGGAAAACAATTAATTTCTTTGAGATTTTGAGGACAATGCTGGCCTGCCAAAGGAGTAATTATTTTCTACAGATGGTAGAGAATTTCCAACTAATAGACCCTGTTCAAGTAAGTACAGACTTCAAATTAGTAAAACTGTGGTTTATTAGAGTACTTATTCCATCTCCAAGATTATTTGTTTCTGGAGGAATGGATTTCAGATTCCATAGTGACAATTACTAATGTAAGATTGAATTCTCTGAACTTGTGAAAAATGAGTTTGAAAATGTGGGATCCTGCAAAAGCAATGGCGTCTCTGCCAACATGGAGATTTCCCAGTGCTGATCCCTCTCCCTGAGCAGGCTCCTTGCCAGCATACTTGAGACTTTTCCTTCAGAGTCCCTTCAAAATCATCTCATCTTTTCCAATTAATATTTCACATATAATATATAATCTCTTGTGCCTCCTGGGGACTTCCCCACCACCTCCTCCAAAGCATTCTGGGTATTTCTCCCCAAACACAATTCTGATCTTGATATCTCTCTCTCTCTTTTTTTTAACTTTTTAATGTTTTTTTAATTTATTTTTGAAAGAGAGAGAGAGAGCGAGAGAGAGCGAGCGCATGAATAAGGGACAGAGAGAGAGAGAGAGGGAGACACAGGATCTGAAGACAGGCTCCAGGTTCTGAGCTAGTTGTCAGCACAGATCCAGATGCGGGGCTCAAACCCACCAACCGCGAGATCACGACCTGAGTTGAAGTCGGACACTTAACCGGCTGAGCCACCCAGGCACCCCGATATCTCTCTCTTTGGAAGTCTTCAATGGTCCCCATTGTCTGAGGTTTAAAGTTCAAGCTCATCAACAGTAAATGAACACAGTTTGAATAACACAGTTACACAGTTGTGTTAGTAAAGTAAAAAAATAAAATGCCCTTGTTTTTTGATTTTGCCATGTGTTAATATTCTCATCTGTTGAAATGGGTTACCTATGTTACCTGCATTTCAAAATAACTGAGAATGTTAATTAAAAACATGAAAGTGAAGTTGTTCTGAACATTTCAGTGTAAAACTCTAAACACATGCAGGGTGTCATTGTATTTCTGTAAGCCTAGTGGCTGCTGGTTTTCTGCTCAGCAAAGCTCTGATAGTTTCTCTGGTTACCAGATAGAACAGGAGGTGACACGCTTCCTTCACTGGTCCTTAATTTCTGTTCTGCCACAGAGGTAAATAAGCTAAAGTAAGACACATTTAGCCCCTTGCTGTGAAAACCATTATTATTCTTTCACATAATTATCATGCTTACAGATTTTGTAATTCTTCCCTTGTGTCTGACATTTTACTTGGTGGTCTGTATCCAATTTTTGTGTAAATCAATTCAATTTAATCTCACCATCAGCCTCTTGAAACAACCGTTTCAAGACACCAGGCTTCAAAGTCTCTCACTCCCTGCCTTCCCTGACTCTTCACTTGGTATTTCCAACACTCATATGGTCTCTTTGGAGATCACCACATAAGAAAAAGGATGCAAAAGGCCATAAGGAAACATTCCGAGACGCTTGTAAACCTAATTTTCTGGGTCCTTACTAAGAGTCACATTTATAAAATGTGCACTAACAAAAGCTCAGTAGCCTATTAGAGTGCATTAAACTTAATCCTCTGTGGACTTTTCTATTAGACTGAACTCCAATTTGATTAGGCGTAGGACATCCTGGGACATTAAAGCTGTCTAAAATGGATTGGGCACACACATACACACACACAAAACCTAGCTGTTTGAAAACCACTGCAGAGCACATTCTGGCCAAGGTTTCTCAAGGTCTGAACTTGGCAGCTTTCATCTTCTGCATTTATGTGGATTCTCATGGGGCAGGTAATTTTGTTGTGTTTTCACTTTCTCCACCCAAGAAAAAAAGATGGAAGGAAGACAGGAAAGGAGGGAAAGAGGGAGAGAGAAGCAGAGACAAGAGGAAGTAAAAAAGGAAAGAAAATGGCCAATGTGTTACTGATAACATTTTTTTTACAAGACAAAGAGTGAATGGGAGTAAAGAAAGCATCCCCTGGAAAGGCCAAGTCCAATGCCTCCCCTCCGTCGCCCACTAAAAGGATGGTTTAAGCAGTCATTCACTGCTTGAGTTCACTCCAATTCTTATTTTCAGTGCTATTAATGAGAAAGAGCTGCTTCTCTCTGCAGCTGAGGAATATGATAAAATAACAATAAAATGTTGTGTTAACACACATATTTGTGAATTAGCATGAGCCAACCTTGCTTTTGCATTAAGGCTCAGAGTAGTTCATCCTGGTTTAAAATTTATTGAAAGGCAAACACTTAACCTTTGCTCCCTTTCATTCTCTGTGCAGAGTTACTTGGTAATTAGGCTAGAAGCATCTACATAATGTATGTCTAGACTCTGTAATGTTCACTTTCTGTGGTTGCTGCTGGCACTTTCCATTCCATTACAGAGTAATGACAAAATACGAGTTGTGTTAAGATTCTTGACGGAAGACATGAAGCATAATTTTTAAAGGAAGGAGAAAGTTAGGATCCTCTTTCAAAAAGGCCTTCGTAGATACATCTTAAAATACATATTATTAATTGTTTTGGTCTTTGTATTTGGATAATACAGTAAAAGGGAAACACAGTGATAAAAATCATTATCATTTAGATAGAGTATGTTTCTTCCCTCAACGATTATTGAAAGTTATTCTTATTTTTAACTCACCTGCATGACACCATGAACAAAGAAACAGAAATCAATAAACAAAGGAAGGAAAGGGAGAGCCAACTGTGTTGCATTATAAAACATAATCTATATCTCAACAGGAGTACATTCATTTAGAAGAAAATTAGCAAGGTTCTGGTAATAGAATAATAAATCGTTTCCAAGGTTTACCATATCAAAAAATCCCTAATTATGTTCATTAATACCCAACTCAACAATTATAGTGGGAAAACTAAATGTGAATAAAGCAATAATGTGCTCATATTCTGAGAAACCTGCAGTAATGCTTGCTACCCATTACATTGACTTCAGAAAGGTTGAGAAGAATATATGTGATCATACAGCTCAAGATAGCGTTACGGAGAATAAAACAAGGTAGTGTAATGGAGGAATTTATAACATACAGTGTAGATTTAAATCGGTAGTATCCTCAAAATGAACAAGAATCTCAGCTCTCAGAGAAACACTGAATTTATACAATTTAGTGGGAAAACAAAATCAGTCAAACTGGTAATTTGGAAACGTGTAGACAAAATGTCCAGATGAGTGACTGGTGTTTTTCTCTCCTCAAACTGGTGTTTTTGGCAATATTAGACTCAATATTGATGCCTATGTTCTGGGGGAAATAAGTTTCTCTGTTGCAATTTTTCATTTTTAATAATATTAGTTCAAATTTCTTCAGTGCCTCTCATTCCATTAGCTCAAAGCACTTTTCAAACCACTAATGAATTACACTTGCTGACATTCCAGCAAGGCAGAAAGCATCCCATCCATTTCCATAGCAAAATGCTTCACTTCAAGCAGCACAAGCCCTTAGAGAATAGCCACAATTTTAAAGTATATATATATATTTTTTTCCCACTTCCCATTTTATCTCCTGCTTCGCAGGTAAATCTGAGGCATTGGGAAGTTTAACGTGATCACCCAAAAAGGGAGAGTCCGGACCTTCAATCCCCACTAATTTTAGTCTGTCCCTTACATCTTAAATTATCCACCAGAAATTGATCCACTCAGTTTCCAGAACTCTCCATGGGAGGACAAAGGAAAAAAGAGAAATGCGCCCAAATCTAGTTTCCTATGAGGCATCTCCATTATCTTTTCAGCCTTCGTCAGCCTGAAACATAAAGCATTGAAAAGAATAGGTTAAGTGACAAAAGTTATTTCCCAAAATTGAGTGAATCATTGACAACATCATCCATTATACTGTGAGAGAGAAAGCAATTGCTAAAGAGAACAACGTTAATTTCAGGTCCATTTGAATTCCAAGGCACTTCTTTAGAGGAATCCATCCCAAGTGAGTCCTTTTGGGTTTATAAACAAACAAATGAGATGAGATGAAAGCAACTGAATGAGTCTATTTGTTCTCACGTCAAACAATCAAATATGATGTTCTACAGTTATCATTTCTGAAACTTCTGTTTTTGAAACTTTTCACCAAGGGTAAAGGATGACTTTTATCTTTTCTCCATCTACAGTATTAACTAGATTAAACTATGTAAAATAGGATATTCTCACCTGCGACTTACCTCCCACAATGAGTGCATTTGGGTCCTTAAGTGCATGTTTCTATCCCTCAAAATTTAGACATTTGGGTTCTTTTCAAAGCACGCAGTCCTTCCATTTTTCCTATAGGTCCAAGGAGTTGGAAGAGCCGATGTGCCAAGTGACACGGTTGTGGCCCCACGACCCAAAGAATGGCAGAGCTGCACAGGCAAGAATGAGCTGGCCAGAGGGCTTTATATTAATCCCAGAGGTCATGCTATCCCTGCTTTGTGCAAAGTGGAACAAGAAGGAAGAGCAGAGCAGGAGGACTCAGCAGGAAAATGAAATCACTTTCTAGAGTCTTCTGAATCAGAACTTTATGCAGGATTGTAGCACTACCTCATAAAATCTCAAATTATCCCACATTTTTATCATCAAATGGTAGTTCAAACGTTATCTCAAGTCAAATCTAAAACCTCTGGAAATTACACCAAAACATAGTAAAACCAGTACCAAAAAGGCATCATAACTACTTCCCAGTCTGCAGTGATAATGGAGGGCCTCCTGTGTAGCCTGTCTGGATGTATAGAGTGTATTTCTAAACTACACTGGAATACACAACAAGGTAAGCTTCCACAGAAACCCGTAGTTACTTCTCATCAACACCAGATGGCCTTCCACCGCCAAGTGTTCACTTAGATTTCCCCCCGCATTAAAGAAAAGTGACAGATACTCAGAATGCTGCAATAAATACTAAATATAAGTGTGATGTAAGCACTTTTAGATAAATATGTCAGCAAAATTTAAAGGTATCAAAGGCAAAGACTACTTGTAAATTTTTTTTCTAAAGGACAAAAGCTATTAGTGCATTGATGTAATTCTATTTCATCATTGATATACATAAGAATTTCCTTTGGAAATAGAAAAATGGATATTACTCTTTATTTTTGACTAATAGTGATCAGTGAGATACATAGGAATCAAATTATGCTAGAAGTCAGTGAAAGAATAAAAAAAGAATTTGGGGGAATAGAAATCACTCAAATCTTGGAAACCTAAGTAAAAATTGGATAAACTATAAATTAATAGTCACCAATATGTCATTTTCTATCTTCTTTGTGAAATTACCTTTCAAAAGAAGATCAGTCTCATGCCTCAGGCAATATATGGTAAGATCCCAAGATAAAACATACCTTATATGTTTTATTCTATATTCCTATGCCCTCCCTTTGTTTTTGTTCTTCTATGTTACTAACTCTGGAGTACATGCACTTGTGATACTTTGCTCAAGACGGAGAACACCAGGACCCAAGATACTTCTGTCCCTATGTAGCTCAGACTCAACATGAATAAACAGCATATTAACACAGAGACTCCAGATGAATTTGTATTGAAACGTTTCCATTCATGCTACTGAAAAAGTAAAATGCATCTTCAAATAACCCACTTGGCACACACTCCTTGATAAAGGGCATGCTTCAGATTTCTTCAGTATGTTTCCCATAGTTCTATCAGGTAGTTAAAGTGATGTCACTAATTGCTTTCTGTCACTGATAATGGCTATTGCTTTTTGTTTGAGTGTTAGGTGTTACTTAAGTGTTATGAATTACCCAATAGAAGAAAAAAAATTGGTGGCATTAAATTGGTGCTCAATGTGTAAAATTTGCGTCTTCACCAAAGTTGGCTTCCATTTTGCAAAGATCTTCACTTTCTGTATATATCTGCTTAACATAGCCCCCCAAATGCCACAGTTACCTCCTCATCTGAGTGCTTCCAAAGGGCAGGGACAACATTTTTCCTGTATCTGTATTTCCCATAAGACATAGCACAGTGTCTTGAACCAGTTTGAGATCAGAAAATATGGGTAAAGGAGCAAACTTGGCATGTTAAATAAACTTGTTGACATCAAATTAAGAAAAAAGTGTTTTTTATCTGAGTGTTTCACATAGTCCTGGATAAGATTTCACCAACTGGCTGAGACAGGAGTCATTCCCCATCAGGAGCTCTGGGTTCCAGCGTGACCATACCATGGTCAAAGACAGGTTTTGCTGGAGCTACACAGTATGTAACACACAGGTAAGATCTAGAAGAGACTAATGGAACTAGTAAAAATTAGCCCAAAAGGCCTGATATCCTATATCACATAGGATAGGAATATACGTGTGATATATGTATACCTAACTTTAAAAGCTCAGGAAACTTTTACATAACTTGCTTTGTACACCTCAGTAAGTATCCCTAATTCCTGAAGATAAGCTACCTGGCCTGACAATGATGAATTCCTCCCATGTTTCTGCTCCACCTGAGGAAGCATAGAGGTGATAAAACAAAAAGTAAGAATCATAGAATCATAGAAAGGGGAGAGAGAACTCAACCAGCTGCTCATTTGCTTTCCTCATCCTCCACAGGCAACAATAATGCCTTCCCCCAATGTCACTAAACAGAGGACAAGATAGGAGTGGTAATGCCAAAGAGCTATTACTTCCACAAATAACAAAAAAATGATATATTTCTGACATTTTTTGGGTGAGGGAGGGCCTGGGGGTTTAAAAGTATCCAGCTAGGGGCACATCAGTGGATCAGTTGGTTAACCATCTGACTTATGCTCAGATCATGATTTCACAGCTGGTGGGTTTGAGCTCCACATCAGGCTCTGTCCTTACAGATCAGAACCTGAAGCCTGCTTTGGATTCTACATCTCCCTCTCTCTCTGCCCCTCCCATGCTTTCACTCTGTCTCTCTCTTTCTTAAAAATAAACATTTAAAAAATAATAAATGGCACAAAAACAGACACAAAGAATACAGAACCCAGAACTGGGCCCACAAATGTACGGCCAATTAATTTTTGACAAAGCAGGAAAGAGTATCCGATGGAAAAAAGACTGCCTCTTTAGCAGGTGGTGCTGGGAGAATTGGACAACATCATGCAGAAGAATGAAACTAGACCACTTATTACACCATACACAAAAATAAACTCTAAATGGCTGAAGGACCTGAATGTGACACAGGAAACCATCAAAACCCTTGAGGAGAAAGTAGGAAAAAACCTCCTTGACCTCAACCACAGCAATTTCCTACTCGACACATCCCCAAAGGCAAGGGAAATGAAAGCAAAACTGAACTCTTGGGACCTGATCAAAATAAAAAAAACAAAAACAAAAACAAAAAAAACCCTTCTGCACTGCAAAGGAAACAATCAAGAAAACTAACAGGCAATCGACAGAATGGGAAAAGATAGTTGCAAATGACATATCAGATAAAGGGCTAGTATCCAAAATCTACAAGGAACTCACCAAACTCCACACCTGAAAAACAAATAACCCAGTGAAGAAATGGGCAGAAGACATGAACAGACACTTCTCCAAAGAGGACATCCAGATGGCCTACAGGCACATGAAATGATGCTCAGCATCACTCATCATCAGGGAAACACAAATCAAAACCACACTGAGATACCACCTTACGCCAGTCAGAGTGGCTAAAATGAACAAATCAAGAGACTATAGATGCTGGCGAGGGTGGAGAGACAGGCACCCTCCTACACTGTTGGTGGGAATGTAAACTGGTGCAGCCGCTCTGGAAAACAGTGTGGAGGTTTCTCAAAAAACTATCAATAGAACTCCACTATGACCCAGCAATAGCACT
>NC_043700.1:31123538-31184991 GCF_006229205.1 Suricata suricatta | reverse complement strand
ACAATAGCCAAATCATGGAAAGAGCCTAAATGTCCATCACCTGATGAATGGATCAAGAAGATGTGGTATATATATATATGTATATATATATATATACAATGGAGTATTACATGGCAATGAGAAAGAATGAAATATGGCCATTTGTAGGAAAGTGGATGGACCTCAAGTGTGTCATGCTAAGCGAAATAAGTCAGGCAGAGAAGGACAGAAACCATATGTTTGCACTCATAGGTCTAACAGGAGAACAGGAGAAACCTAATGGAGGACCATGGGGAGGGGAAGGGGGAAAGAGAGTTGGGGAGAGAGAGGGCTGCAAAACCTAAGAGACTATTGAATACTGAAAACGAACCGAGGGTTGAAGAGGGAGGGAAGGGGGAAAAGAGGTGGTGGTGATGGAGGAGGGCACTTGTGGAGAAGAGCACTGGGTGTTATATGGAAACCAATTTGACAATAAACTATTTTAAAAAATTTTTTAAATAAAAAAAAATTAAGGCCATAGCATCTAATTTAAGAAATGATTTCTTCATCCTAGTTACTATCTCTTACAAATTAAGGAAAATTATCTGGCATGCAGAACATCAAAATCAAAACATCTTTCAGTCTCTTCATCAAGAATTCATTTTGCCAACAGCCTCAAAAAACATCTTCCCTTCCTCCCTCCCTTTCTTCTCTCCTGCCTCCTTCCTTCCTCCTTTTTCCTCCCTCTCCCTTCCTTTGTTCCATGTTTCCTTTCTTCTTTCTTTATTCCACTTTCTTTCCTTCTTCCTTCCTATCTTTTTGTGCAAACATCCCTTTATGTAATCCCTAATTCTCTATTATCCTACACTTGCTCCAAAGTGTCTCTCACATCAATACAAAACCAAACTCTCTTCCAGATTTTTAAAGTGGAACAACCTGTTAGCAAATATGTGTGTGTGCCTTTCTCACTTTTGAGTGGAAATACTGAATCACAGAGGACATGCATTTTCATCTCTTCTAGTCAATGTCAATGTGTCTTTCATTGCAGACTTAATAATTCTGCTCTTATTGGCAGTATGTGAAAGTTCCTGTTTTTCTTGGTCTGGGCCAACCAAGATAGATTGTTCAATTTGTTAATTTTTGCCACTCTGATGGGCATATAACGACATCCAAGAATTTAATTTGCATGGCCTTGATTGCTAAAGAATTTGAGCTCT
Organism: Suricata suricatta; assembly: GCF_006229205.1. Lineage (NCBI taxonomy): Eukaryota > Metazoa > Chordata > Mammalia > Carnivora > Herpestidae > Suricata > Suricata suricatta. The sequence goes on along the minus strand of NC_043700.1, from coordinate 31,183,816 downwards.
TTTTCAAATATTCATTGACCGTTGGATTTCCTCTTGGCTAAAATGCTTATTCAAGACTTTTGGCCATTTTTTAATAGAGTTGCAAGAGCTCTATTTTTGTAGTTGATACAAGCTCCTTGGTGGCTATATGTGTGACAAATGTCTTCTCCCACTCTATGGCTTGCCTTTTAGCTCAGTACATGCTATCTTTGTTTTTATGAATAGGAGTTCTTGAATCTAATGTGGTAGTTTTATTAATTATTTCCTTTATGGTTAGTGCTTTTTACCTCTTTTAAAAGAAATTCTACCCTATCCTGATTTTATCAGTTCAATTTTCCTCCCCCTTGGTTTTCAAAGAAGATTGAGTTTACCAGGCACTTCAAAGCTGCTGATTCAGCCTTGACTCAACAATGTTAAATCATACTTAGAACACTACTTTCCCATTAAATGGAAACTGCTTCAGTGAAAGAAACAATATTTTATCCTTTTATTGATATGATGGCATTGTCAAATCTTCTTATTGTTTGTAGACCTGTATATTTGCTGGTTTAAGGCAAAGCCTTTCAAAGTCATCAGTAAAAGGTACATGCCTACTGATAGCTTGATCTTGGAGGAAATGCTACAGAGATATTGGTCCTTTACTAGGTGAAGTGGTAAAAGGCAGAAGTAATGGTAAGGTCACCAAAGTATCATTTAGCATGCATCAATTGTATTCAGAAGATAAGATTTTCCTCTATGTTAATAAAGAAAAACACTTTTAAAAGCAATTCGTACCAGCCCAGCTTGAAAGAGTAAAAAAATTAAAAAGGATAGGGTAACAAAATCTGTAGGACATGGTTAAAATCATAACATCATTCAGCATCTTTCTGCCTAGGCTATATCACCAGAGAATTATAGTAGTCTTTATTCTATGCCTTCAGTTTTAATAAACATGGTCAAGAACTTCCTCTTCAAAGATACCCTCCACCTCCCCACTGAGGTGAAGTTTCCATACTCCACTTAGAAGTGCGCCATCCTGGTACCATGATTAATGTTTACCCCTGGGCTCAAAATGCCCATTCAGACTGCCAGGGCTTGTAGGCACAAATCAGGAAAACAGAGCTACAAATCATTCTCCCTAAATAAAAAGGTCAACTGGTATTAGTTCATTTACAGAACTCATTGAAATTAGCAGCATGTTCTTAAATTGCTTCTTGATTGAGGACATTTGCCTCATTAATTCTGAACAACCTGAGACGACTATTAAAGTCTCACAGAAAACATTGACCAAAGGACAGGATGCACAACACACTTTACCTCAGGGGAAAATGGTAAATCCCAGAAAATGTATACATAGAGAGGGAAATCTAAGATGAGAGAGTTTAACTTCCACGTTCCAGAGGAAGTCCTCATTGTGTATGTAGGTATGTATGTAAGTATGTATGTGTGTGTGTGTGTCTGTCTGTCTGTCTGTCTGTGAGTAAGCGCACAAGTGTGTCTGCAACAGCCAGAGAGAGAACTTCCTAACACAAAGACCCAGGCATATAATTCTCCAATACAGTGGTTCCCTTTTGTCTTTAAATAAAGCTCTTGGAGATCTGGCTGTGGTTTCCCCTCCACCTGCCCCATTGCCCTCCACCACACCAGACCCTTTGTTCCCTGAGTTTGCCTTTCTTGGGCTTACCTTCAAAGCTGTTCACATGTGTCTCCTTCTGCTCCCTTTGCCTAGGCCAATTTTGGCTTACCTTTTAGGACTCAACTCAGAAATACCTTTCTCTGAGGAGACTTCCCTGAATCAAACAAGCTATCTACCCTCTGTGCCTCTTTTCACACTTAATTTCACACATTAATACAGTTTCCTGTTAATACTTCTCTCCTACTATAAGTTTTGTAAAGATAGAGACTAGGCACACCTGGGTGGCTCAGTCAGTTAAGAGTCCGACTCTTGATTTTGCTCAGGACATGATCTCATGATTCATGAGATCAAGCCCCATGTTGGGCTCTGACATGACAGTAAGGAAATTGCTTGGGATTCTCTCTCTCCCTCTCTCTCTGCCTCTCCCCCACTTGCACAAATGTGTGCTCTCTCTCTTTCTTTCAGAATAAATAAAATAAACTTTAAAAAAAGTCAGAGACTATGTCTTACTCATTATTTTATTTCTGGCACATTTACCTGGGTCTTCATGGGAGCTCAATAACTAGTTGAGTGAAGGAGCAAATGATGATAGCTTAGCTCTTGTTGAGCTCTTTCCTTGTACAAAGCTTTGTTCTTGTGAGGGACACGTGATGCCACTGTATTGGAACCTACTGTCCACAGGCATTGAGTATTTTATTGAAGAAGAGTCATAAACACAAGTTCCTAGACTGTAAGTACCAAAAGTTTCTAATAATGAGTCTTTTGAGGATGAAACAGCTATTTTCACATAGAGACATCAGGAAACCCTGCTACTGTGGGAGAAAGTGGGCACCACGGTATAGTTCATTTGAATATCAATGGATGGTATGTAGGATTTGGATAAGACAAAGAGGGACAGGGAAGGGCATTCTGAAGGAACAACATGAGCAAAAACCTGGAAAAGAATATTATTTATCCATTCCTTCATTCATTCACATATTAATCAGTCATCAAAAAGTTATTGAATACCTCCTTACTATGGCTTAGACACAGTGTTAGGCACTAGCTACTCAGTCATGAGTTAAAGAAACTCAGTCCTTGCTCCATAACTCTTTCATCAAGAGGAAAGAAAAACATTATATAGTGAATTATATCATTATTATATGCTTATAACTGTAGAAGTACTATATAGTACTAGTAGGAGAAATGTCTTTAGTATCAGGGGAGTGGCAGTGAGAGAGGGTATTTTTACAGTGGATGACATGTGAGCATGTTCTAATCCTGGCAGCAGGGATCTAGGAGATAAAGGAAAGATACAAGTGAAAGAACACGTAACCAGTAGGACAATGTCCTCTAGACCAAAGGGGATGGTCTAGGAAAAATGTGGATGACCTTAGATTAAAAACAAACAAACAAACACAGAGAAACAAGACAAGATAAGCCTGGGATAAGGTTTGAAGTCATGGTAAGTTGAGGCTGTACTTGTGGTTCTACGTGAAATTGGAGACCAGATAATTTCTTGATGGTAAAAAGGAAAGTTAGAAAGAAGAACTACTGTCAGAGGTTTGAAAAACATGAAAATGGGCATCTTTGGAAAGAAAAATGCAGTTCAGTTTGACTTAGGGTTTGAGTTGTGGGAAATTAGATTGGGAGTAGAAATTGGGGCCAAACTGTAGTGGCCACTGGTTATAAAGCATAGCATGCCTACCATTTAGCTTCTGGCTGAATTATTGGGGGGAAAAGTGGGAAAAGAACTGGTAGCTAGAAGCTACCTTTTTTAAGTTAAATAAAAGACTTTTTAAACACCGTTATTCTTGGTTGTGCTAAAGGAGAGGAAAAGGTCTTGCCTTTCACCCTGGGCTACTCCAGGACTGGTGAGAGAATGAATTCTTGGACGAAAGGAAGTCACAGAGCACCTCTTGCTGAAAAAGTACATAGATTGCCTCACAATCTGTGCATTATCAGTGACCAGGGATGGCCCTTATCAATGGTCTGTCATGGATTATCTATCAGATGCCACCTTCACACCAGATCGCCGAACAGAGCTTGGAGATCATGCCATTCATTTACCAGGTATCACAGCTCACAAGTAACTTCTAGGAAGTGAAAACCCATTGCAGCATTCATCACAACATCATAGTTCCAGTGTAGCTTCTGGATGACATTAAAATGATCACTTAAAACCTGGCTTCCTTACTTATACAAAAGAATCCTTTGATTGATTTGTCCAATTTTGGAGGACTTTAAATTGCGAGTTTTACTAAGGCGCTATTTCTATCCCCAACAAAACCACCAGTCAGTCATGCTTTGGCCATGACTTTCCACACTGTATAGAATGTTCATTGGTCATCCTATAGCAATCCCTTTCTTCTTCCAATCAGTAAGTGTCCTTCTCTAAATCCTATCAAGAGGTTACAGGTATTTTGAAACATAATCTAGCATATCATCCAATACTGGGAAGACAAATACGATTTGGGACAAGGGTAGGATTCTATTTTCTGTTTTCATCCTACTCTGTCTCACTGATGCCTCAGATTGTGACTTCTTTTCAGTCTACAGAATCAGTATAAGCTAATGTCTTCAGTGGCCATCCTATAATGTCCCTCAGGTATCCTTTACTCACTTTTCCACAGTCCCCTTTGACTTTTTTTCCCTTGGGAGCATTCCCATTCAGGGACATTTTCCATACTAAAAATATGGATAAATACCCTGCCATATCTATAACCAGACTTTGGGAAATTATCTCAATGTTCTGGGTCCTGAAATGCAAAGAAATTAATTAAAAGAAAAGCACAGACATGAATCCAATCAATATCTTGCTCTGCTCCTGAGCTTTACCTAGACTCTAGCTGATACTGACTTTGGAGGGAATCATGTGGAGCCTTAATTATGTGCAAGATCATAACTGATGTCTAAAACTACACACAGGCAAACACATTCTACAGGAAATTGAAATAGGAAAGCACATTCTAGGGGTGCCTGGGTGGCTCAGTCAGTTAAGTGTCTGACTTTAATTTCAGCTCAGGTCATGATCTCATGGTTCAGGACATTTCTCCCTCTAGGGAGCCCTGCACTGACAGCACAGAGCTTGCTTGGGATTCTCTCTCTCTCCCTCTCTCTGCCCCTTCCCTTATTGCACGCATGCACGTGCATGTGCTCTCTCTCAAAATAAATAAACTTAAAAAAAAGAAAGAAAGCACATTCTGAAGAAAGTTTAAATAGTAGGTGTCCCACCATCCCTTTCTGTTTGTCTTCTCCTCCCAAAAAAGCACTACTTTCAATGGAATAATCTTGAACTTAATTTTTTCTACCATATCGAGAGATCCTTTAACGTCAAACTATATAGTGTCAAACATAGAGAAGAGAGACTTACTGTAAAACTACATGTGCTCAGGCCAAGTTATTAATTTAGCCCCAAATTTCAATTTCAGACACCCTGAGGCTGGCCTCTCTAGTTACCAGTGCTCTCATCATCCAAAAGCCCTTTGCACACCCTATAACCTTTGGCTACCTCATTACGCTCTCTTGCATAAATATGCACACTGAGTAAATGAGTTTGAGAGAAAATTGGGCAAGGCAATGCATGAGACAGAATGGAGGGGGTTCTCTACTCTGCCACCTCCAACTTGGTGACAAAATGGTCAGCATAACGTGAGTGCCAAGATAATTAGTGGAAATGCTCTTTATGGCTGCATAATTTCTAGCACACCATAAAAAAAAATCTCCACCTGACACTGTGTTCCAAGGTTACTTTTTTTTAATGAGCTGCTATGTGTGAAATATTAATTCTGACACGTAAAAATGGAACCACGGCTGACAAGGAAGCCCAATGTGGTTTTTAAAATGTTATTTTTATTACTTTTTACCTCTTAGTCTTTATACACATATTATGCGGTCTGAAGAAAAAAAGGATTTCAGACTCCAGAAATACAAACTTGAAATGTTTAGACCAATTGAATGAGTTACATTCCATGGCTTCTTCACAGCAGAATTTTGTGCATCCACTGATTGGAAGTCTAAAAATCTTTTCCTTTTAGAAAACAACATCCTTTTGCTACCCCATAATTTCCACATTTATCTTTGCAAATATGTAGGAATACATTTAAAAAAAAAACCAAAATGGGAGAGTTGTATCTACAGCTACAGTTGTATCTACATTTTCATAACCCAAGCCAAATATTCAGCCAAACTGTTAATCTCCAGAGACAGTTGAAGGAAAACACTGGAAAAATTGAAACGGAATTCACTTATCACATTGTATGTTACGGGGTTGTGTCAATTAGGAATTCTTCTGGTTGTATGTCTAAGAGTGGAATGGACAATGCATATATATTATCTCCTCTAAGTGATCTAGTGCTAGACACTCCCGAGCTGATCAATAGTTCAGCAATGGCAGTGGGACTGTCCTCACCATTCTGGCTGCTCATTTTCATGCATGTGGTCTCTCTCTCTCTCTCCCTATTTTTTTTTAAGAGAGAGAGAGAGAAAGCCACCAGGGAAAAGGGGAAGAGGGAGATAGAGAGAGAATCTTAAGCAGGCTTCATGCTCAACACATAGCCCAATGTGGGGCTCGATCCCATGAACAGCAAGATCATGCCCTGAGCCAAAGCCAAAAGCTGGATGCTCAACTGAGCGTTTCTTGATTTAACTGCATGACAGCTAAAGTCCTTCTATGAAGAAGTCAAGGCAAGGAATAGGAACAGGAAAAGAGTCTGTATTTTTATACTGGAAGGGAAATTCCCTCATCTCCCACACCTCATTTTATGTCTCATTGACCAGAACTGGAACTTGAGCTCACACCTAAGATGATCACTGGTGATCTCCATATCTAACGTAAACCAAGCATACTTCATCCACTGGGACTAGGAACAGAGCCAACTTCCACTGGGATAGAGAATCTTTATCTGCCTTAAAATTAGGGGTCTGTTACCAGAAAATAAGAGAAGGTGACTCTTGGGTAAAGAATTATTTGTGTCAGCCAGAGTGGACACACTGTCTCCAACGACTTGGATTATTAAGGTGTTTCTTTCTTCAGTGACTCGTTTGCTTCTACATGCCTTCACCCATTAACTGCAGCTCACAATCCACTCCTGACAGACCTTGGGGCATCAGAAATCAGGACCCTCATTCTCAAGTATGGTGCACTTTCCGGCGCTTAGACTAGAAGGTGAACCACTTCCTCATCACATATAAGAATATTCTCCAAAACAGCATCAGGAAAAGATAGTCAATATCAATACAAACTTTTTTATAAAATTTTCCATAAGCATTACTTCATTTTACCACTAAAAGAAAGAAATTGCAATTTAGGCAAGACCAAGATGAAACTGAGGGAAGGAAATTGCCTTGCTTGTCCAAGGTTACAGAGCTATTTGCTTACATGGGAAATACTCAACCAGAGATCATCGGACCCAAATCCAGAGCATTTCTTCTGTTACTGTGAGGCTGTTCCCCCTGCACCTACTATCGTGGCTCGTGCAGCCTGCTCGGGCTGCCTCTCCAACCACCGTGCTGGCTCCAGAAGCACAGCATCATTATGTAACACTTTCAATTATCTTTTCTGAGGTTTCATCTCTTAGACAAATACAGTGAGGTACAGTTAGAGCTAAGTTTACGTGACTACAGTTAAAAGTGTCACCAGGTGAATTAAAACCAAAGCCCATATCATTCCAAATTCTACACTCTCTCCAACACATGATTCTCGATCACTTTTTTTTTGCCCCATATGAGGAGGAAAAGGTGACAGGAGGAGATGGGCTTTGGAATGGTACCTTTCCTCTCATAACGTTAATGTAACGTTTCAAAAAGCAGCTGCTCCACTCTGCCTATTATCTAGAGTTGGGAGATTGGACAAATGGTCCTTGGGAACTTCACAGGTCAGAGGGTGACCTTATAACTTACTTTTCTAATTGGAATATTCTTGAAAGTAGAAGATCCCTTTGAAAATTTCATTAGGATCACAGGTGTAAACAAGGCTTGTCCTAGGAAAATTAGGACATATGGTTGCCTGAACCATAAACTGTAAAAACAAAAGCTAGTAGAAAACAAACCCTAAGGGAAGTAAAATCAAGTAATATCCAATTTAAGATTCGGGCATCGACGTTCACTTCCCATGCTTCAATTCTATCTCTGAGAAACTATTTCCATGACTGCTCCATGTACAAAGTGCATCCGAATTGCTTTTACAAAGTGTAACTTCCCTTATAAGATTTAAGTCAGGGATGTTTTGGCTTTTTTTGTTCCAGCAAATCTTGTTTATCTGCCTCTGTCTTCTCCCTAGCCTCTTTCTCAGGCCAAGCTTTTAGGGAGGGAAGGTTCCAGGAGAGCCATATGATGAAAAGAGTTTTATCCGCTAAAACTGCGGGGAGCAGTGCACCATGGATCGGAAAGAGATTTTAAGAGTTCTGTTTGTGCTGGTTTTCCTTCAGTGCCCTCTAGGGAAAACTCTCTGGGAAGAAAATTGGCACTTGAGCCTGACAGGATAGTAGGAAGATCTTTGTTCAACTTTATAGACCGTGTTGAACTATTTTGGGGCTTTAAGGGAGTCCAGCTGCAAGGGAGTTAGCCAGAAGTCCCTATCAGTAAATGCAGGTGTGATTCGAGAAAGACTATAAAACATCTGGGTTGAAGGGGGCGGGGGTTGTTCTTGGGTTGTTGCTTTTTGTTTTTGTTTTTTTCATTTCTCACTGATGGTGTAAGGTAAAAGCATTCGGCCTTCTGGCTGCTGGGGAAACAGGGAAGGGTGAAAGGGAACGCTCTCCCACTTAGTCTGACTTCTGGGAGTGCTGGAGGCAATCATAATTATCCCTGCTGCTGAAGGCAGCTCTGAGTTCCACCATCCAGGATGCAAATTGCTGGAGGACCTGCGCATGCCCCAGAGGCAGAGAGATGATTGACCTGTCTGGTCACGTTCACTATTTTTGCAGTGCGGCAGCATCTTGTATTCAGGCCAGCCCACCACAGGACGTGGTGATTGCAAAGGTCCAGGCCTTTCTGTTCTTTGGCAGGGGTAGCAAAACACACGGAGGCTTTGCCCAAGCTGGCCTTTTGCTCCATATGCTGCTTCCCTGCTACTCAGCCCCTGATTGATGAGAGAAGGTGGTTGGAGGGGAGAGGGAGGGGCGGGGGGAGTGCTGCAGGTGCTCCAAATGAGGAGTAATTCAGCATATTAGCCTAATGAAGTCAAAAAGTTAATTTGTGGCTGCCAGCTGTTGAAAGGAAAGTTATAAAACCCCACAGTCCCACACAGCCCGGTGGGGGGAATGCTGAGGCAGAGCGAGACCCGTGGAGGACTTTGAATAAACGCAATCCACAGTGTCAGCTGAGGAAAGCTTGGCAGTGGCCAGGTGGCCTTGTGGAAGAAGAGATCATGGAAATAATGACGGAAGGTGGCCAGGGCTCCGGTGGGGACAGAAAGGAATATTTCTTTGCTCTGGTGCTGGATCTAATCCCTGGCTTAGAGCACGCTGTTGTCAGTCAGTGCCAGGCTTAGAGGCCCCGTTCCTACAGGGATAACACAGTTAGCGTCATTTCTAGGCTTCTTGCCTCTCCTGGTAATTTATATTCAGCTCCCTGATCTCCTGGGGTGGGTTTTGTTTGTTTTGTTTTGTTTTTGTTTTTGTTCTTTTTTTTTTTTATCCAACAACTAGAGAGAGGCTTTTTTAAAACTGGCTTGCCCCCTGTACTGACTGAAGACAAAAACAAACTTTCACTTGTCATGCAGGAGGGAAAGCGGGTTCTTTTCCGAGCTCGGTGTTAGGAAGCTATATGCTTCCCTGTGAGGTCTCCAACTCCTCGTGGGCCGTCTGCATGTGAATCTTAGCAGGCGTCACAGTGGACTCCAGCTTAAAGCAATTAACTCTTCTAACTTTGATCTTAGAGGAAAGGCAAGTTGTCTGGGAAGGTAGTAAGTGCACTATGCTTCAAAAAGTGTACAGGTGAATAAATAAAAACAAAAGATTTGCTTTATCTCTGTATATTTTTGTTAAACCCACAGAACTACTCTCGAAGTCCACATTGTCAGCATTTGGTAGATATTGGTAATATAGGATGTCTCACGCTCATGTCTACGAATGTTCTTTTCCAGTATACTACCGTCTCCTCCATGGCATTCCAGAAGAAGCAATAGATCTGGAGAAATATCTACAAAATGAATTAAAAGCTACTTTTTAGGGGTGCTTAGGGGTGGTTTAGTCACTTGAGCATCTGACTCCTGATTTGGGGTCAGATCACGATACCAGAGTGGTGGGATTGAGCCCCACCTCGGGCTCCACACTGAGCGTGAAGCTTTCTTAAGTCCCACTCTCTCCCCCTCTCTCTGTCTTGCCCCTACTCACATGTGTGCACTCTCTCTTTCTCTAAAATTTAAAAAAAGTTACCCTTTAGATGGAAGCCATCAAAATCAACCCTGGCTATTACCTTTACTGCCATCAGATGGGGAAAGCTGTTCAAACACTTAATCACCCACAAAAGTTCTTTAATTGCCATGTGTCTCCTCTTCCCTGAACACTGCTCCTTAAAAGTATTGCAACTCATAATTCAAATGCATATTTAACTGGCCTGCTGCCTATGGACTGAGTTTGAGTTTTAACCTTAAAAAAGAAAAATGCTTCTTTTAGATCAGGGACTGGTCACATGTGAAAAGATTATCCCTTTGCTTGTTGGAAATTATGTAATGTTGTGGCTGTAAAATTGGGTCTTAATATCTGGCTGGTGATTAAGTCTGTAATCACCCACTCCGTGCAATGATTTAGGAACTCAGCAAATGAACTGTTGAGGCTTTTCCCTGAGGATAGAAGCTCCACCAGCTGCACTATTTGTAAGGGCAACGAAGAGTTCCTAAACACTGATCTGGCCACGCACTGAGTCTGTCACGATTCATTATATCCTCTTACTATTGCTTTCCAACCTTGATTTTTCTCATGTGACCAGTGACAATGATCATCATCTTACAAATAAGAAAAATGATGGTGCATCTGGGTGGCTCAATCAGTTAAGCATTTGACTCTTGATTTCAGCTCAGATCACGATCCCATAGTTCATGAGATCTAGCCCCAGTTAGGGCTCCAGGCTGATCATGGAGCCTGCTTGGGATTCTCTCTCTCTCCCTCTCTTTCTCTGCCTCTCTCCCCTGCTTGCCCTCTCTCTCTCTCTCTCAAAATAAACCTAAATAAAAAGTGAGGTGTAGACATGTTAAGTAAACTGCTCAAGTCTGCGTAGTTTATAAGTTGTGAAGTTATCATTTGAGCTCAGAGCCATGTAGAAACCCATATGTCTATGTTTCCCAATCTAGAGTGCAGACTCCTGCCCCCTCAGGCCAGTGAGATGTTTAAGAAAATGTGTTCATGTTGCGCTTAGTGATGGGGTCCCTGACATGAAAAACATAAGCACCTCTCTTGCCACTTTGACCATCTTTTAACCAAATGTAACCATGTAGTAACCACATCATTTAAAAATCTGAGTTTGGGTTTGTGAGTATATTCCATCCAAGTGATAACCAAATAATGTCAGGGGAATACCTTACAAATCAGTATTTTACCATGAGTTAAATGTTTGTTTATTTTATTTTTTTGAGAGAGAGGGAGAGAATAAGAGCAAGGGAGGGACAGAGACTGGGGCACAGAGGATCCAAAATGGGGTCTACACTGACAGCAGAGAGCCCAATGTGGGGCTTAAACTCAGGAACCGTGAGTACTTGACCCAAGCCAAAGTTGGATCTTGACTTGAGCCAGTCAGAAGCCTAACCGGCTGAGACATCCAAACACCCCTTTCATGATTTAAATCGGGAAAAGGAGTAAGAAAATGGAGCCACCCAAAGCCGTGCAACCTCAGATAATGAAAGCTGGACCAAAGCTGTCAGGACGACAGGCAGATTGCTGGTGGCCATTTGGCAAAGGTACCCATCTCTGGGTGGATCCGCACGGTAACAGGAAGGCTGCAGCAAAAATGAAATGGTTGCTATTTCCATTCCTAATCCGAGTGAAAATTGACCATTTGAAAGCAGACTTCAATAATGCAGCAATGCTAAGATTACCCCTATCTTTTATTGAATAAAACAACTTTACAGAATGAAACTTCATTAAAATTTGCTATCATGAATTGATTGGTGGCAATTTTGATTAAGTATGTGGTGTGATTAGCTTGAACTAGCCAGAAATGCCTTAAAGGTATTAACATTCATTTGTAAAACACAATTACAAATTAACATTTTCTGTATTATTGAAGTAAAAATACAGAGAGAAATTAAATATAGGCCCAAACTTGAAGCTGTATCATTCAATCGTTAAACCAAACATTAGTAATTTAATGTCATCAAAATAGCACCATGCATCATGTTAAATTAATGTTGTTAATTTGAATTTTATTGATTTTACAGTGTTGTTTTTATATTTAATTTATAAACTTGTTTTGGTTTGACTCGAGAACTGTAAACAAAGGAAATGTTGAATTATATGTTAGTATATATTAAGTAACATTTTCACAAAATAACTGAAGTCAATATTAAGGGTTTACAATAACTTTATTTTGACTTTAAAATGATCCAAAATACTCAAGTTTGAGAGAGATCGCACCGCTTCCCTTAGGAAAACAAACAAACACTGAAATCCCAATTTGAAAGTGAAAGTGAAACACACTGGAGAAAGTTATGGATAAAATATTATATACCACTCCGATATCCTGGTTGGAGATGCTGCATTATTTATTTATATCTGAATAGATTCAGTGACTAAAATAGAATTTATGTTGCTGTTTTTTGTGAAGTATATATACATAAACATATGTGTGCATATATATGTATGTATATGTCTGTACACACACACACACACACACACACACACAAATGCCTAAAGATACGCATGTAAGGATGATCAGCAAAATACTGATAGAGGTTCAGGCGGTGAGATTTTAGTATCTCTTATTTTTCTTTTCATATTTTATGTACTGTTCATTTCTTTCTCAAGGAACATAACTGGAGTTGGGAGGCATGAGGGGAGAGCCATTTTCATTGTGGAAAAATTAAGTCAAATAGTGAAATTCAAAACCAGGACCTATGTTATGCTTACCATGTTCAGATTGTGTCTGCACGTGAACAATGGTTGGAAAAGGACGCTGGCTATTGAAATCAACCGTGGAAGGCTTAGGAGGTGAGAATACTGTGTGATTTTGCTAAGTGAAGGTTTCTGTTCATTTCTCTGCAGTTGTAAAGACAAACACTTATTTCAAAGGCTCTCAGAGCAAGAAGGATCGACAAAGGGAGGGAGGAAAGGATGGTGGACAAACTAAACAGAACCTGGATTCCAGACCAGGCTTCCCAGCTAGGAGTCTAGAGGACATTCCGCAAATCATTTTAATTGATTAAATTATTTATTTCTTAAAACTTCTTAATTTTAGTAAGTCACTTAATCAGTACGTGTTGAATGCCTATGCCACTGTGGATGCAAATACCTGCCCTCATGGAGCTTAGAGTGGGGAGAACGATTAAGAAGCAATCAGTAAGTTGCAGAGCATGTTAGAACCTGGTAAGTGTTCCAGAAAATAAAAGAGCCAGGAAAGCAGCCAGGAATGGAGGTGGAGAGGCCATATAAAAATGTGAAATGAGGTCCTCACTGCTTTTGAGCAAAAGCCAGGGAGTCAGCCAAGTGGCACAGAGGAAGCCCTGGGATATTTGGGAGCACACTTCTGACAGTGGAAAGTAGCCAGTGCAAGGGTCCTGAGGCACGAGTGAGCCTGATGTATCCCAGTATCAGTGAGGAAGCTAATGAGTCAGGAGTGGCGTGAGGGGGCAATAGAAAGACGTGAAACGGGACATCCTGGGTGGTAGAGGACGAATCGTGCAGAGCCTACAGACCAGAGTAAGGACTTTGGTGTTAACTCTGAGAAAATACAGAGTCACAGGTTTAAGCAGATGAGTGGCATGACCCGACAATCCCAGGCCTAGCAGGATCATTCTAGCTGCTGTGTTAAAAATAGACTGGTGAGGGAGGTAGGGTGGGCCCATGGTTATTGCTATAATCTAAGTATATCCGTCAGGGTCACGGCTGAAACAGTGGCACACTAAAGTGGGTAATTTGTGGAACAGTTTAGCAAAGGGACTATTACAAAACAATGGGCAGGATGTCGGAACCCGCAAGGAATGGAGCATTTACTGTCACCACCCCGAGGGCTGAAAAGGTGAGGGGAAAATTATCGTAAAAACCTAGAGTACAGGTTGAGTACAGGATGGAGTGGGCTACTGATGGAGGTCGAACCCTTGGTTGAGGGACATAGCCAGGCTGCCGTGACCCTGCAGGTACCTACAGAAAACACTGTCTCTCTCATTGCTGGCTAATGTTCCCCCACTGACCAAACCCAGTAGGATCTATAGGGCAAGAGAGACCCTCATAGAGTCCAAGCGTTGGCCCACAGGCCAAATCCAGCCCACTGCCTGTTTTTTGTTACGTTTTATTGGAACAGAACCATGCTCCTTCCTTTTCGTATTATCTACAGCTGTTTCCACACCACAGCAGCGCTGCGTATCTGTAACAGAGACCGTTTGGACTGCAAACCTTCAATCTTTACCATCTCGCCCTCTGAAGAAAAGGTTTGTTGATCCCTAACTGCCCACACCAGGTTTTCTCCGGGGAACAAGAGAGAAAGTGTGGTGGATGGTGGATCGGAGGGGGTGAATGGAAGCTCTCTACGCCTTGGACATGAGGTAATGATGGGTGAGACGTGCTTTATGTCCCAGGATACGGTCTATCTTGGTAAATGTTTCAGGAGCAACTGAAGGGCATGTGCACTTTTCTGTTGTTTGGCGAGGTCTTCTATGAATGTCAACTATGTCCGGCTGATTGTCAGCAGAGGAGATAGTGAGGAGCTACTGCATTCAGGAATTATTTTGAAGTTAGACCCCAAAGGATTACAAATGAATTAGATCTGGAGTTTGAGAGAAGGTGAGGAGTCCCGGTGCCTCCAAGAGAGTCAGCCTGAGGAATGGGAAGGGGAGGTGGGGTCCAAAAAGAAAAGAGCTGACGAAGGGACAGGGGTGCGGAGTGCAGTTGGAGATGTGTTACATTTTCGATGCCTGTTAGACAGACATCCCAGAGGAGGTGTCAGGTAGATAGTTTGATACATGAGTCTGCAGTTCAGGAGGGAGGTCAGTGTTGGAGAAATAAATTGGAGAGTCATCAGCATACAGACATTTGAAGTCCTCTGAGACTCCATGAGACCACCAAGGGGGTAAGGGTAGACAGAGGAGATGAAGAGGTTTAAATACTGAATTCTGGGCTATGTTAAGTGTGTCACACATAATAAATCCTCACAAAAATCTCATGATGTAACTCAGTGAGTATACCTAATTTATAGATAAGAAAACCAGTGCTCAGAGGACCTCCGAGTCACATGTCATACTGCCTGAAGTACCTGAATGAGGATTTGAACATGACTCTGAACTGCAGAGTCCATGCCTTTGCTATTCAAATACAAGCCTTCCTATGCTGTTTCCCTGTAAGCTTTTGTGTCACAGCCTCAGGTAGGATCCTCAATCTGAAACCCAGAACTCTTGGGTTTTGTTCCGCTCCAGTATATCCCTTCTGTGAGTCTCTACAGGCTGTTGACAGAGGACTGAGAAAGCAAAAGGAAGCAGAGTTAACAGAAAGAAAGGAGAGGGGGAAAATAGGATGCAAATATTTGGCTAACATAGGATGCTATCTAACTTAAAGCAATAATACTAATTTTTCTAATGTAACTATTAAAATACCTGTAAAGAGTAATTCCAAATGTGTTTGCATGGTCACTGGATGGGTGAGTAGTTTCTTCATTAAGCTAATTCAAAAGCAAAATGAATTTTCATGGAAATGCATAGGTGTGTGTATATGTATATATACAAATGTGTACATATACAAACATGCACACAAATGTCTATATATACACACACTAATACCCCACCCCAAGAGGCACTGAAGAATAACAATCCCCTGTTATACATCAATAAAATAGAGTCAATGGTTGAACAGGTAAGGTTTTTACATTGTGACATCAAAATCAATTTTATATAGTTTGATATAGTTATTCATATATATAGTTTGATAACACTGTGGAAGAGTTGACTTGGAGCCCCCCCCCCCCCCCAGCCTAGCCGGAGTCAATCCATTAAAGACCAGTCTCACACTATAGTAGAGTTTCTGTAGGGAAACTCTGCTGACTGAGCCCCTCTGGCAGGAATGTAAACTGGTGTGTTTAGGGCTCCTTTCTGATCGCTTTGCACCAGTATTCTTTCCATCAATATGGGCCCATTGCAGTGAAAGACAGTTGGCCAGCCCCACTCAGCCACTTCAGCTATTAAGACACCTGAAGGAGCGCCTGGGTGACTCAGTTGGTTGAGCATCCAACTTCGGCTCAGGTCATGATCTCACTGTTCGGTTCGTGGGTTGGAGCCCTGCATTGGGCTCTGTGCTGACAGCTCAGAGCCTGGAGCCTGCTTCCAATACTGTGTCTCCCT
The DNA here is from genome assembly GCF_006229205.1 of Suricata suricatta. Classification (NCBI taxonomy): domain Eukaryota; kingdom Metazoa; phylum Chordata; class Mammalia; order Carnivora; family Herpestidae; genus Suricata; species Suricata suricatta. The sequence continues at coordinate 31,167,764 of NC_043700.1, read as the reverse complement.
CTCTCTCTCTGACCATCCCCCACTAATGCTCTGTCTCTCTCTGTCTCAAAAATAAATTTAAAAAATTGAAAAAAAAAAAAGACACCTGAAGCTTTCCTCCTCGGGGTCATCAATGCACAGCCACCAAGCCTGGGCTGGAGACAGGGAGCGGCTGTGCGCTCACCTGGGCCCCGCCAGCCTGGCTGCGTATGGAGAAAAGTCAACGGAACTGCTCCTGGGCCAGCTGCTTGGGCCGGTGTTGAAAAATGTTGAATAATCAAATTGCCCATTTCTGCTCAATTGCTCTAATTTATTATGTGGGCATTCGGAATGCAAATGAAAACGACCTATCATGCCAGTCCATGTCACTCTACTTTATGATCTTATTAAAATCTCCGTGTCTCTTAGCCCGGTGACAATGAGTAGAGATGGGGACAGCTGTCCTCATGCCTCCAGTGCGTTTCACGGACCCGCCCTGTCACCACTAACGGCTGAATGATTTAGGCCAAATGAGCCGCCTTGGAGTGATATTTTTATACCCGTGACAGGATTATATAACTTCGAGAAAAGCCATTAGCAAATACAAAGGAATAAGCAGGAGGGGGAAGCAGGTGACAAATGGGCAAGTAAATCTTTGGATTTGACTCTTCATAATAAAATGCCCTTCACATTTAGATTTAATGAGCTGGTTATCTCACCAAAAGGGAAGGGAAGCCCGAGCTTCTCGGCTTTCCTCAAGATGGACCCAATTACAAAGGGGAGACGCGACAGACGACAGATGACCGGAGCTCGCTGGTGCATGGTGACATTGCAGCCCGAAAGCCACCCCATGGGAACAATTAGTGGCCCTTAGATCTCCTGACAAGGACCAGGAAGGGAACCCAGGAGATCCTGTGCATGACCCAGATATGACATAGAGTTAATGAATTGTTAGTGATTTAGGCTTTTAGCGGTCTGTCAGTTCTTTGTAGCCTCTTCATTTAAATGGAAATAACACTGTTTTGTTAGCACCATATGGTGGGAACTGTAGGACAAAGCGGTCGCCTAAAAACATACCGCTGAGGGGCCCAGAGATTCTGGGAAGAGCCAAACCAAACTTCTCCATTGCAATAGTTCAGTTTCATATGAACTGTGAAAAACAGAGCATGTGAAAGCCTCTAGAAAAAAGGGTATCACTACCATTTTCCATTCAGGAAATACATGCATTTGGTTTCTTCTTGGATATGATTTATTTGTAAGAGAAAAATAATATACTTGACATTTATGTGCATATATTATCACTTCTCAGAGTTCTCTGAGCCTTTTAGTTGTAAAGCAAACAGTCTTTGTTTTATTTATTTCTTAATGTTTGTTTAATTTTATTTATTTATTCATTTATTTATTTATTTATTGGGAGAGAGCACGGGTGGGGAAGGGCAGAGAGAGAGGGAGACAGTGGATCTGAAGTGGGTTCTGTACTGATAGCACAGAGCCCAGTGTGGGCTCAAGCACATAAACTGTGAGATCATGACCTGAGCTGAAGTCCTGTGCTCGACCCACTGACCCACCCAGGTGCCCCTAGCCTTTGTTTTAAATGAGGCTCATATATAAAGCTGTGCCATTTTTGTTATAGACCATATACATATAACATACATATACATTATTTACGTGTCTATAGATATATGTAACCATACAAAACTTCTTAATGCCCACCAAGGTCACCACCTTATAGGTCCTCAGTCAGACCCCATAGTCATCAGACTATCCAGAATATCAATAATCTTCTGTTGAATAGCAAGAGTTCATTGTATTTCTCCAGGTATTCAAAGAGAGCTTTAAGCAAGACGTGGTTTGTTTTTCATTTATTTGGGCCCTGGACTTTGCTTTTCTTGCCACCCCAGCATCTCCCAGTGCTTGTCCAGTTGATGCCACCTACATCTGCTCAAAATGGCTTGTACTAATAGTACTTTCTGTCCCCAGACCCCTGCAGCACATATACCCCCTTTTCACAGGTCTCTGGGTTTCTCTACCCATCTCCTTACTCTTGGGAATTCCTACCTGACCTTAAGACACCTGATGTGCATGTCTCTCTCTGTTTCTGTCTCTCTCTTGCTTGTAAGGAAATTCCTTCCTCCTTGATTTTTAGAATCACAAAATTTACTGAGGAGATGGTGGGATGGTTATAGCAGTAAGGCATGTCCCAACACAGGTTCCTGCCATCACCTCCAAAGAATGCAGTCAATTCACGTTTACCAGCCAACTCTCTCCTACCAAGGGAGCTGTTCCCTTTGTGGTGCTGAATTAGGATACATTCATACATAGCCTCGGTGCACATGGAAATACTCTTCCCTCCACTTTATGCCCTATTATTGGACTGGACTCATTCCTTCTTTATGCTGATATTTTTTCTCAAAGTCTGATAGTCTCTCCCTGCAATCTGGTTTCTATCAGGCTCTATTCAGTTCCTCATAATACCTGTACTACTCTGAATCCCTATTGTGGTTTAGGGTTTACGTTCTTACCCATTGGCTGCCTCAATTCCAGGCAAATCATTGAATATGACTATTCTTAAGGGTGGGGATTAATAAAATGATTTCTTAACCTCACATTGTTCCATATACTAGATTGAGCTGCATTTAGCTGAAACTACTACCAGATGGGAGAAGGATGAGAAGAAAAGCAAATGAAAGAAACCAAGTAATCTGGAACTAGCTAGCCCTGACATTAACTGATTTATCTGGACATTCAGTAAATGATACATTAAGATCCAAGCTACACAAGGGGAAACAAATATTAGCTGCATGCTGTTAAACCTCAGCCTAATGATCATGTCAATATTGCCCATGGAGAAATTGCATTCTCAAACTTGTCAAATGTAACCAAAAATGTGAATAAGGAAAATACTGGTTTTTTATTCTATACATCACCTACAGTTCAAACTGTTTAATCTGTCTGAAGGTATCTTTGTGGATGCCAGCAAAGCAAAACTGTTTTCATGTTAGACTCTTTTGATTATTTTATTCTACTCACTCACTATTGGAAACAACGTTGCTGTAAAAGGAAAAAGGTGGATACAGCATAGTTTCTTACTCAGCAGGCCCAAATAAGACCCCATAGTCTATTTCAGTTCTCTCGGTGGCTTTCTGTGTGTAGATTGCATGTGTGTGTGTGTGTGTGTGCACACATGTGTGTAAGGAGTATGTGTATGCTAATCAATCTTGCCGTTCTCCTGTGAAGAAAAATCTTCAAAGAGAGATTAGACTAATAGTTGTGGCCTTTAAAGGCAAGACCCATTTTTTTGGTATTCCAGGGGATGATAGAATAGACATCTCAAACCTATCTTACTACCTCAAACCTAACTTATGCTCTCTCCTTTGGTGCTTTAACAAACATAAAGAATCCTATGGCAGAGGTGGGCAGCGTAAGTCTGTGAAATAAGAAGAGCTTCTTTACTATTGCTGTCTTTCTCTTTATTAGCCTTTCAATGCCCACCCCTCTCTTTCTCTTTGCCATCAGAAAAAAGATATGCCTATCTGGTCACACTACCATGTTGGTTACTCTGGTAATCAACCTCCTTCTGGTAAACATGCACATTTTCACAGAAGATCATCAGGATAACCTAATAGCAAAAAGAAGGAAATAAATTGTTGAAAGTAAAATCCAAAATATCAATAAAGACAGTGGGGTAGATATTTAAAGGGGAATAGAGAAGTACATGCTGTCATTCTTCCTCTCCCAATGTTGATATGCTGCGTGGAAAAAAAAGAGAACTCATAGACTGTGAGTTTAGCTTTATTCAGAGAAATTTTCCAGTTTGGGTAAGAAGCTTAGAGAGAAGCCATGGCATATATCCTAAAACTATACAAAAGAAAAAAAAATTGAGGCAAATGTAAACTCCAAGGAAAACAAATGGTACAAGAAGACAGTATAATATATTGCCCCACTTGGCTCAACTATAAACACTGAATATTTATTCAATAAGCAAGTTGGAAGGATAGAGCAATAAAAGTTATTGGAAATTGTAGTGTAAGAGTTAAATCTTCATCTTTTATCAAGAAAAAATTTAAATGTGTGGTGCCTGGGTTGCTTAGTTAAGCATTCAACTTCGGCTCAGGCCATGATCTCACAGTCTGTGAGTTTGAGCTCCACAGCAGGCTCTGTGCTGACAGTTTGGAGCCTCGAACCTGCTTCGATTCTATGTCTCCCTTTCTCTCGGCCCCTTCCATGTTCACATACTCTCTGTGAGCTGTGAGGACTGTATTTTCCTTGTCTGTCTCTCTTTAAGATTGAGGAAACTTCCCCCCAAATCTCTCAGCAGGGCCTCACCTCATATTACAGTGTCTAGAGCTGGTTAGACACCCATCCTTATGTTGATAAAGAAATTAGATAATGTGACTAACTTGGAGTAATTAGAAATTAACCCTGACTCATATGATGAATGGAAGAAGAACCACCCAAACACAACAGTGCTCTGCCAGTAAGGATGATCAGAACTGAGTTAGTTGGGTGGTCAACCAAAAGTGCCTGTAGTCACACAAAACAATTTTAATAAGATCTATCCTCTATTGCTTTGCTTTTCACTTTTGTTTTAAATCAGTGAACGAATATAAAAGGCTTAGGAGTTAAGACACGTTTGAGATCTTATAAATGTGAGCAAATCAGGACTTGATGTTTATGGGATTTAGGTTTATACTCATGATGAAGGAAAAGTGTCTCATAAATAATACTGATATGACTACATCTTTAACCACGTGTTACTGACTTTTACTTAGATTTTACAAAAGAATATGCTTTCATTCCTTGTTATGTATTGGTTCTTAGTATTTAGAGTTAAACAGTCACAGGAATCTGACAACAACTAACATTAGTTCACCAACAGCTTGAAGTATGTAAAGAACTTTAAACTATACATTTGTGATATGTACCAAGAGGGGGCTTGACTCTGACAAATGACACACTTCCAGATAATGCTTTGCTAGAAACCGTATTTCCTAATGGACTAGGCCTGTTCAATATAGCTGTGCATGCAATGCATTGCTTGGCTTGTGGACATCATATAAGCCTAGACTATGCAGTATATAACTCATGTGGGTGTCCTCAGTAGCTCATATGAGAGACTCAGATATAACCAGTTAGTGTTAACTTGAAGATATGCTTAACAGTTACCTGATGCAAGGTATATTTTTGATAACAGGCTCAAGTTTGGGTTGCTCCAATCTTGGAAGTTCAAGACCTATACCTTGATTCCATAAATTAATAGCTGTTAATTGAGTAAATTAGATACTCTAATCTCCAGTTTTCTTATCTGTAAAATGAGAAAAGAAATAATAGTAACCCCAAATGTACAGAGCTATTGTGAGGATTGAATTGTATAATTAATGTATCATAATTTTAGCACATAATTATAGTCAAATAAATGCTCACCATTTATTATACGACTCTTACCTCAGTGTTGCTTTCAAGATTAGGTGAAAGAATGTATACGCGGTGTTCAAGAAACTTCAGGGAAAGAACATCAGTACCACTGCTGAACTATCTAGAGGGGCTTAATTAACAACTGTTATGATGTGAATGATTGAGCCTGGTGTTGGGCAACCCAATGACCTCACATGGGAATGTCCAATGCCTTCTAGATATTATTATTGTTATTAATAATGCCTGAACCTTCCTATCCAAGGCCAAATGAGTGATCTGTCCCTACTCTTTATGCACAGAGTGTTTGGACTACATATTGCTATTAACTTTTTCAAGAAGGCTCTGAGATTTTTCCAGCGTTATTAGGATATAATGGACATTTAACACTGTATACATTTAAGGTATACAATATAAAGATTTTATATATATATATAGCAAGTATATACATATTTATACATATATACACATTCATGTATATATATATATCAAAATGATTACTATAATAGGTTTAGTTAATATCCACATGTCACATAGTTACAATTTTTTCTTGTGATGAGAACTTAAGAAAATGTGATATATATATATGATACACACACATGCACACACAATACAGACACATATGCACACACATACTCACACAGTGGAATACTATACTATTTAGCCATTAGAAAGAAGGAATCCTACTGTTTGTGACAATATGGATAGACACTGAAAGGCATTATGCTAAGTGAAAGAAGTCATATGGAGAAAGACAAACTTTGTTTTACTTCACTTATATGTATAATCTAAAAAATCAAACTCAGAAAGATATTAGATTTGTGGTTGCCCATAGAGGGCATGGGTGGGGGATGGGAGAATTGGGTGAAGGTGGTCAAAAGATACAAACTTTCAAAGATATATAAAATTCTGAGGATATATAATATATAACATGTTCATTTTATTATTTATTTTTTCATAATATTCCTTTGAAATAATTTCTTCTTAGAATGGAGAGAAGGGTACATGATAGAATTGCTCCTAAGGCTACTACTCTAGTGACAATTAAAGAGATAGCATGACAGGCTCTTGGCAGGGTCTTGTGAACCTAGGCTCCCAGTACATCCCAGCATTTGGTGGGCTTCCATGGCTCTGAGCTCATCCTGTGGCTCCAAAATCCTAATAAGCTCTTATAAACCTAAGATCCAAATGGTCACCTAAAAAACCCAGGACCCTGGCAAGGCTCAGCAGGAGGATGACCATCATGGACCCATGTTTTGACCCACCACAGCACCTGGCCACCCCAAAATCAAAATGGCCCCAATAGACCCAACATCAACCTGGTCCCCAAAACCTCAGGTTACAGGCTAGACCTAGACCTAGGTAGTTCCACAAAGGCCCCATCTTCCAGGTTAACTTCTGTGAAGCCAGACTCCTTGCCCATCCCCCTACTGGACCAGTCTCTTCAACTCACATACCAGGTTTACCCCCATAGATTCCAGTTTCTGGCTGGCCCTACAGAACATAGCATCCAGATCTCCCCCACAGACCCAGATCTCAGGTCCATCACCACAGACTCAAGAGCCAGGCCTGCCTCATTGAACACAGGGTTCAAGACTGCCCGACAGACCCAGGTACTAGCCTGGCTCCACATACCCATATACCAGATCTTCCCAGGCAGCAGATCTACCTGCTACAGCTCGCCCACAGACACCTCCAGATGGCCCACACAAAATCACTGACAGGGCTCACTGGTGAAGGTCTTTCTCTGCTGAAGCCAGTCTGTAAAGACTGGAAAGGGTACCTATTTCCTCAGACCACAAGGATCAAGAAAATATGACTCTGCCAAAGGAATTTAATGAAACTCCCATGACTGAAACTAAAAGAATGAAGAACTATGTATTGTCTAAGGAATAATTCAGGATAATCCTCTTAAAGAAATTCAATGAAATACAAGAAAATGCAAATGAACAACTAAAGAAAATTAGGAAAGATTGCATAAACAAAACAAGAAATTCAACAAAGGAGTAGAAACTCTTATTTAAAAAAAACCTAGAAATCTTAGATTTGAGGAATACAATGACTGAATTGGAGAATTCAATGAAGTCTTCAACAACTGACTTCAAGAGAGTGAGAAACTGTTAGTGAATTATACTAGTTTATAGTTTATATATAGTTTAATGACATATAGAATATATAAGTCACTTGAAATCATCCAGAGGAGCAAAAGGAAGAAAAAAAGGAAAAGTGTGAAGAAAGACTATATGAATTATAAGATACCAGTAAAAGAAACAATCTATGAATTATTGTAGTCCCAGAAAGAGAGGAGAGGGAGAGAGGAGAAAAGAGCTTATGTAAAGGAATAATAGCTAAAAGCTCCCCAAATCTGGGAAGACGATTTCCAAGTTCATGATTTTAATAGGTCACCTCAAACTTTCAAGTCAAAACAATTTCCCCCAAGATACAACAGTCTAAAATAAAAGAAAACAAGAGAATTTTTAAAGTAACAAGAGGCAAAATGTTTTCTCACATATTAAGGAAATCCCTATTGAACTATCAGTAGATTTCTCAGCAGAAATCTTGCCGGCCAAGAGAACGTGGGATGATATATTCAAAATGCTGAAAGAAAAAAAAATCCCACCAACCAAGAATATTTTATTTGGTAAAGTTATCTTTCAGGAATAAAGGGAAGATGGAGACTTTCCCAAAGAAACAAAAGCTGAGAGATTTCATAAGAAATACTGTAAGAAGTTCTTCAAGCTAAAATGAAAGAATGCTAATTAGTAGCAGGTATAAAAATATACAATACATTGATAAAACTAAATTTATAGTCAGATTCAGAATATTCTAATACTGTAGTATAGTATGTGCTAATCACTTAACTCTAGTATAAAGATTTAAAATCAAAAGTATTGGAGAACCTGGGTGACTCAGTCATTAAGCATCCACTCTTGATTTCAACTCAGGTCATGATCTCATAATTTGCGGGTTTGAACCCACATCAGGCTCTGCACTGACAGTGTGAGGCCTGCTTGGGATTCTCTCTCTCTCCCACTTTCTGCCCCCCCCCCCATTTGTGTGCACATGCATGCTCACTCTCTCTCCAAATAAATAAATTAAAAAATAAATAAAAACAAAAATAAAAAGCAAAAGTATGAATAACAGGGGCACCTGGGTGGTTCAGTAAGTTAAGTGTCTGACTTCAGGTCAGGTTATGGCCTCATGGTTTTTGAGTTCCAGCCCTGAATCCAGCTCTCTGCTATCAGTGCAGAGCCAACTTCAGATCCTCTGTCTCCCTCTCTCTCAGCCCCTCCCCAACTAGCGTGCAAGCTCTCTCTCAAAAAGATTTTTTTAAAAAGTACTAATAATAACTACAGCTATAATAATTTATTAATGGATACACAATATAAGAAGAACTGAGTTATGTTATCAAAAACAAAATATGGGAAGGGGTAGATTATAATATTAGTGTTTTGTATGCAATCAAGGTGAAACGATTATCAGTATAAATGAGTAAAAAAGGAACAAGAGAACTAGACAACAGCCAAAAACCAGTAAGAAGGAAATACTAAGTCCTTACCTATCAGTGATTACTCTAAATGTAAATGTTTTCCAATCAGAAAACATTATAGTGGCTGGATGGCTGAAAAGACAAGACCCAACTATATACTACCTATAATCAACTCACTTCACCTATAATCGACACACATAGGCTCCTAGAAACATGCAACCCACCAAAACTGAATCATAAAGAAATAGAAAATTTACATAGACCAATAATGAGTAGGGAGATTTAAACATTAATCTAGAACTTTCCAACAAAGGCCAGGATCAAACTGTTTCATTGTGAATTCTACCAATTTTTTACCCAATTGCCAAAACTTTTCAATCCTTCCAAAAGATCGCAAAGAAGGGAATACTTCAAAACTTATTTTTCCCCAAAGTTATTCTTTTTCCATTTGCTAACAAGAATAACAATCAGGAGCAACAAAGTAAGATCCATCATCTGAATTTCAAGAAAAATTATAATTGCTATTGAAGATTTAATACTTCAAAATAAAGGTCAGTGTTCTGAAAATTAGGCTTTGATGTTTCAACAGGGAAATTTTTATTTCTCTATTACTTTTTAATTAAAGCATAATTGACACACTATGTTACATTAATTTCAGGTGTACAACATTGTGATTGGACAACTCTATGCATTATGAGATGCTTACCATAAGTGCAGCTACTATCTGTCACCATACAACAAAATTACAATACAATTGACTATATTCCCTAATATATATAATGGGAGAACATATATGTAAACCATCTATCTGATAAGAAGCTAATATTCAAAATATTTAAGAAACTCATACAACTCAATAGCAATGATGATGATGATGATGATGGTGATGATGATGATAATCTGTTTAAAACATGGACAGATGACTTTAACAGACATTTTCCCAGAGAAGACATACAGATGGCCAACAGATGCATGAAAAAATGCTCACCATCATTTATCATCATGGAAATACAAATCAAAACCACATGAGATATCACCTCACATGTGTTATAATGGCCATCATCAAAAATACAAGACTTCACAAGTGCTGGCAAAAATGTGGAGGAAAGGGAACCCTTATTCTTACAGTTGGTAAGAATGTAAAGCACTGCAACCACTGTGGGAAACAGTGTGGAGATGACTCAAGAAATTAGGGGTACCTGGCTGGCTCAGTCGGTGGAACGTGTGATTCTTGATCTGAGGGTTGTAAGTTCAAGCCCCATGCTGGGTGTAGAGAATACTCAAAAACAAAATCTTTTTAAAAAATTAAAAATAGAATTACCATTGGATTCAGCATCCTACTCCTGGTTATATCCTAAGGAAATGAAATCACTACCTTGGTAAGGTATCTTCATTCTTATGTTCATTGTAGCATCACATATATAAGTGTTCGTCATTAGATGAATGGATAAAGAAAATGCGATTATATATTTATATGAAATATTAGGCAACTAGAAGAAGGAAATCCTTCCTTTTAGCAGGACCTTGATAGCATATGCCAAGAGAAATAAGTTGAATATCAAAAGACAAATACGTAAGTTCTCACCTTTATGTAGACTTTAGAAAAGGTGACTGATGGAAATAGTAGAATGATGGTTGCCAGGGCCTGGGGGTGGGGAGATGGTAAGGTACTGGGCAAAGGATACAAACTTCTAGTAAAAAATGGGTAAGTTCTAGGGATATAATTTACAGCATGGTGAATATAATTAATAGTACTATACTATATACTTGAAAGTGGTTGAGAGATATTTTTAAAAATTTTATTTATTTATTTATTTTTGAGAGAGAGACAGACAGAGCATGAGTGGGGGAGGGAGAGAAAGAGAGAGAGACAGAGAATCTGAAGCAAGCTCCAGGCTCTGAGCTGTCAGCACAGAGCCCAACATGAGGCTCGAACTCACAGACCGTGAGATCATGACCTGAGCTAAAGTCAGATGTTTAACTGACTGAGCCACCCAGGCACCCTTGTTGTTGAGAGAAATCTTAAGTATTATCACCATACATGTATGAACACACACACACACACACACACACACACACAAACATAATTATGTGAGTATCAAAGTACTAACTGACCATATTGTAAGAATCATTTCACAATACATGTGTGTATCAAGTCATCAAGTTGTACATGTTAAACTTATCTAAGTTATATGTTAACATTATCTTAATAATGCTGAGGAAAAAGCAATAATGCACACTTAATGAAAAAAATTAGAGAATATTGAAGAGTATCAGGAAGTATATTAAAAGCATTAAAAATCCCACTGCCCAGAGATGACACCATTAATGGTATTAGCATATCGAGGAATTTCCTTTCTGGTCATTTAACCTTGGGTATACAGTAAAATTGGAATGATAATTAGTGAGCAGTTTTTGTTTTTTCCTTAACATCATGAATAATTTTCAAGTCATTCCTGTCTGTGGCAATATAGTTTAAAGACAGCGAGAGCCTGATGGAATGAATCATCCAAATATAAAGCTTTAAATGGAGGACAGCCAAGAAATTCACCTCATTGTACTCCACCTCATTCAGTATCAATATTAATAGCAAAAACAATGTGGGTAATGCCCTACTTATCAGGAAATCAGATTTCAGGCATCATCAACCATCTGTAAAAGAAGAATGACATTTTTTTTAGTAGAGAGGAATCTAAGCACAATGTACTCTGTAAATGATTCTGTTTTATGAGGTCTATAGGAATACTCCTTTCATTATCAGATATTATATATACTGCATCTCTTTTAACAAACAGAAATTATTTCTGTGTGTATTATATGGTTGTGTTAATGTCTTTGATTCTCTGTTGAATGTTCTTTCCCTCTTAGTTGTCTGTTATGTCAATGATAATGGTGATACCAATGATGTATCTAAATGTTTTAATAGTTTCTGATATATCACAGGCATTTCATAAAGTTTAATTTTTTTTATACACCATCATAGTACTTCCAGCTGTGCTCAGCAGCCCATCTAATCTCAGGTCACCTTTGAATATATTGTTAATATTAAGTCCTTAAAGCAGTCCCCAGGCAAGGTGGGTTTCTTGATATTTCACGTATGCTGACCGAGAAGTTGAGGCACTAGAAACTTTAGATTTTACAAGATTACGTGGGTGATGGGGTACCCCCTGGCTATGACAAGAATCCAGGTTCTTTGGCCTCTAGCTACAGGATCCTGCTTGAAACAATTATGGTCTCCGTAAACAATGGAAGATCTAGAACAAACTCTTTAGAGACATAGCCCTAATTTGACCCCCAAATGATGTTCAATTCTATATTATTAAGAACATAATTCCGTTAGAAAGCTCTGCCTTTACATCATGGATGGAATATGACCTTATATTATACTTAGAGGGCCAGCAAGCAGGGGCCTAGATAACCACAATCTAATTCCTGGGCCTATTAATAACAACCACTAAAAGTTATGGAGGATTTGCTACATGCCAAGTCACTGTGCTAGGCACATTTTCTTATTCAGTCTTTAACTAAATCAAACCTCACTGACATATGCACTATTATTTTCCCCAAATCACAGAAGAGACATATGGCTTTTAGAAAGGTTAAATAACTCGCCCCAAGTCAGACAGCTAGTAAATGGGATGAAATGGGAAGTCAGATCCAGGTTTTTCCAATTCCAAACCTCAGAGACTTGGAACACTAGTTTCTAGTTCTCTCTACCTATTTCCATGAACAGCCTCTCCCAAGAAAAATGCTGTTTAGTCTAAAATTTTCTGCTAAACTTTCTGAGCTTAGTCTTGATTCTCTGCTTGGCTGAGGCAATCATCTAATCTTCATGGGCTTGGCTCTACAAAACCTGAAGAAAACACAGTTCACAGTTCAGATGTTTTCAGGAGACCAGCTACCTCCAAACTCACTCTCTAGAGTTTCAATACTTCTTCATTTACATTAACTTTACTCTAGACAAATCTAGTCCTGTGGTTACTAAGGTAAAATGGGAATTTCCTTACTTTACTCCTTGTGATATTATACTTTATAATAAGTGTCTAACCTTGTTTCTGGTGTAGGACTCCTAAAACCTTTGGAATTTCCAGTGATGAGAGAGGTAAAGGAATCTTTTGTCATGTTAATAAGGAAGCTATTGGAAAGCACCTGAGGGCTGCCAGTGGAGCCAAACCGGTGATTAAAGGATTGGAATTTTTAGTCCCACCTCTGACCTCAGGGGAGGGGAAAAGGGCTTGAGGTATTCAATCACCAATGATTTAACCTGTCACAGCTCTGTAACCAAAGCTTCCATGAACCCAAAAGTACGGGGGTCAGAGAGCTTTCGAGTTGATGAAGATAGGGCGGCTGAGGAAGAAGAGTGGCTGCATGGAAAAATCATGGAAACTCACCCTATGCATCTTTTCCAACTGGCTGTTTTTTCTTTTCTTTTCTTTTCTTTTCTTTTCTTTTCTTTTCTTTTCTTTTCTTTTCTTTTCTTTTCTTCCTTTCCTTCCTCCTCCTCCTCCTCCTCCTCCTCCTCCTCCTCCTCCTCCTCCTTCTTCTTTCTTTCTTTTTCTTTCTTTTTCTTTCTTTCTTTCTTTCTTTCTTTTTTTCTTTCTTTCTTTCTTTCCTTCTTCCTTTCTTCCTTTCTTCCTTTCTTTCCTTTCTTTCCTTTCTTCTTTCTTTCCTTTCTTTCCACAGTATTTGTTAATTTATTTATCAAGAGAAGCTACTCCATTACCCAGTATTCAGGTTTCTAAGTTCAGGAGCACAAATCAGGAATGAACTTCCATGGAATTCAAACCAAAGAAAGTCTTTATCTCCCAAATCACTCTGCACTCTGAAAGATACCAGCCCTCTTCATCTCCTCAAAATCTTTCATGGAATCACAATTTCTGTAGAAATCTGCATATGCCTTCTTTCTTGGTTCAGCCACAGCAATCTTTAAGAAAGCTGCAATCCCCAGGGACACAGCAAACGCTCCAACAACATGAAATCATGGACGCTTGGCCAGAAGGCCTCATCTCTGAGGTTTTGTCAGAGCACCTAAGTCTCCTAAATGCCAACCTCAAACCCAACGTCCTTCCTAACTGATACTCCATCTGGCTATTTCTGAAGAAAGTTGGTAAGTAAAATATTTCTTTGAGTTCTGTAAGCTGTTCTAGCAAAGTAACTGTAGCAAAAGAGGGGTTGTGGGAACCTCCTATCTATAGCCAGTGCGTCGGACAGAAACACAGGTGACAATTACAACTTGCAGTTGACATTTATAGAGGAGGGCCACAGTCCTCTGGGACTGAGCCCTGAACTTTTGGGGTCTGATGGTATCTCTCAATAATGTCAGAAGTTAAATTGTAAGATACCCACCGACACTGGAGAGTTGTTTGGTGGTGTGGGGAGAAATTGAACTTGGTGTCAGAATTGAGTATATGGCATTTTGTGTAGTTTGCATCTTACGTATTTTGAGTATTCTTCTATATATTATTGTTGGCTTAATATTGGGCTCCTTAGTGTTGGGCTCCTTCTCATTTTGCTTAGCTGGTTTGTATTACTGGGTTTTGCCTACCATGCTGCAGACAGTATTCAATACTTTACAAATACTTTGTTTCCCTGTACCCCCAGCTTCCTTTAGCCTTCTATATTTAATAATTAAAGCAATAATCGTCATCCTGTCATAAGAATTTCCAGGGATGAGAGGGTCACATTTAAAGAAACTCCGTGTATATAATTTTCCCTTTAAGATAGGAGCTCTAGCCTGAATCTTATTAACAATTTAATGCTGCTGATTGTAAAGCAGATCAGAAAACTTAAATAAGCTCGGGAGGGTTATGGCTAAATTACATTATTAACCTTACCTGGGCAAAGACCAGGATGAAGGTCCTTACCCTGAGAGGCTGTTTGAGGAACAGTGGGGTTGAGAGAAGTCAACATAAAAGTAGAACAACAGAAAGTCCAGGCAACTGTCCTTACAGCCAAGATCTGCTCCCCTAGAAGTAAGGAAGAGGATGGATTGCCTCTCTCCAGAGACATTTCCTTCCAGCCATCAGAGAAGTTATATGAAGCCATTTTTATCACTTGACCAATTCTTGCAAATATCTCATAAAATATTTTCGCAAATATCATAAAATTGGATGTGATGGAAAGCAGACTCCGAATCTCTATTATGGATAGTCTAGTATCAGATTAGTAGAAATTAATCTTTTTTCCTATTTAGCAGCAATCCATTCTTAACTAAGTATATGGATATCTTAAGCAACTACATACAGAATCAGAGAAGAACTGGACTGAAAGAGTTAAGAGAGAGCTCCATTTTGCCCCACTTTACTCAGTTTTTCTGATTGACCTGAATTAGAACTGTCCATGATTTTAGGTCTATAGGTCTTCATGATTTCTTCTAGCTATCTGCAAAGTGAGCAGCAGGAATTTGGAGGATGTCCTAATGGTCCACTGGCATCTGGCACAGTCTTAAAGATCTAGTTTCTACAGAATACTTCCCAAAAGTCTTTGGGAGAAGCAGTAACACAGGTTGCTAATGGAAATACCTTGCTGGAGGGAAGCTAAACTCCCAACTTGTGGTTAGTTTCCCCCACTTTGTTTAAAATGAATGGCCAAGCACTTTCAAATGCATTTTCCACTTCCTGATTCCCAACTTTCTGCTAGACAAAACATTCAATGGTGTATTCAAGACTGTATTTGCAGTGAGCAATAATATTACTAGGAAAATGACTTTAATATAAAAAATCATTGTTGGCAACAAAGGAAATTTAAAAGTGAAACAACACTGACAAATGTTTTTACCATGTGGGTATTAGGAACTGATGTGGGCATAGTCTCCCAAAGTAAAAGTTAAAGGACTGGAAGGGAACTAAAGCCAGAATTTAGAGTAAACTGATAAAAAGTAAACATGATACACTCTGACCACTTTCCTCTTGCTCCCCTTCCCATCCCAACCCTAAACAGTGTGACTGCTTCCAACTCAAGTTTCTAAAGTATAAATAATTCTAACTTTTTTCAGTCACCAACCCAAATCCCTACCCATTTCCCAAAGCTTTACTCAAGGCCACTTTCCCTATGAATCCTCTTTCCCCTAATTCCCTTGTTCTGAGTCCTGTGTTCTACACCTTTACCTTTTGTTTTGGTTACTTATTATTCATCATAAGAGTTTCCAACTCCTTTGTTTACATTTCATGGATGCCAATCATGAATCCCCAACTAAATGGCATACTTCTTGAGAGCAAGAACCATATCGTACATTTCCTTTGTATTTCTCAAGGAACCTAGCCCCGGTGGGAAGGATATCGTGGATTGTATTGAATGATCTAATTCCTGTATAGCTCATGTTTCTTGATCAAACTATCCTGAGCATTCACCTTCTAGGCTTTGAAATACTTTTTTTTTTTAAGTTCAGAACAGAGAGATGTTTGATGTATGATGAGATCCTTGGTTGTTTGTGTTTCTGGTAGGCAATTTATCTTTCTTGCTGCTACTGTAGCTCTGACCTGTCTCAGCTCCCACAGCCTGAAGTAATGTTACATCATTGATCTGACTTGGATTGAATCTTTTTTATCAGAAAAGACATCTACGTGTGGTATATTTTCAATCAGGTTTAATACACATAACAAACCCTAAGAACACAATGTGGCTTGAGGATAGTTATAATTTTAATTGCATTTGCAAAGGTTTGCTTGGTACTGAAGGTGGTGAGAGAATTATAAAACTTTACAGAAACAACAATCTCATGGTTAACCATTGGCCTCCTGCTGGTTTCTGCTCCACTCAGTTGTGATTTTTTAAGTGCACTGACATGATAAAGCTTCTTTTATTTTTTTATCCCTTCTGCAGTTTAAAGTGAACAAGTGCATGTTGGGGGCATTCTACTTTATTTAGGCACTTATTCTTTCCTTCTACCATGGATTGACTTTGTCATGGAAATCCTTTTGTTTTTATGAAAATGTCCCATTGTCTAGTTGTATAGTAGTTTGTTTCTGCCTTTATTACAGTAAAATACATGTAAAAATGTTAAACTCTTAAATGGTATGTCTAAGCTTACCCTGAAAAATATGTGTTTTCTTCTCTACACCATTCACTCCTAATTCTTACTCCCCTGAGGAAAGCCCTTTCAATTTTTGGCTTTTATTTCATATTTACTTCTGTATTGGTAAATACAATTTCTATACTACTTTATTGAATTTTCTATAAGTTTTATGTATTTTCCATAGAATACCTAGTAGTGAGGATAAGAACCTAGTTTTCTTAAATACTTAAACTGCACTCACATACATACATACACAAAGACACACAACACAACCACATTCACTCATAAATATCCTAATCTTTCAATGTAGTTATTTATTCTCTTCTTCCAAAGAAGTTATAACACATTTTTTATTAAATTACTATTATGTGTTCATATTATCAAGACTAGGAAATAGTCATTCACAGCTGATCCATGTAGTACATGACCATCACATTTTCTGGTAAAATATCAAGTACTTCCTGGTGGCACTTATGACCACATTTTATTTATTTATTTATTCATTCACTTATTTATTTATGAGAGCATGAGTGGGGGAGGGGCAGAGAAAGAGGGGGATAGAGGATCCAAAGCAGGTTCTGTGCCGACAGCAGAGGGCAAATGAGGGGCTCAAATTCACCAACTGCAATATCATGACCTGAGCCAAAGTTAGATGTTTAATCCACTGAGCCACCCAGGCACCCCATGACCACATTTTAATTTTGCTTAGTGTGATCTCTGTATCACTCACAAACCTATGTCCAGAGAGTCTAACAGTTTTGAAGACATCACCTGAATATATTCAAACATAGCACGTGTTCTATTTTATTTTCTTGCTGGACATCCTGCTCACAGAACCCAGATACCTCCTGCTCCCATTTTGATTGGTTACCCTCTAAGCTTGAAGCACAGCAGCCATCTCAGAACCCATCATCCTGGGAATCCATTTTGCTTCTCTTTTGTTTTGCATCTCCATTTCCTGGGTTCCGGATTTTTCTCTTCCGAGTTTTCTCCCTTGTTTTCATGTGCATATCTTCCTGAAGTTCCCTAAGAAAAGAAAATGTTGAGACCTTTCCTGTTTCAAAAGGCCTTTTTTGTGTCCCCCTAAGTTAGTGATAGCTTGGTTAGGTATAAAATTCCAGATTGCAAAACATTTCCCTTTGAATAGAGAAGACCAATGGTAACCTTGTTCATGTTCTTTTGTCTTTTTTACTCTAGAAACATTTAAGAATTTCTGTTTGGGGTGTTGTGAAATTTTAAAGTAATGTGTCTCATTGTGGATCTTTTATTTTCTTTCATTCTGTCTTTCACAAGCATTCTCAACAAATGTCATGCCTTGCCATTTGAATTTTGTTTTGTTTTTTGGGGGACAATTTCTTTTAAATGTTAAAAGAATTTAACATTTTAAAAAAATGTTCTATTTTGTTTCTTGAATTGCTATTACATGAATACTAATTTCCAAGTTTAATTATTTAATTTGTTTATGTTTTCTCACCTAACTTTCATGTCCTTCGTCTAGGTTTAGTAGTTTTTCTCAACCATTAGGTTGAAAATAGTTATTTCTATTAAATTATTTTATTTAAGTTTATTTATTTTGAAAAAGGGAGACAGTGCTTGAGCAGGGGAGGGGCAGAGAGAAAGAGAGAGAGAGACAATCCCAAGCAGGCTCCACACTGTCAGCATGGGGCCTAACTGGGCTCAATTCTATAAATTGTGAGATCATGACCTGAGCCAAAATCCAGAGTCAGACGCTTAGCCAAGTGAGTCACACATATGCCCCTCTATGGAATTATTTAAAATTTTGTTGCCCTATTTTTGGTTCTCCAAGCTCTTTGTAGTTTTCAGATAGTTTTATAAATAGATTATTTCCGTGTTTTCTACTTGTATCTCTTATCCCTCTAAGCATATTAAGCACAGATATTTTTATTGTTTTGTATTTAATTTTTGAGCCTTATATTGTCTTTATTTTCCTCAGTTATTTTATTCTCTTTAAATTTTGATATCCTTTCAGCTTCTTGAGGCTGTCTTCAAATGTCTGGTTCTCATTGGCCTTCTATTATTTTAAAATGAGGAACATAAACATACTCCTATTCAAATACTCTGTGAATGGGCAGGGCTTGTCAACTGATAAGCTTCATGGTTGGGAAATTATGTTGACCCTGCTTCTCCTGTTTGAGGACATCCAAACTTCCAATGTTCTCCCTCGGGGGTGTTTATTTCCTCACAGAAGAATCCACCAATTTCCTGCATGAGCGGTACAAGCATTATCTGAGACAAGAGGTGTGGGAAGGGTGTACCATGGTCTCACTGTTCAACGTATCCATTGTCACTCTCACTGTCCTACACATGGCACGCATTCTTTTCTGTAGCTGTACCTGAACTCCTTTCTGTACAGCTTGTTTCATTCAGCTTCTTCAAGTTAAAGAACTCTGTGGTCTGCACAGGGCAGCCTCCTGTTACGAGGGGGGAAGTATCTGGGAGTCTCTCTGCAATTGTTAAAGTCTATTTCACAGGATTATTTATTTATTTATTTATTTATTTATTTATTTATTTCCACAGGATTATTTAAAATGAATCCTGCTTGCTGAGTGACTCTGTATCTCCAGCTTCACCATTTGGCTGCTACTTATCCCAACTTAAAACAGCCCTGGGCACACATTAGGCACTCAATAAATATTTGTGGAACTAATGAATGACTTATCATTTGACTCTGGATGCTGAGCATTGTTAATGTTTTACTATAGACTCCTAACCTCAGGTCTGTAGTTCAGCCTACTCAGATTCTTTAATCACACTCCTCTACCCAGATTAATTTCTCCCCACTGCTATTTGATTCTGTTCCACTCTTCCTGTCTTTGTGGGTTGAAGGACTGTTTATTTATTTATTTTTTTTGCCAGTTTCATTCCTTTGTGCCATTTTTGTAAGCAGCAGAGATGGAAGAAATGAAGACTTAATGTGTCACAGAGCTACATGAAAGATTTTCTGCTTTAATTTTGTCATAATTACACATATTTTAAATGAAAATTTTCAAGCATCAAGAAAAGACAGGTATAAAAAAACAAAAGAAAAAATGTATCCACACCTGCTTCAAAAAGGCTTCTCATTTTAGTCCTCTTTGCTTCAGATTCATCTTTGTCTTAGTCTCTATCCCTGTCCCTGTCATGCTCTATCACTTGTGTGCTCACTCTATCTTCTCCCATTTTTAAAGAACCAAATATTTGAGATGAATGAGTAAATCTTCTCTTAACTTTCTGCACTTTTTTTTTCTTCCCTTCACTCCTTAAAGGTAGCTACTTCATTTGATATATCTTGTTTCTATCCATGTGGATATCTTGATGTCCAGGTATATAGCCCCAAATAATTTATGGTTTTATTTTACATGTTTGAAATTCTATGTAAATAGTGTCATGTTAAACATTATACATATTCATGATGTATACATGTTGATGTATTCACTTAACAGCTGTCAGGCATTACAAGCATATATTCTGCATCTTTTACTTCTTTCTATTTTAGATTAAAATCTATCATGGAACACAAATTGGATCTATAAAGCTCAATGCATACTACCATTACAAAGAGGCAGCATAATTTTAATTTTTAGGTATATTTATTAAGTAAGAGTGGGAGAAGGGCAGAGAGGGAATCCCAAGCAGGCTCCATGCTGTGAGCACAGAGCTCAAACTCACAAACCATGAGATCATGACCTGTGCCGAAACCAAGAGTCGGACCTCAAGTGACTGAGCCACCCAAACGCCCCAAGTAGCGTACATTTTAAAAACCTGAATTCAAATCTAGAGTCTTTCATTTGCTAGCTGTGTAATTTAGGGCAAGTTATATAACCTCTCAGGCCTTGATATCATCATTTATAAGATTTAAATACCAGTAGTTCACACCTTATTGTTTTATTTAGTATGTAGATTTCCACACAGTATATGACAACAATAAACAGTCAAATAATGTTTCTATTATATAATGGCAACAACTGACTTAGGATCTTTGAACTGGTAGTTCAACGATTTTAGGGTGTTCAGGTTTGCTTTACAAAATCCCCTCCAAGTAGTATTCTGGCCTCTGTATGAATACCTTCAGTGACTTGAAATTCTTAGAGTTCATCCTCATTATGCTCACTGTAAGGAATAATTAAAAAAGAAGTCTCCCTTGTACTTTCTGCAGAATTGGTCCTGGTTCTACCACTTGGGACTGAGGAAGGCAAATCTAATCCCTCTTCCATATGACAGACTTTCAAATATTTGAAGACAAATATCAAGGCCCCCTGAGTCTAATTATATTGAAAATGAAAAAAAATAGAAAAGAAAAGGAGGGGAATTGGTATATGGCAGTGATGGATGAAACCTCACCTATTGAGACAAATAGGTAAAAACAGAGAGAAATACCTTAGAAATTCCCTGTCCCCTGGTTCCTGGAAAATAACTTCCCTTTGTAAAGAATCATGTAAGTGCTATTGAAATTTTTTGTTACTACCTTTTGGGGATCTGCTTGATGGTATTAACGTAAGTGCTACCAAATAGACTGGGAAATAATCTTTACACATATCTTATAAAGATAGTCTTTATTGTAATCTATTATACTTTAAGCCTGAAATGGATAATAATAGAAAGGAATGCCCTCATTTTACAAGGCAATAATGTGGGGTCTGAGCAGTCAAACTTTATTGTGAGCCAGACTACAGAGTACTTTTTCCAAAAGAAGCTGTCTGCCAAGTGTAGAACCACTAACTTGAGCTGGGATTGGCTACAGAGTTTTGTTAACTAACACAGTTGTGCCTCCTACTTCCCTAATGAAGTTTCTGATTTTTACTCCAGGTATTGTGTTCAACACACACACACACACACACACACACACACACACACACCTACCTATACCCTTATCATTATAGCTTCACCTGAAATCACTTTCTAAAACTGCCCACTTAGATAAAAAATACTAATACATGAAGACATCTTTTTCCCCAAACCTCAGCAGATTCTCAACCTGCAGTCATTTTTGAGATGTCAATGAATCTAATAGTGTTCTTTGGGCAAATTCATCCTGAAGGTAATGGGAGGCTAGGGCAGAGGCTGGCAAACTATCACCGTTGGGCCAACCCCAGGCTGCTACTTGCTTATCTGAGATAAGAAGTCTTACAATTTTTAAATGTTTGAAAAAAATCAAGAGTGATGTTATATAACACATAAAATTATATGGAAAGCAAATTTCAGTGTCTATAAGTAAAGTTTAATTGCAACCCAGCCCCACTTATTAGTTTATTTATGGTCTACAGCTGCTCTCTTGTTATAGTGGCAGAGTTGGATAGTTTGAGTGGAGACCTAGTAGCCCCTAGTGTTTACACTCTCCCCTTACCAAAACAGTTTCTCATCCCTAAACTAGGGAATGAAGATCTGGTTAGTGGGAGGAACAAAGAATCTCAATTTGAAGGGAAAGAGACAAGAGTCTTAGTGATGTCTTGGGATGGAAGAACTTCTCCAAAACTGAGAAAATTGTCAATAAAGAGAGTGTAGGCACTGTGTGTATGTTTCAGTGAAAGGTATGGATCAAAATGACCAGAAGCTTTTAAGATTCTTTAAAAGCTCATCCCAGATTTGAACAGCTCTGTGAAAATTGTGCTTCCTGTAAGGGGGTAAAAAAAAAAAAAATCTTGTAATTTCTGCAGAAATGGTCCTAGTTCTTTCACTTAGGACCAGGCAGAACTAGTGTAATCTGTCTTCCATATGACAGATTTTCAAATATTTGAAGATAATATCAAGTCCCCTGGAGTCTAATTATATTGAAAATGGGGGGGAAACAGGAAAGAAAGAGAGGCATTGGTACATGCCAGTGATGGATGAAGCCTCACACATCAAAACAGACTCTTTTCACTCCTTCCCCCTCCTCCCTCACAGGCTCACCATTTTCTAGTAACTATGAAAAACAGTTCTCAAACAAGCTCAGGATTGGCAATTGTTTAGATTTTGACAAGGATGGACATGATCTAGGAGAGGCCATGCAACTTCTGTCTTCCCCTAGTGGCTTCAGATGTTGAATTACTGATGTTGGTGGCAAAGTGGAGAAACAGACCTGCCAACTCTTGGGGTAATGGGAGGGGGGGAAATCACAAAACAAAGCACAGAAGTGACTTGGAACGTTGTTGAGAGATGCTGCACAAATAAGTCTCCCAGGAGATTTTTCAAGACACATTGAGTCTTGTCAAGAACAACTTGTCAAAGACTTGAACACAGACAAAAGGAAGTACTGCGTGTCTCTTCAGTGAAGTGTTGGGTGTTGTCGAGTTGGCTATCTGGGGACTGTTAGATTTCACAAGGGTGTAGCTTTGACCTCTGTTGACTTTCTTACATCACAAGTTTCTAGGGGGAGAAGTTAAACTATAGAAAGCTGAAAGTAATGCAAATGCATTTTGTTCAGATACAACTGTGTTATACACTGTAGAGAAGATAACCACAACGAGTATGTATTTTTATACTACAAGATATTAATATATAAGTTAATACTACAAAATTGGCCAAAATCCTATAGGGCATTTATTATTGCCTGATAAAACGTTAATTGTTTTTTGCATCTATTAGCATTTTCCTTTCAGAATTCCCATGCATATGTACATGTATGTGTGTACATATGTATATATGTGCTCTTCAAATTCTCCTTTGAAATAATATTAACCAGTTTCTTCATTAATCAGTTAAGTATATCTTTGAAGTATGTTCATTTTGTATTTTCATGTTTTTAATTGTTTAAAACATTTTATTTTAACAATATAAAGAATTATATCAATACATTGACTACAAAAATAATCTTTCAGATATATGAATAGGTTCCTTTCCAAAGCACTTTTTTTTTAATGTATTCATTTCTTCTGATTATGCCAGGAAGAATGGAAACCTCAGGAAGGTGCTGCTAACATGTCTCGACCAAATCTAGTGTCTTCTGATGATTTCCAATCTGTCAGAGCTGCTGACCTCTCCTTAAAACAGAAGCACTGGGCTCCCAGAAGCCTGTGTGAGCGTCTGATGGGAAGCCCATGCATGAGGTCACCCTTACAGACCCCAGAAGCCTTAGCTAGTAGAATCATTTAACTGTGATGCCTGGGTGATTCGAAACCCCTGCATTCTGCCCTTGAATTAAGACTTTCTGTTCTACATACAGTGTGGCTAAAAACAAAAACAAAACTTTGTTTATTTGTTTTAGAGAAATCGCATTCCAGAAGACATGGTTTAAATTCTGCCACCAATTAGCTTTGTAATTTTATCCTAAGTGCTGCATTTCCCTTCTATTTCTTTTTTGTTTGAATAAGCATATAATTACCTACCTCACAGGACTTTGAAGAAAGTTTCTAGACACAAAACAGATAATGTCTAAATGTATGAGTAAATGGGTAAACCTAATGAACTTTAATCAATTCCTTAATTAATTTATTGTTTTAATATCTACTCTTACCACATCCTTCATTCCTGCCAAGGTGACCACCAGAGGATGTCCGATGGACCATGATCCTTATAAGGAGTTGTATATCTGACCCATTTCCCACTTTTCCAACTTGGGAAACCCTTCCCTGGTGCTTTCAGTCATCACCAAAATGCCTTACATTATTCAATATGCCAAGGTTCCATATTTTAGGGGTCAGGACACACCCTAAAATATGGCACCTTGGCATATTGAATAACTTAAGCTGAAGGAGTCTGAGAAAATGGCAGAAACAGGAAATCACCTTGACCTCTCCTCTCCCACTTCTTCCCTGAAGGCAGGAGCTACATGTCCCATGAGGGAGGTGTCCTCCCTGTATCAGGAGGAAGAAGACATCTTTCTCACCAGAGACAGGGAATGTAGGGCTCTATAAACAGGCCCTGTTACTTCTTCACCATTTATTTCCTGAACCCAAATCCCTTTGTCTTGTCAATTCTCCACCAATTTATTGTTTCCTTGTCTAAAATGTATAAAAGTTTCCTGCTCTGGTCACTTCATTGACTTGTGAAGGCTCCCCTGTACATGTGAAAATTCAATAGAAAGTGCATGCTTTTCACCCATTCATGTGTTTTGTGTCAGATTAAATTTCTTATTAAGGTTTTTTTATTTTTAACAGAGAGACAGAGTGTGAGTAGGGAAGGGTCAGAGAGAGAGGGAGACACAGAATCCGAAGCAGGCTCCAGGCTCTGAGCTGTCCGCACAGAGCCCGATGTGGGCCTTGAACTCCTGAATCATGAGATCATGACCGGAGCGAAAGTCAAATGCTTAACCGACTAAGCCACCCAGGCATCCCTGTGTCAGTTTAATTGTTGGGCCCAGCCAGGGACCCAATGAGAGTCGAGGAGAATTTTTCCTCTCTGAAAATCAGGTCCCTGAACATTTCCTCCTTTTTCTTGCTCTTAGTGAAGCCTGGCTCTTAAACTACTTCCTCTGTGATCTTTTAAGTGATTGCTATTTTCTTGCCTATCCTTTCCATACCACCACAAGTGGGGAGAAGTTCTTTTTCCTTCTCATGGCCATTTCCAGACCATCTCTCTCTTCTCCCTACTATTTTCCAAGGTTTGATACTCTTATTTTGAGATCGCATTCTCTCTCCTGGTTGTAAGAATCTACTGATGCCCAAATCAATTCCTGTTATTCACTAAAGCGTTAGCTTCTGACTCACTGTCATTCTATTCGACACACTGCCATTTAAATTTTGGGATTTTTGAGTATACATATAGATGATTCTTCTACCACCCTTCTTTAATTCCTTGAATTTTGATTCTCCAATGATTTTATCTTTGATCCTGGCTCAGTTGCTTACTGGGACCTATCAACATCTTTGAAATGGGTGGTTCTCAGCTGTCACTGCTCTGTAGATCTTTGGAAATGTCTGGAGAGGTTTTTGGGCTGTCATAGTTGGTAGGAACTATTGGCATTTTGTAGGTACAGATCAGGGACACCACTGAATATTGTGCAAAGCGCAGAACAGCCCTTTGCTAAAAAATTATCCAGCTCCAAATGTCCCTAGTCCCAGTCTTGGTAAGATTTTGCCTGACAACCATATTTAAAAATACAACCCATATCACATTCCCAGAAACTCCATTCTTCTTTCCTTTGTCTAATTTACTCTATACCTTTCTTATTTAGTTTTTACTCTCTGTCTTCCTTTAGAAGAATGAAATATCTGTGAGTGGGATAGTTTTTGTTCACTGCCCTATTCCCTTTGCTCAGAGTGCTTCACCCAAAGGAGACCATAACTATTATTATTTTTTTAAATAAATGAAACACCTGGGTAAAGTGTTGAGTCAGAAGAAGGCACACTTAAAGGATAAGTTGTTTCTGTTTTTGTTAAGAATGATAAAAATGAAATGATAATTTGGTCCCCTAAAAGCCAGAAGTGTTAACTCCTAATCTCTTTTGGTGATGATGAATCTGTAGTTGACCTAAGCATTTATATAATCTTTCACTTTTGATATTGTCAAGAATAAACTCCTATTGATGAACTTCCTCAAAAGATGTGGATGTTCTGAGCTCAGATGCTGGGAGAAGACCATCTCTATTTCTCTGGGTACCCTACCCAAATTTTTCAAGTGAGAGATCCCAGGAGATGAACAGATCTGTGTCACTTAAAATTTTTTACCTGCACATCTAGCAATTCAGTCTAATATATTGACCCATAATATTTTCTTTTGGCTGCAGACAGATATAGGAAGTAGGACAGGATATGCATGATGCCGATTTTACAGCTGAAGAAATTGAAACTCAAAAAGTAAAATGAATTGTCTGAGACTTTGTCTGTAGGCATGACAGCTAAGATTAGAGCCTTCATTAGTTAATGCCTTCTTAACCTACTCTGGGCTCTTTCTATTCATCTTTCTGGTAATGGGACACCTAACACTCACCCCTTTAAAAGGAAGGATATGTTGGATTTTTCTCTGAGCCTACAGAAAGCAAAGTTTTTTGATATAAGTATTTTAATTATAAAGCTGCCTCCAGGCCTTAAAGTAGTCTTTATAAGGTGGAGTAAGATATTTACAACTCCTTCTTGTCGGTTTTAACCGTGCATTTTTAATTATCGAGGAACAT
Organism: Suricata suricatta; assembly: GCF_006229205.1. Lineage (NCBI taxonomy): Eukaryota > Metazoa > Chordata > Mammalia > Carnivora > Herpestidae > Suricata > Suricata suricatta. The sequence continues at coordinate 31,140,860 of NC_043700.1, read as the reverse complement.
GGTTCAATCAAGCATTCATAGCCAAGAACTAAAATGTGAAAAAGGTTGCCACAAGCTTAGCATATGCTCAGAAATGAGAAATTTTGCAAAGTGCAAAGAAATGGGTTGGTAGATGAGAAAAAAAAAGTTGAAGAAAATCTAGACTGAATTAATTTAGGATAGAGGACCCGCTTTATCTTTTCTATATCTTTGGGAATGTAAATCCCAAAATGTTAACTGTGAGATATTACTGCATGCTCATCAAGTAGGAGTAAGTGATAAATATTTGGAAAATGTTGTAGACATTGTAGCCTTGGCTGAGTGATTAAAAATTCCTATTAGCATAATTCTTTTTTTTTTTGCATTCCTATTAAAAAATGTGAGTAATAATAGTACTTCATATGGCTGCCATGGGATTATGTGGGTGAATCCATTCAAGGTGCTTAGTTTAGCAGATTGAAAGCATTCAAAAAGTATTGACTACCTTTATTATGTAAAAACCTTTGAGAATTCTTACAGTATAGAAGGCCTTGTGAATGTGATTGAATCAGCATTTCCCAAACATGGATAACCATAATTATCAGTACCTATTAACATAGCCTAGACATTTGGAAAATGCTATTGTGGAAGATCCAGGGGCTCATAAGGACTAGAAGCATGAAAAGCAATATGGTAGCCTCTCCTGAGTAACATACTTAGGAATCTATCTCTCAGTATTCTTACTTGAATGCTTTTCCTCCTTTATTTTTGTCTGACAAATTCTTACTCCTTTCTGAGGGAGAAATTGAAACCGTGACCCAAATTCTCCATATTCCTGCATCCATACCTTTTAAAGCACTGATTTTTGCAACAATTCCCATCAACAGTTGGATGCTATTTCTCTGTCTTGAATGAGCTGATCTTATAGGTTATGTTGGCCAACAGAATTTCACAGAAATGATGGTATTCCATGACTATTCTTCAAGACACTCTACATGCTCTCTTCCTCTGCCTTTACCTAAAATCCAGCCTAACCTATTCCATGTTCCTTCCCCTCCTACAACACAACCTGGTTTAACCTGTCTATTTTTCCTTAACAATCTGTGCTCACCTCTTTCATAGCACTTGTTCGATGGTATGATAACCTTTGATACAGAGAGCGTAAGCTTTGTGAAGATTGAGTCGATGTTTTTTATTTATGAATTCCATTTATGGAGTAGAGGATCTGGTGTATAGAGCCTAATAATGCCAAGTAACTCTTTAATTTGTGTATACTTTTATGAGTTTAAGGCTTGTGTTGTCTGAAAACCAGAAAATGTGTCATCTCATTAATGGAACATCTATTTTATGCAAAATTATTATTTTAAACAAAATGTTACTGGTCTTATTGATAGATTATTTTATTTTTATTTTATTTATTTTATTTTGAATTTTAAGTGAGAGGGAGCAAGTGTGTGAGAGAGAGAGAGAAGAGAGAGAATCCCATGAGGGGCAGAGAGAGAGGCAGACATACAGACAGAGACAAAAAAAGCAGGACTCACCTGGGACTCGTGTTTTACCTGAAGTGGGACTTGCACTCACCAACTGTGAGATAATGACCCAGCTGAAGTCAAATGCTTAACAACGAAGCCACCCAGGTGCCCTGATACATTTTAAATATGTATTTACCCCATCATCTGACTCCAATTCTTTCTTTCCTAAAATCATTTTATGTAGATGGATATAGTGGACATTTTTAGAGTATTTTTAAGCTTAATGTATTAAGGATTAATCTTTATGTTTGAAAAAAGAATCATTTCACTTATTTCAGGGGTTGTAAGACTTTTTTTTACCTTAAGTAACTTTGAGCTAATAAGCAGAAAGATGACAGTTGAGTACATCTGTGGTCCTGTTGTCACTTTACAATGTTTATATAACAAACAATCTAGAATACCTCTGCTCAGAAGCAGGACCAGCCAGAAATAGCTAGAGATGTGTTTACTCATTAAACTATTTATTGAACATTGATTTTGTACCCAGCGAGCTTGATTGGGTTACCTCCTTTCAAAGGTAGTTTCTTGGTCAAAGTCATGTGTCCAGAGAATGGCTGACTCAGGATTACTATGTAGCATGTGTTGATCTCAAATACATTTTGCTAACTACTATGCATACTACCTTTCTAAAATAATGTAAAAGTGAACACTCATTAGTTGCTTACTAAGTACCATAAAGGACTTTGCATGTATCTTTTTCCCCCCACTTAATCTTCACACTTTGAAAAAAATCTAAAATTCTGCTATCATCCCTATATTATGAAGTAGAAACAGTAAGTATTTTGTCTGATATTAAGTGCTGACAGAGGCAGGCAGGATTTGAACCCAGGATTTGTTATGTAGTCAATCTAAATAAATATTTTTGAAAGAATAAGTAACCCCTATCAAAATAAGTTTGATCAAATTCTAACATGTTGACTTATAGAGAACAAACATTAGCCCAAAGTAGCTCCATCCACTCCTAGGTAGACAAAATATTTTTTAGATAAAACTCAAAGAAGGTTTAGAGCAGTTATTATAGGCTCAAGCTGATAGGTTCCATTTTTATCAAAATGAGGTAGTTTTATCTGAATCTCTCTGCTGGCCAGAGCATTCTTCCTGCTGACCAACTCAGATTGGATTTATTTGCTTTGTTAAAATAGTTCTAGGAACACCTGGGTGGCTCAGTTGGCTAAACATATGACTTTAGCTCAGGTAATGATCTCACGATTTGTGAGGTCAAGCCTGCATTGGGCTCTGGGCTGACAGCTCAGAGCCTGGAGCCTGTCTCAGATTCTGTCTCTCTCTCTCTCTTTCGCTGCTTCTCCTCCACTCACTCACTGTCTGTCTCTCAAAAATGAATAAATGTTTAAAAAAATAGTTCTAGGGGCACTGGGTGGCTCAGTTGGTTGTCTGTCTTTTGATTTAAGCTCAGGTCATAATCTCACAGTTCATGGGATCGAGCCCCACTTCAGGATCTGTGCTGAGCAATGAAGCCTGCTTAAGATTCTCACTCTTTCTATTTCTCTCTCTCACTCTGCCCCTCTTCCCTGATTGTGCATTCTTTCTCTCCTTCTCTCTAAAACAACAATGTAAATAAATAAACAAGCAGGCAAATAAATAGGTCTGAAATTTTTGACTTGGTTCTGCCTAATTCTACTGATTTACCTAGTTAATGAAAACTAATTCTTCTACAAGTAATTTAAATATATTTTAATTAGCTTCAAAGCATTGGAACCACTCATAGCCACTTTGTGGGTATTCCTGCCCATCCCTACTAGTCCTGTACGATGATCTATGAAAAGAATGACATGGTCCAAAATGTTTGGAAAATGTTGCATATACTCCTCTTTTAGAGACCCATTGTTTATGTCAGCATCATCATATATCTAATGTTTTTCAGAAATCTAGAGATTACGGTTTCATTTTATACTATAGTTTTTTCCAAACTTAATTTAAGGGGTGAGGGTACAAAACCCGTTATCTTACTATGGAAATTGTAGTTTGTTTAAAGATGAATTTCAGGGGTGCCTGAATGGCTCAATCAGTTAAGCATTCAATTTTGGCTCAGGTCATGATCTCATGGTTTGTGGGTTCCAGGCCCACGTTGGGCTCTCTGCTGTCAGCACAGAGCCTGCTTGGGATCCTCTGCCCACCCCTCTTCTTCTGCCCCTGCTCTGCTCATGTGTACTCTCTCTCTTTAAAAAAAAAAAAAAAATAGACATATGGTATCTGTCTTTCTCTAACTGACTTATTTCACTTAGCATAATACCCTCCATTTCCATCCACATGGGAGGAAGGCAAACCAGAAGAGACTCTTAAATACAGAGAACAAACTGAGGGTTGATGTGGGGGTGGGGGAGAGGGGAAAGTGGGTGATGAGCATTGAGGGACGGCTCTTGTTTGGATGAGCAGTGGGTGTTGTAGAGAAGCCAAATTGACAATAAATTATATTAAATGGAAAAAAACCCCAAAAACATTTAAATATGAATTTTGGAAATTTTGGAATTTTGACCTTCTTTTAATTTATAACTCTCTACCTTAAATAGCTCAGAAACCATCTTTGAGTATATCCTACTGTTTAAAATGGGTCTGACTCTGGCTCTAAGTAGTTAAGATTAAATTCCTGAGAACACTCAGCATTTTTAAAACAATTTAAACAGATTCAGGGAAGCTGTATTTGAAATGTGCAACACTTACTTTTGTAACATTTTTTTCCCATGGAGAGGCAGAAAATTTCTATACTGTCTGTAAAAAAATAACCCAAGCATTTTGAGGACTGAGGTGAATGAATGATACCCCTACCATGGTAGGATTGGGATTCTCTCCCAGTTTGTAAAACTATAACCTAAGGGTCCTTGTGTGTATGTGCATGGTGGGTGGGTTGACAAAGGTAGAAGATAATCTCATCTTTGTTACTAGTAGCCTCGTGGTGTCTCATTCTTGAGGCCAGGAGAAATCAGGTTCAATATGTTAACAAGTATTTGGAAATTGTCCTTGATGTAGAGGGGACTCCATTCCTGCTAGGATGTGACAGGAGGGGTACAGAGGGGTTCCTCATTGGCATTTCAAATTTCCACTCATAGAGTATCCTAAAATGTCAATAAAAGACTCTTTATTCATAAATAACTGATATGCAGTAATTTACGTCTGTACATTGATCTTGAAAAGTCTGAAACCATCCAGTTTTTTTTTTTTTTTGCAAACTCTACATAAAACATCCAAACGGTCCATTTAGTTCAGTACAATATAACACAGCTGTTTGGCATTACCAAATATATATGTATATATATTTATAGATATGTACATGTGCTGAAAAAGAAGCCAGTGCAGCCTTTTCTAAGAAGTCCATCCAAGTATTTACTGTACAACATTCAGAATTTACATTGATAATACAAGGCACAGAAAGTGTGGTATGAAGCCAAGGCCATGCTTTATTCAAACTCTCCTCTGGCTTGCTCACTCCTTCAGCTTCATGTCAAATTAAGTGTTCATTTTGGGGTTTTTTTTGGTTTTGAACACATCAAATAAAAGTTGAAAGTGGTATGCGTTTGAAATATGAATCACTTGAAACCCTACCCCCATCCCACGAACCTTCCCAAACAAAACAGGACAAAATGAAATCTGCTTTTAAATTCTTCCATACAGAAATGGTGGTAAACAGTGACTCATATTTTTTGAGTTTGGGTTTGAAGAAGCCAATTATCCTCTCACTGCTTATATTTGCAATATATCTAGGTCGACATATACTGTATTGCGTGTACCAATTAGAAACAATTGTGAAAAATGGGAAATCTTAAGATCCATCTTGATTCCAATTTAGGAAAGGACAGAATTTTTTTCCTGCCTAGAAAATCCCCATACTGAATTTTTTTTCATCTTCTTGAGACATGTTGAATGGGAAGGGCCTTCATAATTTAGCCTGGACTGTAGAGAATGTTTCTGATTGAAATATTTTATCTAACTCTAATGAGGCTTAGACAAAAGCCTCTTGGTAAGGGATGATCCTCCTTCAGACAGCATCAGAGCTTGCTAATGAGGAATGTTGGAATTATTAGAGCTCTTTCTGATTGTACTGTCTGTGTCAGTAATGGGAGTGATAAGGCAAGATATTCTCCTTACAAACTCCCTTATGATATTCTCTTCTCATGATTCAATAGAACCATAGTTAAATCTCTATATTCCAAATCCAGTTAATTTTAAGGGACTTGTAGAATTTATCTAATTTTGGAATTTGTATGGAAGTAATGCTTGCAACAGTGAAATACTCTTGGGGGTTAAGAAAGATTTGAGGCAAAAGGACATTTTTTGTTGTAATCATGCCTTTTGTAAAAGTACTTGAGACACATTTCCACTCATGCAAAGAGTTACCTTATGAAATTTAGTGATCAATTTTATAATTCAAGGATATACCTTTTTGGAAAAGAGGATGTATCCTCTGCTGAACTTAAAGGTGGGGAGGACGTTGTTAAGTTCAGTCCTAAACATGAAGCTTACTGCCTTTTTTAATCTTTGGGTTCAGATGGAGGGTGGGCACTAAGACATGCAGTTCACCGGCACCGTCTTAGGCCCACCTCATAAGGACATTCCGAATCCATGATCTTCACAGCAAAAGGCAAAAGCAAAGTAGCTGCTTCAAAAACCACAATGATTCTATGTGAGTTAAATTTCCTACTTCAGATCACAGTACTACACACTAGTGACTAATAGCCAGGTCTGATTTCCATCCCCTTCTATCTTTTGAAAAAACACAGCACACAGATCGCCATTTCGATTTTTGCTGACGACCCTGGAGGGGGTGTGAGGAGTCCGTGGTAGACACTGGCTCTCCTAGAACTGCGTTTGCAAAAAACACCACATGCTGTCAATACAGCCAAACAGCTTTATAACTGCAGCTTTTGAAAGAGTGTGGAAAGTAAAAACACAAAATATGTAACACATCTAAGATTAGCAACATTTTCACTTTGTGACATTTGACAAAATACATTTTTGCTTGTAGTTCAGGAAAATTCTATGCAGACAAAACAGTGGAAGCTGCGGAAAGGGTGGCCGTTCAGCTTTTGGCTAAAGCATCGATTTTTCAAATACAGCGCTATGGTAACTAACACTGAAGGGCTCACAGAATTTCGTCACTATCTGTAGGACAACATTTTGCTCTCCCATTTGCTGTGGATGTGACCCCTAGTCCGGTCAATGGGAGGTACCAGGATTCAGAACTCTGCAATGTTTCATGAGGAAAAGTAATGGAAATGGGCCACACGATGGCCCACAGAAGCACGTTTCTCAGCAAATTCAGGTTCCTGTGACTTTCACAGGTCTGGAACAAAGACCTCTGAGGGAACTGTACCTTCAACACATCTGATAGTTACTATTCTACACCTTTGCCGAAGGACTAAGAAATCGCAGCGAAAATGGCAAAAAGGAAAAACAAGCACATTAAAAGATTTTTATAACATTTGAAAGTCACAAATCAATTTGCCAGAAGTTTGGCAAGTGGATAATAGTATCCAAAACCAATTATAGATGGTCCCCAACTCATGGCGGTTTGACTAACAGCCTTCTGACTTTACGCTGGTATGAAAGTGATAGGCATTCAGTAGAACTGTATGAGAAACTTTGACTTTGGATTTTCTCCCAGACTAGCTATGTGCAGGAGGTCTGTCTGTCTGTCTGTCTGTCTGTCTCTGTCTTGTGATGTTTGGGCATTGGGCATACAGCCCCCCTCCACCACACCATCACGGGGGTGAACAATCAATACACCAGTAACCATTCTGTTGTTCACTTTCAGTACAGTATTCAGTTAATTACATGAGATTTTCAACACTTTAATATAAACTAGACTTTGTCTTAGATGATTTTGCCCAACTGTAGGCTAAGGCTAATGGAAGCGGTCTGAGCACATTTAAGTTAGGCTAGGCTAAGCGATGGTGTTCAGCACGTTAGGCGTATTAAGTGTTTTATCGACTTACAGTGGGTTTATGGGGACATAACCCTATCGTAAGTTGAGGAAGATCTGTACACCATTTTAATATTCTGTCTTATCAGTTGCAATGTGGAGAATTTTTGTCAAGGAAAATAGTTGCAATAAATCCAGAACTTTTTAATCCAAGAAGAACCTGGTTTTAGTCATCTGACTTAATAACCCCTCTCAAAGTCACCTGAAAGAAAAATGTAGGGACCATGGCAAAGGATAACACCTGCAGCTGGAGATAAAAATAATAAAAAAGGAGAAAAATTTCCCCTCTTTAAAGAGAATTGTGTCAATTCCTATTCATCTCTTACAAAAAGGCCAATAAAATTTTTGTGGGAGTTCATCTGAGTTTTATGAGACTTTCTGTACTGGTAAATGAAGTTTGCATTTAAATCCATAGAGTGAGCTTCCTTTTGGCTTAAAGGATTTTAATGTAAACCAGTAAGACTGCATAAGCAATGTTGTAAAAACTGTAAATTAACTTTATGATGCAGCAGTAGGTTGCAGCTGTGAAGTGCGCCATTTTGGTAACGTAATTTGATGTCCTCTTTAAAGCATGACCGTTAGACTTAAATGCCTTTGAGAACTGACAGATTTGGCATTAAGCGGGATATTCTGTGGAAATTTTAAGTAACCTACCAGGTACCAAAGCTCTTTTTTAATTTCTTGGTTCATTTTGCACTGTGACAATCACACATCTGAGGTAAGTACTTGTATTGACCAATGACTCTCTTCCTAGAGGGGCATTTGTGTTGTGACAGGAAGATGTTAAAATAGAATAAGGGTTTAGGTCACAGTGAGTAACCACAAGTTCAAGTGCCAGTTAAGTCTATCTGGTCTGCAATTTTCAGTCCTCCTGACATACCTACTTTTGCCTCCCCTACCCTACACTGTGTCTGTGAACCTCATGAACATGGGTTCTCTTTGGAGTTCTATTGTGAAATACCAAACAATCCTGACATGTGATGGCCACATAATTTCATACATTTCTGTAAAAATCCTAGGCAGAATTCTAGCAGAAATAAAAGGAAAAGATGGAGCAGAACGGACTGACAGATGGATTTGAACCTTAGGAAGAAGTCAGAGGTGAATCATGTTCATTTAGATCCCTAGTTACTCAATATGGTATGATGATCATGTGCATTTATAAAAATCCAGGCCAAAAAACCCCCACAACAACAAAAAGTCCATAGGAGGAAATTCTAGGCAAAGTGGGATTGATGCTAATCTCTTTTCTTAAAATAATTTAGATTCTAGGGTAAACATTAAAATTTTTCATTAAAGATATAAAAAAATGTACCAGATCTAAAAGAATCTGTGTGGGTTTGTGGAATATAGAAAAAGCAATTATAGGGCCAATTAGAAGGAAAAAGGAAAAAAAAAAGTCAGCATGGTTTTAAAACCATCCCTATAAACATGTCCAAGATGGAAACTAACAAGACTTCTCTACAACATGTTTTCTACAAGTTATTATCCAATAGTCAGTGCAGAATCTTTCTGTACACCACCATGCTAATCAACCCTCTGGTTCATTTTGGGTGACTGACCATCTACTTCAACATGTTGCTCTTTCAGAAATGATAGCAAGGGTGTCAGATGATTTACACTCTTATGCCTTCTCTCTATTGCTCCCCAGAAGGAATAAACAAGCAAGGGCATTAGTAAGAGGGTGTTTTCCTTATCTAGATATGGTATTTTGAAAATATGCTCAGCAGTTCTAAGAGGATTTGCTTGTTCTATATAAGATGCCTTTGGTTCCTGAGAAAAGCAAGATGCTTTTGGATTTTACATTGCAAAGCCTTTCATCCAATACAGGGGACCATATATACCACACGTTAGTTATAGAAAATGGCTAACACATTTAAGAGTCCTTGGGGCACCTGGGTGGCTCAGTCGATTAGGCGTCCAACTTCGGCTCAGGTCATGATCTCACAATTCGTGGGTTCGAGCCCCGCATTGGACTCTGTGCTGACAGCTCAGAGCCTGGAGCCAGTCTCTGGATTCTGTGTCTCCCTCTCTCTCTGACCCTCCCCTGCTCATGCTGTCTCTCCCTCTCTCTCTAAAATAAGTAAAAACAGTAAAAACAAAAATTTAAAAGAGTCCTTAATGCCTTACCTATGGTATCATAAGTTCCAGCTATCTCTAGTTCTTTCTCACTTCGGTGGAGATTTTCAAAAATCCCGTAAAAACGCGGGACTTATAAAAATGTTATTTAAAAAAATGGACCATATCCCACTGCCAAGTACTCCCCAATTCCCTGACTATATTTTATTCTAATGAAGTCAACCTATAAGTAGCTGATCAACCCTGTGGTTGATCTAGGTCCTTGACCTTGCTTGTCCTGACTATGGACAGCTAATTAAAACATCTACTAGAAGATGAGCACAAACAGATATGTTCATCTTCAGTCTACCAGGACATCTTATCAAAATGATTTAATAGTATAAAAGATGGAGTAAAATGTTAAGGTGGGGGTCATGAATTATCTGTGGACTTCCATTCTCTGCAATATCATTGCTTCCTTTTTTTTTTTTTAAAGAATCCTAAAGCAATAGTCCTATTTTAATAGTCTTGTATAAAAGCATACTTGGTGAGGCTGAACATTCAGAGCTCAAAAGCTTCCTGAACAATGCATGTGGTTTCTGGGACATTGTGGGAGACATATTCCTCAGGTCTACTGACTCATGTCATTTAGACCAAAGACTCTCTGCTAATTTTTGGAGGGGCAAAAGGAAGATGCCCTATAGCCCTATGGAGAGATTTTGTGATAGCACAGACAAAAAGCCTAGAAAGTTTCAAGAACCTGGTTTGAAAAGTATAGCAGAACCCCTCAGCCCCTTAGAGCAACGTTGGGAAATGGGGTCAGCACCTCCATTCTCCATCCTAGAAGGACACCTTCTCTAAGGCCTGTGGCATCCATAGTTCATGTATTTCTTTGAGCTCGATTTGACCTCCCCTCCAAATCCACGTAATAACCCATGTTCTAATAGCACCCTGTAATTTGAGTGGCTTAGCTGGGAATTGAGATGGTTCTGCTTTGTTGAGTTAGAAGACCTAAATTTCCATATTGAGAAGTTTAATTCTGCTCCTTGAAACCACTCCTATGTAATGGGTAAGGAAGGGGGGAAAAAGAATGTGGGTAGATTTGTCTCTGGGAGAAAATGAAGGTGGTCATGGCAAGAACTAGTTTGTGGTCTATCTTACCTTCTGGTTTTGTTTCCATTAAGTGGCTAGGATAAAGGGGAAATTGGTGCTGGTGTGATGTACTCAGATTGTAAATTCTAAATGCCCTCCTTGACGTTATTGAAGTCATACAAATAAATGGGTTGGCAAACCCGTTTCACTTCTAAAAGCCAGCTTTACAATGATTGCTGACATCACAGACGCCAGTTGGTAGAAAACCCTGACAATCTGGTACCAGAATCAGCTGGCCCTTTGGGGCACATCATTAAAAACCTGTTTCAAAACATGCACTATTCAATTTCTGCCTTCCTGGCTTTATTGTAGCTCATCTTTTTCCACAGTTACTTTTAACTAGCTGTGCCCTCACTTCAATCCTCACCACTCCAAATCTGAGGGAGTTCATACAGTGTTAACCCGAGTTTGGAATTCAGATGAGACAGTAGAGCCCTCTTATATTTAAGAGAGCTTGTACTTTCCCCTATTAACATATCACACCTATATAAAACGCAGTTTCTTCAACCAGGGATTCTCACTGATTGTAAATGAAGGCTGAATTCCCCAAATGCCACTGGGTAGAAAGCTGCCTCTCTCCCATTTAAAGCAAATGTCCCGAAGCTGGCCGTCACTGTCATGGGTGACAGTGGACTAGACTCCATTTTGCCTGCTGTAGTTGAAGTCGGCTTCATCGAGTTGGGGTTCTGTAATGTTTGAGAGTTTCGTGTGTGTCCGCCCAATCTCTTCAAGGGCACAGGCCAGGGAGTCAAGATCACCATCGTGCTGATGACGAGCTTCCCACAGGTTCAAAATGACAGCAGATGGACTACTTTGTGTAGCAAAATAAGATAAATTCCTAGACAGATTTGAAGAAACAGAAAGAATAACAAAAATGAAAATAGAAATAAAGGAACAAATAAAAATCACTCTAAGGGGATTAAAAATGAACTGCAATGGATATTACTGCAATAGGAGTAGAAGGCCCCACTATGGCAGTTCTGGAGGCACTGAACTTGAAAGCTCTGCTGTGGAATGTGGCCAATGACCTTGTTATCCCTCAGGTCCTCACCTTTCTGGAGTTGCTTGTGTGTAGGTTTCCCTCTTGACCAACTCCTTGAAAAGCTCTCTTTCATAAACTTATGTGATGACATAACTCGTTCCTAATTTTTCAAAATATCTGACCTCTTTTATCTCTCCCTTGGTAAATAGAGTACTGCCAAGGTTTTACCTTTGATTTCTTCTTCCCTTCTACAGAGAGCTCATATACTAAGTGGAATAGTTATCAACTCCAAGTGGACGGGGTCTCAGTTGTCACCTCCAGTCTTACAGGTTAATGTGAACTAGTTATTGTTCTCCAAAGACCTTGGGATTGCTTGGATTAGATATCTCTCCACCTCCTCAAACTCAATGCATCAGAAATTGGTATCTTTCCCATGCTTCCAAATTGGGCCCCTTTTAAGTTATAACGAGTATCCTAGTAATTACAAATGTCCTTCTAATCTCTCACACTAGGGCATTTATTTTTGACTCTTCTCTTTATATTGCTGCTTTTTTGACATATGCATCAGCTTACATTTCCTCTACATTCATGCTATGTATATTTAATAGGTGCTTTATCACTTTTTGTCTGAATCACAGCAAAATCCTTGTAGATCTTTATGCCTGTAAAGTTTTTTTTTTAATGAAGCAGATTTATCTTTAATATAAGAACATTACAAAAACAGAGGGAACTACAGAATTCTACTCAGGTATATTAGTTACAATAATCTTCATACTAGGAAAAAAAATCCTTCAACATAACCAAGTTAGGTAAAGTTTTTATTATAGCCTGCATTCTTTAAAAAAGATTTTTTTTTCAATTATCAGGTATTACTCTCATTGCTTTCGATGTGTTCCCCTGTCTGTCCCCACCTAGGTATGGCAATATATATATTTTTTATTCAGCCTTCCTTTGCCCTCTGAGCCATTAAATGCTGGCTTAGGTAATACTTTTCTTCTTGCTTTGATTCAATTGATTCTGTCCATTTGAATACCCACTTCCTCTCTATACTCTCTGTTTATTGAAATCCTACACTCCTCTACTCTTTGCTCAAAATGCTTTATTTCTTCTTGAATTCTATCATTGTGCCTCAATTTTCATATGAACAAAGGACTTATACATTTCATGTGAGTTTTGCCTACCTAGCATGATTACAGACATCTGAAGAGAGAGGATCAGAGCTGATAATCTTCTGTTTCTGCAATACTCCTTGTCCTAATACTATGACAGGTGTTTATTCAATATCCATTGTCTGAGTAATTGACTGCTATGAGCTTTTTGTAGGTGACATGAGATCTTCAGTGAAAACAAACAGTAACCTTTCGGACAATGATTTTGCTATGATGAAGACTAAGACAACACAAAAGATTAAAGTTCACAGTTTCTCGTAGGCGCTTTTACAGCACAGATAGAAATGTCACCTCTGGAGAAATTTTGATAAGTTGAAAAGATTTTCAAGAGTCAACCACGAACTGCCTATTTTGAGGATAGCACTATTTTCCATCACCACATTTAGCATATAATCACAAAGTGGACTCATGTAGCTAAAAGCACTTGGAAGAGAAGACCAGCTTTTAAGGGCACATTACCATTTACAAGCACCACACACACATCCAGTAATTTTGAGTGAATAAAGGACTATTTTATTCAGAGGTCTTATGGGACTGCTTAAAGCTAGTTGGTTGCCATGTGGCATAAATATCAGGGTGCTATATATACTTTCTACTATATCTGAATCCTTAATTGAGAAAGGGAGAAGGCCGGCTTAACACTCTTCTCTCTGGTTTTTCCTTCAAATACAGTTATTTATTTCTGCACTGTGGAAAACAGCAAATAATTGAAGGGATCCCAGTTCCTCTTATTCAAGAGCTTTGTTTTAAATAGTGTCCCTTCTACCTGGTCAAGAGCCAGTGTTTGCACAGAAAGCTGCTATATTTCAGGCCTGTAAGTAAACTGGTAGGCCCCTCCCAACATTAAGGCAGAATACGATCTAAAGGGCTAGCCGAGAAGGAGGCAAACTAGAGACTCAGTGTGAGTGAACTCTTGGGTGGGCTGTGTGACAAACACCTCCTGTGTCCTTTTTGAGAATAATGACCATAAACATACACTTGTTCCTGGAATGGATAAATATTCTCTCCGATGTTGCAAAAAGAAAAAGAACAGCAAGCAAAACAATAAAAGGATAGATTTTTCATCATACTATTGAGGGTTTATTTATATTTCATAGTTTCCCTTGAAAAACAATGGACTAGTGTCCTGTGGGAGGGACTAGAATCTCTGTGATCTGATTAGACCCCAAATGAGGCTTTATTCCATACCAGGGGTTGGCCAATGTTTCTGAAGACCAGATGGTAAATCTGTATTACTGTAGGGGCCATACATGGTCCTGACTTGGGTATGGTGGCATGAGAGCAGCCACTGACAATACACATGAACGAGCACGGCTATGTTGCAATACAACTTTATCGAAAGACAATGTGAATGTCCTACAGTTTTCACACATCACACAATATTCCTCTTCTTTTGATTTTTTTAAATATTTTTTCCTGACCATTTCAAAATCCTAAAACCATTCTAGCTCCTGGACTATAGGAAAGCGGATGGTGGGCCAAATTTGGCTTTTAGGCTATAGTGCTGATCCTTGTCCTATGTGGTTTTATACCATAAGCTCTTTGAGAGAAGATTGGACTGAAGTTTTTGTTTTGTGCTGCATTTGAAAAGAAGCATCCAGAGTGCCAAAGTCGTTAAACCCACAAGTCACACATCCTGCCTCAAGGACTTTGAGAGCTCCATCCTCAGTAAATGGTCAGGGATCTCTGACATTTTAAGACCTGACAGGAAGACCTGGCTATAAAAATGCAATAATGAAATTTCGGGAGAGGCATACGGAATGTGTTTTTGGAGGTTGGGATGAATATTTGCCCTAATACAAAGGTGCTCTACCTGCCTAGAGGAAGAGGGGCAGAGCTGGAGAATGACTCTTGCCAGCCATTTGGTTCTCAAACATCCTGCATATGTCCTGATTTGTAGGACAGGCACCCGGGGCTACAGGAAGCTAAAGTGATCAAAAGAGGCATGAAATACAGCTCTCACTTGGCACAGGTCTCTGAACATATTATAACAAGTGAAATGTGCTCCCAAAGCATGGCTCAGATTTATTCTCTACACAAGCACCTTCATCCTAACACACGCACATCTCAAATTCCACTACATTTTAGTAGATACATATACGATCATATCAATCTTATTAAAAATGATTCAGTTAGCGCCATGATAGACAGACCTCCTATTAAATTACATCAGCCTGTGTACACCAAAATCATTAGTATATAAAGACCCTAAAGTCCAGTAGGCTATTCCTTAAACATAGGTGGATTATTTTAACTATTTACGTATAGGCAAAGGCACTGATTGTCGTTTTGTTTTGAAAGTTGGTATCCCATGCATCTACTGGGTTGTTTCCATACTGCCCTTTGGCAATTATTCTGATCCTAGTCTGTGTGACCCATTTCTCTTCATTATGGTGGTACATTTGGACACCAGCAGGTAAATTTGCCCACAATTCAGGGATAATATTAATTCTAGAGAACAGAAATCATAGCAACAGCTGGCTGTAAGCAGTTTTCTGAGTGTCTTTGAAACCAGAACACTTAGCAAAAATAGTAAAGTGACGATCCTGAATTTAGGTGGATGCCTCAAAATAAAACTCAATGTTCTTTCTTTCTCTTTGAAAAACATTTAAAAATGTGAATGTTTATTGTGCTGGACTCAGATGCTTCAAATTGTTATTTTTTTATGCTCTGAATTTTGAGTGATCTTTTGTTGTGGCCTTTTCCAATTTTGATAGACAAGGTAATTTTGAGGGGAAAAGAAGATTTATTTATTGTTTTGTGTGTGGTATCCTAAAGATGCCAAGATTACTCTCTAAATTTTAAGTATTTACTTTGGGGTCTTTCTATGTCTTCAGGTCAATTCATTTGTCCTAAGCCTCGTAGATTCAATGATTTTATCTTTTCTGTCGTAAATCCCATTGAAAGAGTAGAGAGAAGCTATAAAAAACCCATGCTGAGACAGCCAGATAAGTTTATTCACGTATGTTTATTGAGCAGTAATGGTTTATGAAATTTAATTTTGTTTTGTCGAGCCTATATGCCTGAGTTCTTGGGGGGGGGGAGGTTATTTTATTACCATGATTAATGGTAATCTTACTGACACTTACTGAGACTAATTACACATCTCACTGAGTCTTTCCTGGTCCCATCCCTTATCCCCAATTAGAATCCCATGCTTTACGTGGAAGCCAGAACAGAACTGGGAGCATGAATCTATCTTAGCAACTTTACTAGCTAGACACAGGCCATCCCATAGAGATGTCGACAGTCAAAAACCAAATCTTTACACAGAATACCCTTTTTCAAAAACACATGACTATGTTAAATGAATAATGGAAATTAGGTTTAATTTGAGGATTTCTGGAAATACTGACTTGTGCCTTCTGTTTTTTTTTTCTTTGGGGGGAAAATTAAGGGACCTTGTAAAGTTCTGCCCTCTAATGTCTTTATATACTATTATAACATGGACTAGTTTTATGAAAAAGAGAAGTGGGTAGGCATGCATTTGGTGTGAATTTAGAGATACCAACTTTTTTTAATACTTGAAAGCAGCATTCAAATGTAAATGTCTTTGGGAATAATAGTAACCTCTAAATCTTCAATCAGTTAGCAAAGAGATAACAGTAGTAAAGAGAGGTGAGGGTCTGAGGCTCAGTCTTCACCCAGGGGGAAAGGCACTGAAGCACTACCAAGGGCAAACTGTGCTCACTCTGGAGCTGGCCGGGCTCAGTGTTCTTCTGTCAGACTGTGTGTGACCCTTTCATTCTGAATTGCAGATAACAAACTTTTAGTTTCTCAGAATCCTTGCTACCATGGGGCAGATCTACCTATCTGCAATTGTGAGCTCGTCTTGTGAATGGATTTCTTACTGAAATATAGTTGGGGACCACATTAGAGCTGCTGCTTAATGTCTGTAGCAGAGAAGACACCTCATACCAGGTACATGCTGTAAAGGCATTGAGAATTTAGGATTTCACCCAATATCTTTAAGCGGAAGAGGGTAAATGCACCTGTAACAAGAGGGCACCAAATATGTTTATAGTCTACAAACTTGCCATTTACATCTAAGTCAACCTAAGTTTTTTAGCTTTTAAAAAGCATATTTAAAAACTATTGGGGGTGCCTGGGTGGCTCAGTCAGTTAAACGCCCAGTGCTTGGTTTCAGCTCAGGTCATGATCTCAGGGTTAATGGGTCCAGATTCCACGTTGGGCTCCGTGCTGATGGTGTGGAGCCTGCTTGGGATTCTCTCTCTCTCTCTCTTTCTCTCCACCCCTTCACCCTACTCTCACAGCCCCCCGTCACAAAAGAAATACATAAACTTAAAAACCTTTAAAAATAAATGAATTCTTTGTGTGCAATCTTTCATTTATGCATGTGAGAGGGTTGTCTTTTTTTTTAATGTTTTTACATTGTAGTACTTGTTTTGCTTGTTGGCGGTGTTTGCTTATTTAATACATTCTGTCAAGGACAGAAATTACATGCTGGTTTTTTTGTTTGTTTGTTTGTTTTGTTTTGTTTTGTTTTTGTTTTATTTCCCCCTAGGAAGTGTGTCT